>NW_020172628.1:90764-228455 GCF_003031525.2 Neophocaena asiaeorientalis asiaeorientalis
TTATTAACTGATACCTCAGAAATACAGAGGCTCATATGAGACTACTAAGATCAATTATCTGCTAACAAATTGGAAACCTAGAAGAAATGGACAAATTCCTAGAATCCTCTAACCTACCAAGATTTAATCATAAAGAAATAGAAAATCTGAACAGACCAATAATGAGTTAGGGGATTCAATCAATAATCAAAAACTTCCCAACAGAGAAAAACACAGGACCAAATGGCTTCACAGGTGAATTCCACCCAAGATATAAATAAGAATTAACATCAGTCCTTCTCAAACTTTTCTTTAAAAAGTTGAAGAGAAGGGAACACTCCCAAACTCATTTTATGAGGCCAGTATTACCCTGATACCAAAGCCAGATAAAGATACTAAAAAACAAAACAAAACAAAAAATCAACTACAAGCCAATATCTCTGATGAATATGGATTCAAAAATTCTTAGCAAAATAGTAGCACACCAAATTCAATAGCACATTAAAAGGATCATACAGCATGATCAATTTGGATTTATCCCTGAAAGGCAAGGATGGTTAAACACACTAATCAATAAATGTGATACATTAGGAAAATGAAGACTACCAATCTTATGGTCATCACAATAGATGCAGGCAAAGCATTTGACAAAATAAAGTATCCTTTCTGGGTAAAATATGCTCAACAAATTGGGTATAGAAGGAATACACCCCTACACGATAGGCCATGTATGACATGTCCAAAGCTAACATCATACTCAATAATGAAAGATTAAAGGTTTTACTTTAAGATTGGGAACAAGGATAGGGTGCCCTCTCTCACTCTTCCTATTCAACATAGTACTGGAGGTCCTAACCAGAGCAATTAGGCAAGAAAAAGAAATAAAGGCATCTACATAGGAAAGTAAGAAGTAAAATTGTCTTTGTTTGCAGATGACATGATCTTATATATAGAAAATCCTAAAGACTCTGCCAAAAAGCTGTCAGAACTAATAAATGAATTCTGTAAAGTTGCAAGATACAAAATCAACGTACAAATCAGTTGCATTTCTACACATTAACATTGAACTATCTGAAAACTAAAGAACTCAATCCCACTTAGCATCAAGATCAATAAAAATCTTAGAAACAAATTTAACCAAGGAGTTGAAAGATCCATACACTGAGAACTATGAGACATTGATTAAATAAAATGAAGAAGACACAAATAAATTGAAAGACCTCATGTTCATGGTTGGGAAGAATTAATATTTTTTAAATGTTAATACTACCCAAAGCCACCTATAGATTCAATGCAATCCCTATCATGATTCCAATGTCATTTTCCACAGAGATGGGAAAATAATCCTAAAATCCATGTGTAATCACAAAAGTTCATGAATGGCCAAAACAATTCTGAGAAAGAAGAACAAAAGTGGAAGCATCACAGTCCCTGATTTCAAACTACATTACAAAGCTATTATAATAAAAACAATATGTCACTGGCATAAAAACAAACACATAGAACGATGGAACAGAATCAAGAGTGCAGAAATAAACCCAAGCATATACTGTCAACTAATTGACAGGTGAGCCAAGAATACTTATGGGAAAAAGGATTATCTTTAATAAATTATATTGTGAAAACTGGATAGCCACATGCAAATGAATAAAATTAGATCCCTATCTTACACCACTCACAAAAATTAAACTGAAATGGATTAAAGACCTATTAGACCTGATCCTGTAAAACTCCTATAAGAAAACATAGGGGAAAAGCCTACATCAAACTAAAAAGTTTCTATACAGTAAAAGAAACAATCCAACAAAAAGGCAACCTAAAGAATGGAAGAAAATATTTGCATACTATATATCTGATAATGGGTTAATATGCAAAATATGTAAGGAACTCAGACAACTCAATAGCAAAAAAGCATTCATTAAAAAGGAGACAAATGGGAATATATGTATACATGTGGCTGATTCATTTTGCTGTACAGCAGAAACTAACACAACATTGTAAAGCAATTATACCCCAATAAAAAAAATAAAGAACAAAAAACTTTTTAAAAGGGGACAAATGATCTGAATAGATGTTTTTCCAAAGAAGACATACAAATGGCATTAAAAGAAGTTCCAATCACTAATCACAGTGGAAATGCAAATTTAAACTATAATAGGACATCACTTCACACCTGTTAGCATGGCTGTTATCAAAACAATAAAAGATAGCAAGTGTTGGTGAGAATGTGAAGAAAGGGGAACCTTGTGCACTGTTGGTGGGAATGTAAATTGGTGCAGCCACTATGGAAAACAGTATGGAGTTTCATCAAAAATTAAAAAATAGAATTACCATGCAATCCAGCAATCTCACTTCTGGGCATATACCCGAAAGACTTGAAATCAGAATCCTATCCACTCATTTCTGAAACTTAAGGCAGTAAGAACTTGACCACAGAATGTTTACTAGGGGTATTGTGATAATCATTCACAATACAGTATATATAAATCAAACCACCATGCTGTACACATTAAACTTATACAGTGATGTCAATTATTTCTCAATAAAACTGGAAAAAAGAATAATGTATCAAATGGCTGTAAAAAATTTTTAAATATTAAGTATTTAGTATGCAGAAATACTTTATTCAATATTTTTGGTTTAGCTCAGTCAAAATCATTAAATTTTATGTATATGCAGTAGGTCAGGCAAGATCCTACACAACCATCATTCCAACTTTGTTTTGATACACCTGGTCTAATTAAAGGACATTAGCATGTTGTTGGGTGTATTAAAAATTTCAGTGTTTTGTTTTAAGTTGTGCATCTTAGGGTGTCTGTGAATTTTCATGTGCCTGACCACTGCTAATACTTTTCATTTATTGAAGGCATGAGATGCCTTACAAATGTAGGCTCTGCCCCATACATTAACAGAAAGGGAAGAATAATTTTTAAAACAACGGTTGGTATTAAAAATTGACAATTTTTATTTCAAGTATGAGAAACTGCCAGTAAAATTAAAATGGTTTTCCTCCTTTAGAAAATAAATATAAACCACAAAAATTGGTATAAACTGTAACCCTTATAGTTTTTTTCAAACAGTAGTTTGTGTCATTTATTTTACAGTGAATAATACAGTTGTTTTGACCCATTTTAATACTGAGGCACTGATTCAGCTGTCAACACCTTAAATCAATCAGAAATTTGTTCTTATCACCAAGAGGAAATAAAAGTCCAAGTAAAAACACAAACAAGAACTTTAAAAAAAAACCCTCTGGGGACTAAGACGTCCTTTTCCAAATACTGAGGATCCAGTCTTTCTAGTTCATATAAAATATAGATGAACTTTACATAGAATATACATTTCCAGGTCTGAATTACTTCTTGGTACACATCATTTATGTCTTTCAAAATGAAGCTAGTTATTTTGGAGATTAGGTATAATCCATTAAAAGTATATTTGTCATTATGCTTAAAAACAGGAATAAATATAAGTAAATAACTGATCCAATAAAGGAACATAATTAGTTCTAATCTAATAGCGCAAACAAGAAGTGATCGTTAATTGTCTTCAGTATCTGCTATGTCAAATTTATAACAATATTTATCAGTTTTCAAATTACTAACAAACTGTATAAAGCCTGCCTAAAATACTTTTGAATCATTACTAGCAAGTGACCATTGCTTCTACATTTTCTTTTTTTTTTTTTTAAGTTTCAAACCTCAATATTTGCTTCTTCATTTTCTTATATAAGAAATTGGTGCTTTGTAAAGAACTCTACTGTATTGATTTCAGATTAGGGGATGTGAACTGCTTACATTGTGTTCTGCTGTCAGGTTTTAACAGACATATCATTTTGTACTATATCATGTGTCACAGATCACAGATGTACTTAAAATAAATCAAGCTGTTCTATGTCACTATAATATGCACACCCAAATCCAGCAAATGATCAATAAGGAAGACTGACTGAATTGATTGAAAGTAAAGCCTAACTAGACCTTGTAAATCATACAATATGACATTTAAAATTTAGATAGCATTTATTATTTTCCACTTCAAGACTATTTAGGTGATTTATCTATCTACCTGAAATCTGTGAGTACTACGTAGACATTAAATTAATTTGGAAGACTTAATTCTCTATTGACAGTTCCATATTTACAACTGTAGTGGTTTTCAGTTTACTAGTATTTTAGTTAGTCACATTTTGACACTAGTCAATCTGAATTCTCCTGAGTATTCCATGTGATAATTACTTGCATTTATATAGCACTTTATGTTTCTCAAAACACTTTCAAGTACATTATCCCATTTGATCATCTCAACACCTTGTAATGTAGGGTAGTGTCATAATTATTTATATAAGAAGAAACTGAGACCCCTATTGTTCACACAACTGGGATCAGAATCCTGGACTCTTGACTCCTGGTTTAGTGCTCTCTTCTTCACTAGGCACTGCCTTCCTTTATTGGTTTCTAAAACACTTTATCTTCTTACATTTGTAGCTCATTTTATGTAAAGTTATACAACTTTATTTATACTTACTAGAGTTATACAAGTCAATTGTATATATCTTAAGTCTGTATCTTACAGTGATATACATATATCAGCTGATATACATATATCAGCTATATGTATATGTCTCCAACCATTTATACAGGGCCTGATGTTTTACTATCGCCTGCATACAGTAAGTACTGCAAAAACTTTTCATTGCCTTGGAAATCTCTATTTTCCTACTAATAATGACTAACATGGAATAAAGGTCCTAAATGTCCTAATATTAGCCTTAGCCTCAGTGCCAGATGTTTCAGCTTATCGTTTGTCCTAATTCTAGATATTTAAACCACAGTGTTAACTATGTACCCTGATTTATCAGTAAGAATTAGTGGACTGCTATGTCTATAAAAAATAACCTATTTTTTAATACAAGTTTCAACAATAAGGGTATATTTACTACCTTCAAATCCCTAAGTATATTATTATTTAGTCATGTAGCATAGAACTAATAAGAACACAAGGGGAATAGCTGGCATCTTATACTTGTAGATATGAAATGCATGTGCCTTTTGCAACACAATGACAAGTAAAATATTGATTTATATTTGTTATCCGAATGGCTAGATACCATGGTAAAATAGTTATGATTTGTCACTCCATAGCATTATTCTTCTTAGCATTGCTAAGTGCCTTGAAGTAAAAGTGTGTTTCAAAAGTAGCAGTAGTGATGCAGCTTAGAATATTCTTAAGTGCTGACTTCATTGATTTTTCTCTACTTAGAGCATTAAGACATCTCTGTAAGATTGAGTGACTATAACTGAGTACACACATCTGGTAGTGACGTTTTCTCTGCCCTTGAGGAAATAAGTAGTATGTATAGGGCAATGTGTAAATTTGTTAAGTATTTTGAAGTAAGTATCTTTGTGGATGTGTATAAATAACAAGTATTGCACTAATGGAGACTACTGTCCACTAACGGTGGCATCAGGATGTAATATTGACCATAAGAGCCCCCCAGGCATTTCAGTATTCTTGAACTAACCAATGTGATTACCCATGGAGCTATTGAAACTCTCTAGAAACTTTTTATTTCTAGGTTTCATTCCAAACTTTTCTGGAGGGGTAAGTGAGCTTAGACAGCTGAGTGAGAGCTTTGCACTGCAAGGAAGAGGGTTATTTTCAAATGTTCTCCCAGGAGGCCAGTATTGAAGCTGAGATCTCAGAATATGATGTGTTTGCAATTATGCTGATAGAAACTCAAATGCCAGATGTGCCCCAATAATCTACAACACAGAGTTAATAATATTCCAGGGAAGCCACGAAGCACAAAGATGTCATATTATCCACTTGCAGTGTTAACAGACTCCCAAGCAATGTTAAATACAATGTGATTCGGAGTGACATCTAACATTCTACAAATATTGAAACTTCTGAATTTGTGGAGTTGCCCTATTCTAGAGAACTGAGTTGCTAGCACAGATTAGACAACTAGGACTGATAGAAATAGCGATTCAAGTAACAATGCAAATAACGGGCTGAGCCCGTGGGGGAAATGCAGACACACCTGCACCTCTACAAAGTATTTGCTCTGTGAGAGCCGGAAATTGCCTTTTGTGACAGAAAACTCCATGGTGCTTGCTCAGCTTCATTGTTGAGGCTTCTGCCTTGGCAGAGGAGAAGTGGGATGCTGGGTCTGATGAGTTTTGGGATTTAGCACACACCAAAAGAACAAAACTGTTTCATTTGGTTCAGGCAGCTTTTACTATTCAGCATCTTGTAAACATTGAATCTGTAATAAGACCAAATGGAACGATTCCTGCCATCCTAGAAATTCTCCTTTCTTCTTCCCCATCAGCTCCCACCAGGGTCCACTTTGAGGGGAGGACTTCCTAAAATGTATGTAAAATTATTAGACATGGCATGTGGGATGCTGAGGGGAAGCAGTTCTGTCCCAGTGACCTGTTTAAATCAAATATCTTGTAGCCACACTGCTAATAAATAATTCTGTTCCATTATTGTATACTCAACACTATTTTAGGTACTATAGGGGATATAAAGTGTGAGAGAAATGGATCTGTCCTTTAGTAAGAGGAAGCTCACTGGAAACCAACATAGATCCATATGGTAAGAATTCTAGAGGTCTATTTGAGATTATTTTCACAGTTAAGGTGGGTATCAGTTATACATGCTTTAATCATATGAGATAATTTCTTAAGATAAATCTCTTTCTATTTCTGTCTCTTTCTGTCTATATATTTATATGTAGAGGTGCGTGTGTGTGTGTTATGGAGTTTCTGGTATTGATTTTCTAATCTGATTAGATTTTAAGGTACTAGTGATTATTTTCACTGGTGAAGAGGACATTGGACACTGATAGTGCAAAATATCACCAATCTTAATCAAATACTTATAAAAAGTAAAGTTCTGGGTGACCATGTATTTGATACCTTAAAACATTTTTGTCTGACTAAAGAGTATGATGAGACTGGCTTGTTGCTGCTGACTGCATTGGAGGAAGTGAGGGGGAAAAAGGGTGAGCTCAGGGCTTCTGTTCTCAGTTCAAGTTGTACATGAATTACCTGAAATTTTCTATGACTTCCTTTAAATAAATACTTATCTCCTATAGTGGCAAGTCTGCGATTGCTGAAAACCAAATCCAGACTCTCATCCTGTTAGTGGATGAATGGCATGCTATGTATTCCCAAACGTATAAGGTCTCTTCTGTTAAAGTAGGGACATTAATTTGGAATGATTGGAATCATGAAAATTGGAATAGGAGCCTATGGGCAGATTCCAATGAAAGGAGGATATTGAACCTCCAAATTCTGATGAGTTGTCTTGGCCAGTTCTTCTACCCCTGTCTGAGAAGTTTAACCCTGGTTTGCCTAAGGAATTTGTAATGGCCTCCCCTGAGGTAGTTACCTTGTAAGATACTAAAGATTCTCTTCAGGACCTATCCCAAATGCCCTTCTTTGCTTCTAGATCTATAACTAGACACAGGTCCCAGCAGACCCTGAAGGGTGAGGTATGAGGTGTGACCCATGAGGAGGTACACTATACTCCAAAAGAAGGGCATTATTTTTCCAGTTAATCCAGACAGAAATCTGGAGAACATGTGTGGGAATGGATATTAGGGATTTGAGATAATGGTGGTGTAACATAAAGTTGGATCAGGCTGAGTTTTTTAATATTGGCCCACTAAGAAGGATATATTCAGTGTTGCAGCTCAAGGGGATAGAGGTCACTAACAATTCTATTGGTTGGATGGCTGCAAAATGCATCAAAAGGTGCCTACGCTAAATGAAATTGAAATGTCAGAGCTTCCTTGATATACTGTAGAGGAAGGTATCCAAAGGCTCAGCGACATTGGAATGTTAAAGTGGATTTATTATGTAAAATCTGCTTACCCACCCCAGGAGGGCCCAGCAGACACACCTTTTGCCACAAGCGCAAAATAAATTTGTGAGGAAACCTCAGAATTATTGAAGACCTCTGTGGTTGCTCTTCTCTGTAGGCCAGAAATTACAGTGGAAACATCTGCCACTAAACTGGGATCTTTCAATGCAGTGCGGATAATTGGAATCTGGGGTGGCAGGGGGCCAAGTGGCATCACATAATTGTCAAAAGCAAAGTTGGCATGGTTACTGTAGTTGATAGTAGAGTCAAAGCAGTAATAGAATAGTCTGACCTATGGTATTGGCTAGTTGATCATGGTGTTTATAGAAGAGAAATAGATAGGCAGTCTACTAAGTTCTTTCTTGATCTATATAAGCAGAAAAATTATACATCAAGTGAATAGGAGTCTAACATGAATCGTCAAAACAGAGATTCATAGTTCCTCAATCAATTCTGAGACTTGAGCCAGTGAACAGACATAGAACCCCTTGAATGAAGGGGATGCTGGGTCCTCTTGAAAGAAGACCCCAGTACACTACCAAAAAAGTTATATTTAATTTTTCTCCCAGCTTTCCCCAAAAGGGACTTACAGCCATTTACCAGGGTGACTGTGCACTGAGAAAAAGAAAATAATCTGACTTTTAAGGGATTAATGTACACTGGCTCTGAACTGATACTAATTCCAGGAGACTCAAAATGTCTTTATGGTCCACCAGTCAAATTAAGAGTTTATACAGGTCAGGTACTCAGTGGAGCATCAACTCAAGTCCATCACACATTGGGCCCAGTGGGTCCCAAAACTGATTGTTTGGTTCCCCAGTTCTAGAATGCATAAAGGAATAAAAATACTCAGCAACTAGCAGAGTATCCATTATTAGTTTCCTGACATGTACAGTGAGGGTTATTATGGTAGGAGAGACCAAATGGAAGTCACTAGAGCTTTCTCTACCTAGGAAAATGGAAAACAAAAGCAGTACCACATTCCAGGAGGGATGGCAGAGATCTCTGCCACCATCAAAGACTTGAAGGATGCCGGGATGGAGATTCTCACCACATCCCATTCAACTCACCTATTTGGCCTGTGCAGAAAATGGGTGGATCTTGGAGAACGACAGTGGATTATCATAAGTTTACTCAGGTGGTGACTCCAATTGCAGTTGCTGTACCAGATGTGATTTTATTGTTTGAGCAAATTAACACATACTTTGGCACCTGATACGTAGCTACTGAATTGATCTGGTAAATGCTTTTTTTTCTACCCCTGTTGTTAATAAAGGCCACCAGAAGCAATTGGCTTTCAACTGACAAGGCCAGTAATATACTTCCATTGTTCTGCTTCAGGAGTGTATCAACTCTCCAGCTCGGTGTCATCACAGAAATGATGGAGACTTGATCTCCTTTCCCTTCCACAAGACATTACAACTAAAAAAGAGGCGTAACTCCTAGTGGGTCTCTTTGGATATTTGAGGCAACATATTCCTCATTGGGATGGCTCATTTATCAAGTTCCATGAACTCTCATAGCTTTCAGTGGGGCCAAGAACAATAGCAGGCTTTCCAACAGGTCCAGGCTGTCTGGGATAAACTACCCTGCCACTTGGGCTGTATGATCCAGAAGATCCAGTGGTGCTTGAAGTGTCAGTGGCAGAACATGCTCCATTGTCAATGAATCATTGAGTAGATTCTTAGGATTTGGGAGCAGAGTCCTGTCATCTTCTGTGGATAACTACCCTTTCTTTGAGAAACAACTTTTGGCTTGCTACTGGGTCTTTGTAGAGACTGAATGGTTGGCCATGGGCCACCAAGTTATCATTGCTATCTGAGTTGCCCATCATGAACTAGGTGTTGTATGAGCCACTAAGCCAGCAGCACTCCATCATCAAATGGAAGTGAAATATACAAGATCAGGATTGAACAGGATGTGAAGGCACAATTAATTGTATAACAAAGTGACCCTAATGCATATGGCCCCTTCTCCTGCTATATATCCTTCTTTCACCCAGCCTGTACCTATGTCCTCATGGAGAGTTCCCTATAATTAGTTGACTGAGTAAGAGAAAACTCAGGCCTGATTTACAGATGGTTTTTTATGACGTGAAGGCACCATCTGAAAGTAGACAGATACAGCAGTACAGCACCTTTCTGAGACATCCCTGCAGGACATTGGTGAAGGGAAATCCTCCCAGCGGGCAGAACTTTGAGATGTGCACCTTGTTTTTAATTTTCAAGGAAGGAGAAATTGCCGGAAGCATGAGTATATACCAGTTTATGAGCTATGGACAGTGGTTTGCCTGGATGGTTAGGGACTTGAAGAAACATGATTGGAAAATTGGTAACAAGGAGGTGTAGGGTAGTGATATGTGGATAGACTTCTGTGAATGTGCAAAACAGCAATAATTACAGCATGAAGGTATTTGTGTTCCATGTGAGTGCTACTAATGAGTGACTTCAGCAGAAGAGGACTTTAATAATCAAGGGTGTAGGATGCCACATTCTGAGGATAGCAGTCAGACTCTTTCCTCAGCTTCCCTTGTCATTACCTAATGAGCCTATAACAATGGTCATAATGGCAGGGGTGGAGGTTAGCATGGGCTCACAACATGTACTTCAACTCACCAAGGTCGACCGACCTGACTACAGCCACTGCTGAGTGCCCAGTTTGCCAGCGGTAGAGGCCAACACTGAGTCTCCAATATGGACCCTTCAGGGTGATCAGACAGATGTCTGATGGCAGGTTGATTACATTGGGCCACCTCTATCATGGAAGAGGAATTGCCTGATCCTCAATGGAATAGACACTCTGTATAAGTTCTATAAGATTATATTTAAGAAATTAAAATCAGCAAGTAAAATACCATTTACAGAATGAATAAAATGATTTTTAAAAAATATTAGAATTAGGTGATTTTATAGGGATATCACCTTTCTCCAGGAATTTATCATTTGATACAGAGCTATGTAGGAATACTGAGAATCATAAAAGATAATAGATTAGTGGATCATTATCTGTCCACAAAAATTAGTATAGAGTGTATTTAAAGAGCCAACTTGCTCATTACAATAAAAGCATAATCCATTTTATAAAAGTGTAGCATGTTGTATTTTTATTGTACTGAGAAATTATCCCCCATCCCATCTTCCCACTGACTTTCTGCCTGAGGTAACTGAATTTCACTTAATATATCTTGTTGATATCTACAGGTCAATAGGTACAGTTCTGTTACTTTTTCTAATGTTTTAATGTGCATATACACACTCATTTATGCAATTTTATATGAATGGCATTACACTGTTCTCTGATAGGTTTTGGGGGTGTAATCATTTTCCTATTTTACTTGCCTCTCCCAGGTTGCTTACCTCCAAACTCCAACCATGGTACAGTTGTCACTTTAGGCTGTTTGTAGAAAGATGATTTGCAAGCATTGAAACAGATGGGTAGTATTTGTTCCCTGATTGCTTTACCTATCACTAAAAAACTGCACGTTTGTGGAAATGAACTTTTTTTTTTTTTTTGCGGTACGTGGGTCTCTCACTGTTGTGGCCTCTTCTGTTGCGGAGCACAGGCTGCGGACGCGCAGGCTCAGCGGCCATGGCTCACGGGCCCAGCCGCTCCACGGCATGTGGGATTCTCCCGGACCGGGGCACGAACCCGTGTCCCCCGCATCGGCAGGTGGACTCTCAACCACTGTGCCACCAGGGAAGCCCGGAAATGAACTCTTGAGTTAACATCTTAGTGGCTACATATGTATTAACATGTAACACAGAAGTAAGACTTAACATCTTAATGAGTACATATATGTGCAATGGCTTTGTTCTTGTTAGATTTCCATCTTGCTTTTCCTATTCAATAACAACTTGTGGAAATTGTTCCATCTCAAATGGTATAGCTCTAATTCATTATCTTAATTGTTATAACATTATAAGTATGACTGCTTCATAATTTATTTAACTAATAACATAAATAAATATAAGCATTCCCTTTTCTTCTTATTCTTTATCTCTATAAACAATACTGTAGCATATATGTACATATATTCTTTCATATTGGTGTTTTTATCATGATAGGACAACTTCTCAGTAGTGGGGCTGTGACCTTGAAAGATATGTATATTTTAAAATTTAATAGTTTTATTAAATAACTTTTCCAAAGAGTTCTGATAATTCAAATTCAAAGCCTGCATTTTATGAAAGCAATCTTTCCCTCCATATCCCTCCCATCATAAAAGGACTTTTTTTCCTTTTCTTTTTTTTTTTGGCAAATAAAAAATAATGCATGAAAGGTAATATTACATTGTTGTATGTATTTCACTATTAGTGATTTTAACATCTTTTCAAGTGTGTTGGTCATTTGAATTTTCTCTTCTAAATTGCCTTTTCATACTCTTTGTGCATTTTTTCCCATGGGGATACTTATTTTCTCTTGACAAATTCCTTAGAGCATCAGTATTAGCATCACCTATGTGTTGGTTGGAAATGCCCGATCTCCAATCTACTGTATTAGAATCTGCATTTTAATAAGATCCCCAAGTAATGCTCCTTACATTTTGAGAAGCATTGGTGTAGATATTGCACCTTTTCTTGTCATCTGCTTTCTTATTTCCAAATTTAGTTTTTATGTATTCATTTGTTTAATGCATTTTTGCCTTAGAAAAGTTATTAATTTTTCATAAATTGAAATGCTTATTTTGTTTTCCTTTTATGGATTTTAGGTTTCTTATCTTGGTGAAGGACTTCTCTGTCCCTAGATTATATGTTTAGCCTCATACATATCTTAATTTTTTCATTTATTTCCCGTTGCCTTTAATACGTGTTTTTGTTTTGATGTATTGGGGAATAGGGGTTTAATTTATATTCTTACAAATTACTAGCCAGTTGTGCTTATGCCACATATTAAATAAACCATTCTTTCACCACTCAATTGAACTACTATTGTATATTATATTAAATCCTTGTATGTCCTAGGATCTGTTTCTGAATTCTTTGCTCTTTTCCACTGATGCATTTCTCTATTCCTATATCAATACCATATTTATTTGATTAAAATAGATTTATAGAATATTCTCATCTAGTAAGGCAAGTGACTGCTCACTAATCTTTTTATTTTTCTTGGTTATTGTTGTCATTTACTCTTCCAAATGAACCTTAAATTCTTTTTGTTTCTAAAAATAAGAAAACTTACTATAACTCTGGGATTGTAATTGGAATTGCATTAAACATGTATTCATTTTAGTATCATTTGCATTTTTATGGTATAAAGTCTTTACATACAATAGCATGATATCTCTTCTATTATCCCAACTGAGTCTTGAGATGGAACATTATTTTCTAATTAATATAATTTGTATCCAAACACTATGGCTCTATCAATTATTAGCTAGTGGCCATAGTATAAAACAATAATGAACAAATGCATAGGGCAAGAGAGGCAATAGGGTATATTGAAAAGAACGTAGTCTTTGGAATTTGAACCAATTTTGAATCTCTTGAGCTTACACTAATTACTTAACATATCAGAGCTTCAGATCTCTCATCTAAACAAGTGGATAATAACTGTTATCATTGTGAAGATTAGTTTATCGTACCCAGAAAAGGACCAAATACATAATAAGCACATAACAAATATTAGTTACAAAATTCCCTTTGTGGTGTAATCTTGCAGTTTGGCCATCTTCTGTTGATTTGAGTAATGCTCTATTCATTAATTTTTGATACCTTGAAGCATTTCTGCTGAGTCTAGGACCCTATTAAAAAATACAATGAAAAGTACTTTTATAATTAAGGATTTCTAAATACATTTTCATTACCCATGGGGACGATTTACATTAATCAAGTAGAACTTTTTGTACAAAATACACTGATGATCATGGCATGAATTTGCTATTTCTCTTTGCTGCTTTCAGATAAAGGGTGTTCTTTTACCTGAAATATACAAACACTAAAAAGGGCCTATTGAAGAGTGTAGATTAGATAGAGCTGATCTTTTCATTGTTATTTTCTGTATCTCATTTATTTACTCAATATTTACTGAATACCTACTATGTACCAGGCATGTGATAGGCACTGGGGATAAAAAGGTAAACATGAATGATAAGCATGAATGAGTGCTCCTTGCTCTCATGGATATTATAGTATAACATGGAAGACAGATGAAAAGATAATTAACTATAAATTGTTAAACTAAAATCATGTATTATAAATAAATGTTATAAATTAAGAAAACCTATAGAAGCATTTAAGCAGGAGGGAAGGAATGTTAAAATTGAAACCTTAAGAATAGATAGGTATTAATCACGTAAATAAGGAATGAGACATTTTAGGGAGAGAAAACAGTGTGTATGAAGGCCTTAGGCTATGAGAAGCATGACAGATTTCAAAAACTGAGCAGGCCAGTGAAGCTGGAGAATAGAGCAAGGAGAAGTTTGGAGAGAGAGGAATAGGTTAGGGTTTATGATCTTATCCAAAGAACAATGGTAAGTTACTGCTGGACTTTCAGCAAAAGAGTAATGTAATCAAATCTGTTTTTCTTTAAAAAATTACTCTGAAGAGTGGAAAATGTAGAAGGGTAGAAGTAGATATAGAAAGACCAAAATAAGTTGATCATCTAGTAGTATTGCGAGTGCTGAAAGTTCAAGAAAAATATATGAGGTAAATGTTCAAATGAAAGAAATTCTATTCATTAACCTGATTTTTCTGTGGATTAGGAAGGCATCGCTGTTATGTGATTAGCAATGGAACACACTGGTAGTGTTTTCAGGATACCAGTGTTTTATGGGATCACACTTTGAGAACTTCTAGCACAGAGGCTGCAAGTAAATATAAGTATGTAATTTTTGGCTTTTCTGAATGCGCTCCGTGTGTTCTTAAATGATCATTCATAAATGAAACCTGTTTTATTTTCATGATTTACAGATTAATGTTCAGAGTAATAGCTTATGTATTGAAATACCCTGAGATGATTGGAAAGACTTCATTATCAGACAGACCTGTGTTTGAATCTTGGCACTTTTACTTCATAGCTGAGTTACACAATCTCACTGAGCCTTGGTTTCCTTAGCTGTAAAAATAAAGAATTGCCTTTTTTGGTGCTGATTTTACAGGTCCTTATTGAGATCTAATTTAATTACTGTGTGTATGGTGCTGAGAACACTACAGTTACTCAGTGAATAGTAATTGCTAGTGATAGAAAAAATTATAAGAGATAGTTGTTACTTTTATTATTAATTGTCACACTGGTTAAAAGGATGTTCTTCTTGTCATGCATCACAAGAAAGGGCACTAGAGAGAAAGAATCCTTGACGGTACTAAAGTGAACACAGAGTGCCTCAAGAAGCTTTCACCAGAACTGAGCCATTAGAACGTCAGACAAGGAAAAACTACTCCCAACCTATGACACACAGAGAAATTCTTCACTCACAAAGTAGAAAAGTTAGCATTATGAGAATAGAGATGTGAAGAGAAATGTTCAAAGAGAAAAGCAATGGCTGAACTGCTCAAAATCAGTCCATTTACAGAAAAAAGAATAAAAGGGGTTATTTCTTGTTATTCATGTACATTTGCAGAGTGATTTTAGCTATTTTGATTTATTTCATAAGCATTTATAATATTGCATACTGCATGCAATGATCATTTTCATTGGTTACTTTCACAGAGAAAACCTATCAGATATAGAATTATTATTTATTCCCTTTATTTAGATGAGTAAAGTGAGTAACAGAGTTAAGGAATGTTCTTAAAATGATACAATTTTTTGATGACAGCTCGTTGTCCAGTAAAACTGAATCTCAGTCTAAATTTTAATTCTCAGTTCACTAAATGTTGTCAGAACATGAACCACATAAAACATAGAGGGTGACCCTAATAAAACCTTGCATGCAGTATCCAGTGGTTCCTCAAGTACTGCTAACTGTCATCACTTAAAACCAAGTATAGTAAAGCTGAATTCTCACACAACTTATTAAAATAGCCAAAAAAAAAGAGAAAGGAAAAGAAAATGGTTTGAAAATTAAAATATATAGGATATATTAATGCATACATTCCTTGTTCATTGAATAGTTATTACATTCCTGTCCTATATTGAGTGTTTAGTATTCAAGGGAAGGGCAGTAGGGAATTAATGTTTCTTGAGGGATTAAGATTTTACATTTTCCTCATCTCACCTCACACCCCTCCCCAAACATATTTACCATTGCCAAGTTTTATCTGTTCAATGTCTAAAATATATCCAAATCCATTTGGTCTTTCTCCAAATCCACCAGTAACTCCTAAGCCCAAAGCATCGTTCTCTTTCTCCTTTGATTTAAATTGCTACAGCAGCCTCCCAAGTGGCATCCCTGTTTTCATCATTGCTCTACTTCAATCTGTTCTCTACACAGAAATCACAGTGACCTTTCATAAAACACAAGACTTTGGGGTTTTTTTTATTGTTATCAAGACTTTACTTTTTAGAGCAGTTTTAGATATACAGCAAAATTTAGGAGAAAGTACAGAGATTTCTCTTATATCCCTGGCTTCCATACATACATAGCCTGCCCCATTATCAACATCACTCACCAGAATGCTGCATTTGTTAAAATTGATAAACTTACGCTGACAACATCCTCGTCACCAAAAGTTCATAGTTTGCATTACAGTTCACTCCTGGTGTTGTACTTTCTAAGGGACTGGACAAATGTGTAATGACATGTGTCCATAATTATGGTATCATGCAGAGTATTTTCACTGCCCTAAAAATCACCTGTGTGTTACCTATTCGTTCTTCCCCTCACCCTCAACCCTTGGCATTCACTGAACTTTTTACTGTCTCCCTAGTTTTGGCTTTTCCAGAATGTCATATAGTTGGAATCACACATTATGCAGATTTTTCAAATTAGCTTCTTTCAGCTAACAATATACATTTATGTTTCCTTCATGTCTTTTCATGGCTTGATAGCTCATTTCGTTTAGGCACTGGGTAATATTTCATTGTTTGGATGTGTAAAAGTTTGTTTATCCATTCACCCTACTGAAGAATATCTTGGTGGCTTCCAAGTTTTGACAATTATGAATAAAGCTGCTGTAAACATCCATGTGCAAGTTGTTGTGGGGACCCAAGTTTTCAACTCCTTTGGGTAAATACCAAGGAGCATGATTGCTAGACCGTTTGGTAAGTGTATGATTAGTTTTGTAAGAAACGACCAACCTGTCTTCCAAAGTAGCTGTACCATTTTGCATTCCCACCAGCAATGACTGAGAGTTGTTGTTGCTATATATTCTCCTCAACATTTGATGTTGTCAGTGTTCCAGATTTTGGCCATTCTAATAGGTATGTAATGGTATTGCACTTTTGTTTTAATTTTCATTTTCTTGAAGGCTATACTGTGGAGCATCTTTTCATATGCCTATTTGCCATCTGTATACCGTCTTTGATGAGGTATCTGTTAAGGTCTTTGGCCCATTTTTAAATTGGGTTGTTTGGTTTTTTTATTATTGAGTTTTAAGGAGCTTTTTAAAAAATATTTTGGCTAATAGTCCTTTATCAGATGTGCCTTTTGCAAATACAGTTGACCCTTGAACAACACAGAGGTTAGGGGCAGCAAACCTCCATGCAGTTGAAAATCCACATATAACTTAGAGTTGATTCAACCAGTTGTAAGTCCTGCAGTACTGTGTATTTACTGTCACAAAATATCTGCCTATATGTGGGACCATGCATTTCAAACCTGCACTGTTCAAGGTTAAGCTGTATTTGTTGCCAGTCTGTGGCTTGTCTTCTCATTTTCTTGACATTGTCATTTGCAGAGCAGAAGTTTTAAATTTTAACGAAGTCCAGCTTATCAGTTATTTCTTTCACGGAGAGTGCCTTTCGTGTTGTATCTACAAAGTCATCAACAAACCCAAGGTCATCTAGGTTTTCTCCTATGTTATCTTCTAGGAGTTTTATAGTTTTGTGTTTTACATTTATGTCTGTGATCCACTTTGAGTTAATTTTTGTGAAAGGTGTAAGATCTTTGTCTAGTTTCATTTTTTGCATATGGACATCCAGTTGTTTCATCACCATTTGTTGAAAAGACTATCTTTGCTCCATTGTAGTTTCTTTGCACCTTTGTCAAAGATGAGTTGACAATTTTTATCGCTTAACCCAACCCGAAAGGCCCTGCATGATCTGGTCTCTCCAGCTCATGCTTTCTCCTAGATTGCTCCTTTCCATTGTTTAGATCTCATTCAGTTATCACCTCCTCTGAATGACCTTCTTTGAGCATTCATTCTAAGATAAATTTCCCATCTCTGCTATTTAGTTACTATCTTATATTACACTGTTTTGATTTCTCCATAACACTTGTCACATACTATATTTTCTTGTATATTTGTTTACTTATTTATTACCTATAGTCTACTCCCTCTATCTATTCACTAGAACATACGTTTTGCAAATGTAAGGATATCACTTATTCCTGTTCTCTGCCATATTTACAGCTCCCAGAACAATGACTCGATGTAGTAGGTGTTCAGTAAATATTTTAGCAATATCTTTCTCAATATGAATAATATTGAATCAAATTTTGGTCCGGAAAATGGCAAGCTTTATTTACCTAATTTTTTTTTAATGGGGCAAGTCTTTCTCTAATATTTTCTGTTAGTTTATGTGTTACTGCTAATGCATAATTGCTTCAGATGTTGGCCATATTCAAGGGCCTGTGCCAGATGCATCTATACCTGATTTCATTTATTTTTCACAATTTTTCGCACACACACACATACATATGCACACATGCACGCCCATATGCACACAAATCCCTTACAATGCATGTTCCCCAAATCAGATTCCTCTAGTTAGATGAAACAGAATTAAGCATGCTGGAAACCCTGAATCATTTCATCCTCTCCTTCATCTTGCCTCTGACAAAATATAAGTTGTCACTGTTGCTTGCTCCAACCCCATGCCAAGGGAAACAGTTTTTCCTCACCAAGAGATTAACAGGTGCACAGTCCATGCTGTGGTGTGCCATTTTGGTCTAGGTGCTTGGACAGGCAACATAATTAACTTGCAGAATTATCTAAGGAATTGGATTTTCTCAGTGAAGCCGATCAA
The DNA here is from genome assembly GCF_003031525.2 of Neophocaena asiaeorientalis asiaeorientalis. Lineage (NCBI taxonomy): Eukaryota > Metazoa > Chordata > Mammalia > Artiodactyla > Phocoenidae > Neophocaena > Neophocaena asiaeorientalis. Next base: position 109,689 of record NW_020172628.1, read on the forward strand.
AGCTTTCACAGGATACTCACAGAGCAGAGGCTATGGGGACATTTCAGCAGATGATTCTTTAAATAAAGTTTGGCAGACAGAAGGCTTAGTTCTCTGCATCACCTCTTTACATCTGGTCTATTATTATGTTATTCTCTTTCATATTTCATTTGGCTTTCCCTATGGGTATGTGCTTTATGCCCACTTTCTTACAATTTACGATTCCTTCTATAAAACTTTTATGTTCATGAAACTTTCCAGAGTCTTTAATTTTAATAATACTTAGGGTTAGCAATATTGAGATTAACTCTTCTGTACTGTCACCCTGGCCACGGTTTAATAAGTGTAATAGATGAACTGATTTTGTTGTTTTGCCTGTCCTAATCATTTTGTTTCTCTAAGACTTGGCGATGAGACCTCTATGGAGAATTTCTCCCCAGGCTTACTCATTGTCTCTCATCATATTTAGTCATCTATAAGGCATTATATGTAAGATGTACAGACATTTCCTTTTCTCATTATTGATATTAAGTTCCCATAGTATAATTATTTAATAGTAAATATGACAAATATGTATAAAATTTTCTGTTTTATTGTGCTCCCTGACTTTGGTCTTTAATGTGGTTACTTACCCTTTTGATTCTTATTGGTATCATGATTTCTTGAAATATATACACACCCAAGGTGTAAATTCATCACTTCTCCCAAGTTGCTGAGGGGTAGGGGCCATTTTTAGTCATGTTTGGTTTCTCAATAGCTAGCTCAGTGTGTGCCACAAAGTAAGTGATTTATGAATGTTGCTGAAGGGAGCTGAGCTGAAATGAACTGACAGCTTCCAAGTTAAATGGTTATATATCCTCATTGTCTTCATTTAACCTAACAGTTGTTTGTCTTATCACTAAATGTAGGTATGTAGTACTAGCTGTCATTTCAAGATGCTTTGTACAGTAATTTCCTAGGGATGGTGCTTTTAGTGAGGTGGTGAGTATTTCTGAGGAAGTGTATATCTGGGGAAAAAAATATTTTATAAATTGCAAAGAGTCCAGGGGGCATCTTTTTTAACCTAGTATTCACTTCCCATCTCTCCTATATTTCCTCTGCTTCAGGCACCTTCTGATGAATAGAATTCTTTTATTTTCTCACTCCAGTTTCTCCTAGCAATATCAAATTTGTTTTTGAAAAACAAATGAAGAAACAATGCCCAGCTAAATCCAGTTTCTGATTCTTCACCAGCTATCTCTTAAGCAACAGTTATGGTGCTTAAAATAGATGTTGTTGAGAATTATTAAGAATGTACAATACATGATTTCTGCCCTTAAACAGTTAAAACAGAAATGACCAAGGTGTATATTTAATCAATTATAATGGCCAATTGGATAAGTATATCTTGGATGTATATATTGCTTCATATGTTCCAAAGTGTTTTCATAATAATTGCCTCATTTGAACTCATAAAAATTCTGGGAGAAAAATTGGGAAGATATTATTATATACTCCAGTCTTTAGATGAAGAAATTGAAACACGGATAGGTTTAATGGCATACTCAGAGTCGCATGGCAACTTTCTATCAGGAATAGTACCCTGGAACTCATATACCTGAATTATGAATCAGTCTACTTCTATTATTACCACACTAAGTTTAGTAATTTGTCAAGATGTTTCCCATTTTATGTCAGAAAGTATATATATTCTTTAAATATTTGACTAGTTTCTTTACATGGATGTAATTTGACAGTGCTATAGCACCAACTGTTCATTTGAGAAATTAGTATCTTTGGTTGTAATAGCACATAATATATTTGAGAGACAATGGAAAAGGAATTTTGTGGTGAATATCAATACATCTAACAATCTCTCGGAATACAACAGTATGAATTACTTAAAACCTTATAATATCTATTTTTTACGTATTTAATAACCAGTCAACAAAACTTTGTAGTTTAATGTAACAAGACGGTAGAAGAGCATTCATTATATCTAAAAAAATAAAATGTTATTTAGAAGACAAATCTAAATTTGAAGTTAGGGAATAATCTTAATATATGTGTATTAACATAAATCAGGATTCTAGACTGGTATCTCTGAACTTTCGGAGACTTCTTTAAACATTGACCTTTATTTTTTCTTAACATGAAGACTGAAAGGTCACAAGTAAGGCTGATGAAAAAGAGAATGAATAACCTGAACATAGTAGTAAATGAAGTAGAAGTCATTGGATTCAAACTTCAGAAAAATCAAATAACCTCACAAAGATTTGTGTGTAATTATGTGCCTGTGTTCAGTGTTTGTTTGTATGTAAATTTTAATTTCACTAATACTTGAAGTATAACACTTTGACCCAGAAAGAAAAAATACACGTGATTACTGTCTCATCCTTATGAGAGTAAAACAATTGAATTCATATATTTTTCAGATGCAGATAGTAGGATTTATAGCATCATCTGTGGCTATGGAAAGCAAATTTTTCTAGAGTTCTCATTATTTATAGCATTATTTATTTATAGCATCATCTGTGGCTATGGAAAGCAACTCTTTCTAGAGTTCTCATTATTTACTTCTACAAAAGCATCATTATATCCCATAAAAACTAAACAAGAATTTGTTGTACTAATATCATTTTCTTATGGGTTGAGGAAATCTCCCTTAATACTTTGCTCAAAATCAATGTAATAAGTTTACTTTAGGAGCTTTTTAGGCCCTTAATATCCCTAGACTTTGATTCTAAACAGAGGAAATGATGGAATCATTTTGCTGAATTTACATATTCTTATTTGTAAGAAAAAACCCAGTTGATACTTTTTATATCACTGATTTGGGGAAAATAATAACATATGTATTGTAAATCAATAAGTTTCTTTAAGCTTTGATTTATAGGGTTTTTAATGGAAGAAAATTTATTTTGACCCATAATATTATTTGTATGTGCTTAAAATGAAAGCAGCTCCTTGAGAACTTGGGCTTGCACTTTATATTTGTTTTGAATTTTTCAGTGCTTCATAAATACTGCTGGATCACAGCAGAAATTCTTAAAAAAACGTATTGAATAGAACTGAATATACACAAATATATAAAAACCAGCTGAGTTAAAATGGGGATTGATTATGTTCTCTGGGTTTATCTAAGTTTAGTGAAACATCTGCTGTATATTTTCAGGTTGACTTATTTATAATGCGTATCATCATCTTTGGTGTAAGACTTAAAAGTCTCTTTTCTCAATTCATTAACTTTAATCTGAAAAGGTGCATTTTTAACCACATGACTCAAACCACTTTGTAAACACTGATGGCCACATGCACCCTCGGCAAAAGGGACTACAATAATAAAGGTAATAGCTAACCTTTATGACGTACTCACTATATGCCAAGTATCGTAAAACCCTAAAAATTTTCTGAATAGTTTGGAATTCCAATCTACATAACAACCCTATGAGATAGGTATTGTTATTATCATCTCTAGTATGCAAACAAGGAAAGTGAGGCCTAGTGAGAATAAGTAATTCTTCCAAAATCACTCAGCTAATAAGTAGAGGAGCAAGAATGAAAACCCAATCATTTTGATCTAAGAGGCAGTCTTTTAACCACCACACTTAATGCTCTTACTTAGGCCCCTAGGCTACTCCAATCAAAATATACAGTAATTATAAAGGGGAAAATAGAATAAAGTAATGGAAGGAGTGGGTTTCAACCTGTTTCGGTAGTTCAAAGGCTTACATAGTATAGAGCAGGATTTGATGCTATATGGGTGTCCCAGATATCACTTTCATGATGGAATTCTCCTGTATGAAAATCTTAAAATTTCCTGTAGAATTAAGTCCCAAATCTCAGCCAGGCTTTCAAAGTTGACTGTTGTCTTAGTGCATTCAGCGCTGCTATAACAAAATACCACAGGCTGAATAGCTTATAAACAATGGAAATTTAGTTCCCATAGTTCTGGGGTCTGGAAGTCCCAGACGAAGTTTATAGTATGGTCTCATTCATTCTCTGGTGAGGGCCCTCTTCCTGGTTCACAGCAAGTGTCTTCTGTCTATGTCCTCACTAAGTAGAAGAGAATGGGGATCTCTTTGGAATGTCTTTAGTAAGACACTAATCCCATTGATGAGGGTTCAATCCGTATGATTTAAACACCTCCCCAAGGTCCAATCTACTAATACTATCACATCAGGCATTAAGATTTCAGCATACGAATTTGCAGGGGACAGGGCGGACACAGTTTCAGACCACAGAAACTATATTCTAGCTCATTTACTCTATCTATTGGTCTAATGTGTAAGAATTCATGGTTCTAGTCAACATACTCATTTTTTCCTCACAGATTTTAAATTCTATACCTCTTCTCATGCCATTCTTGCCCTACTTAAGATGTCGTCCCCAAGAAGAATCCCAGCAGTCTATCAACACTCTTCACCATCTCTTCAAGGTGCAATGATCTCTCTCCTTTGAAATAATCTACCAGTGCTCTTGGAAGAATGTATTGATATTTACCTATTGTTTTATACTTTTATGTAAACATCCTTCTCTAAAGGTAAGTTTTATCTCCTTAATAATGTTAACTTAGAGATAGGGATAAGAGGTTGCTTCTTGAATATTTCTTGTATACTTCTTGTGTATTTCTCTAGCATCACTGTGTAGTGTTACACATTCAGCAGGTGTTCAATAAATAAATATTGCATTAGAGGCTTCCCTGGTGGCGCAGTGGTTGAGAGTCCGCCTGCCAATGCAGGGGACACGGGCTCGTGCCCCGGTCTGGGAAGATCCCACATGCCGCGGAGCGGCTGGGCCCGTGAGCCATGGCCGCTGAGCCTGCGCATCCGGAGCCTGTGCTCCACAACGGGAGAGGCCACAACAGTGAGAGGCCCACGTACCGCAAAAAATAAATAAATGAATAAATAAATAAATAAATAAAAATATTGCATTAGACTGAATTACCAGGTTGTATTAAGAGGCTCTATCTTCACCCTCAAATAAATATACCACCCACTCAAACCAGTGAAGTATGAATACTTGGTAGATTTAATAATGATAGGTAATAATGTTTGTATAATTGTTAACTGATAATTTATGCTTAATAATTGTATTTTCAAACTTAATTGAACTGATGGCAATAGTGACAATTTTATTAAGTTCACTGTGTTTCTCTTGCATTGATAGTTCTGAGAAGACCAATATTATTCAATTTAAAAATTATGTTTACCTTATAGAAAGTTATTCTGTTTCAGTCTTAGAATCAAACGAAAAACTCATAACAAAAAACGCATTTGAAATATTTGGAAAAAATAAGAGCCCCATGTCAAAAGGCCAATTATTAATTTGACTTCTGTCAACAATCCCTATTCTGACACTACCTTAATTTCTCTTATTTAGTAACTCTTTACCTATTTTGTCTTTGGAATAAGCTAATTTGAAACTCTGCTACCTGCTTCATGAAGATATTTACATAAAAGTAGAAAAAATAGACTGGAAGAAGGAGGGGAATGAGGTTAAAGAGTCCATTTTTGTTATACTTTTGGATCCAGTTTTCTTTTTTTCAGTATTAAAAGGTTTATTTGTATGTTGAAATAACTAAAAATTCAACTAGGAATTGTTAAAACAGAAGTTATTTCTGCCTCTTTTATTTATTATATTCAGCATCTCTCAGGAGACATGGCCTGTGAGATATGTATCTTTTTTCTGTATTCATTTGTCTACCCTGGGGTAACCAAAAGAAAAAAAAAACAGATGGAAATTATCATAAATCCTCTCTGTCAGCCAATCATATTCTATTCAACAACTACTCTTGTACAGTAAGAGGGAAACCAGAGAGAAATCAGAGTCGACAAAAAAATACGGAAAGCATAGGAGCTATTCTCAATTAGCAGGTGAGGTAAATATATTATGTGCGTTGTGCTACTTTTACTTTTAGGTCTGTCAAAGGGATCTTGTATAAATTGGGAAATATAAAAGTTAGAATTAGTAGTTTCATGTTACAGATGGAATAGACTGGAATAGCTATGGACTATACCAAAAGTCACATAACTAGTTAATGATAAAGTCAAGACAGTACTAAATATTTAAACTCCCAACCGAGTGTCCATGTCCATCTGACCATGGCACCATCACATGGGCTGAAGTATCTGACAGACAAATTCATTGATGGCTTTTTCTTTTTTTATGTGAAAATAGTTCAATCCTAAATCCACGAAACAACCCATGCAGTTGTTATATTGGAATCTTCCTCTTTAATCAGGAATACTTTGTGCTTTCCCCAGTGGACATAAATAAACTTCATGTAACCCATGTCCTGTTGTGATGTGCTGGGAATCTAGTCTCTACACCATTTCCTCGTCTTCCTGTGTATACAAAAAGACTGTTTCCCAGCTCTCTTGAATGTAGGTAGTGGTATGTGACTAGGTCTGGCCAATGGAATGTGGACAGTGATAGAAGTCAGTTGCAGACTGTACCGCAAAAAATGCATATGATCTTTCATGATCTCTTTCTTTCTCTCTCTCCCTCTCCCCAACACACATACACACACCCCTTCTCACTTCATAAACTGGCTGAATGTACATTATCTGGTTCATAGCATTCTGAGGAGCCCAATTGGGATGGCAAAACCACTAAATAGAAGGAGCCTGAATCCCTGAGTCACTGCCTGGGGGATAGCTGTACAAAAGAAATGTTCCTCCAGGATCATCGGCTTTTGCATGAGTCACTGAAATTTTGGCACAGTTTTTTCTTTCTTTCTTTTTCTTTTTTTTAAACAGTGAGCACTAATTACCTAATAATGCAAGCTTTTTTTCCCTCAGTCCCTATGATTGAGGAGGTATGCATTAGAAACATAGAATTAGATGGCCACTGCTTACTGGAAAACACTCTTGTCTACAAGAGAAATGTCACCCTTTTCCAATGCCAGTTGCCATCAGACAGTGACTATGGCAGGGCGAATATTGAATTATGCACATTGCCCTTTTCTTTATGCCTTCTAATCATACCTAAGTGTTTCCTCAAGAAAACACGTTTTCACTCTAGTTAGAATTATGATTTCCTGCAGCTGTGGGTACTACTCTTATATTTACTCTTGTTTTGACACCATAGCCTATAAGAGTGAATTCTAATTGGAGAATTTTAATAACCGGGGAATAGGCTAGAGAAGTGCCCCAGGAGTAATAGTGTGATTGTAATGTAATTATAAATACCTACTGCATTTGCACATGCTGTAAGCTCTATCCAAAGGGCCCCAATCCTTAATTCTGCCTGGCAGCTCTCCACATATCCCTCAGCAGTTTGCTCAAACAGTAGCCATGCCTGGAAATCTGTGCATTATCACTGAAAATTTCCATTTCAAGGTATGCAGCAGAAATGGAGCTTTTGGTTTCAGAAAATACTCTTTTTCTGATTTTATACATGAAATGACTCCCATTTGAAAAGCAAAAAACACTTGCATGTGTGGAGAACTTACTGCCAAACCTCTGATTTCCTGGCAAAATTTCCCGGCCATGCCCACTACTAAATTTTTGCACATAAAGAGCTCAAGATGATTTGAACTTGATTTATTTAAGCTCTAAATGTTGAAGATTATATGAAAATATTTATCATGTACACTCTCATTAATTCACTGATCTTTTAAAATATGTTTTTAAACAAAATTGTCCCCAAACCATAACGATATGAGTCCAAGTAATGTTGCAGTTTATTAGCAATCCTTTATTTTTTTGCAGTTTATCTTTAATATTTATTTTATATTGGAGTTTAGTTGATTTACAATGTTGTGTTAGTTTCAGGTTTACAGCAAAGTGATTCAGTTATACATATACATGCATCCATTCTTTTACAGATTCTTTTCCCATATAGGTCATTACAGAATATTGAGTGGAGTTCCCTGTGCTATACAGTAGGTCCTTGTTGGTTATCTATTTTATATATAGTAGTGTGTATATGTTAACACCAAACTCCTAATTTATCTCTCCCTTGCCCACCTTTCCCCTTTGGTAACTATAAGTTTCATTTTGAAGTCTGTGAGTTTGTTTCTGTTTTGTAAGTAAGTTCATTTGTATCATTTTTTTAGATTCCATATATAAATGATATCATATGATGTCTGTCTTTCTCTGACTTATTTTACTTAATATGGTAATCTCTAGGTCCACCTATGTTGCTGCAAATGGCATTATTTCATTCTTTTGAATGGCTAATATTCCATTGTATATATGTACCACTTCTGCTTTATCCATTCCTCTGTCGATGGACATTTCGGTTGCTTCCCTGTCTTGGCTATTGTAAATAGTGCTGCAGTGAACAAATAGGATGCATGTATCTTTTCAAATTATGGTTTTGCCAGATATATGCCCCAAAGTGGAATTGCTGGATCGTATGGTAGTTCTATTTTTGATTCTAAGGAACCTCCATACTGTTCTCCATAGTGGTTGTACCGATTTATATTCCCACCAACAGTGTACGAGGGTTCCCTTTTCTCTACACCCTCTCCAGCATTTATTGTTTGTAGACTTTTTTTTTTTTTCTTTTGTGGTACGCAGGCCTCTCACTGTTGTGGCCTCTCCCATTGCAGAGCACAGGTTCCGGATGCGCAGGCTCAGTGGCCATGGCTCACGGGCCTAGCCGCTCCGTGGCATGTGGGATCTTCCTGGACGGGGGCATGAACCCGTGTCCCCTGCACCGGCAGGCGGACTCTCAACCACTGTGCCACCAGGGAAGCCCCTGTTTGTAGACTTTTTGATGATGGACATTCTGAATGGCGTGAGGTGATACCTCATTGTAGTTTTGATTTGCAGTTCTCTAATAATTAGTGACGTTGAGCATCTTTTCATGTGCCTGCTGGCCATCTGTATGTCTTTTTTGGAGAAATGTCTATTTAGATCTTCTGCCCATTTTTTGATAGGGTTGTTTGTTTTTTTGATATTGAGCTGCATGAGCTGTTTGTATATTTTCAAGATTACTCCCTTGTCGGTTGCTTCATTTGCAAATATTTTATCCCATTTTGTGGGTTGTCTTTTCATTTTATCTATGGTTTCCTTTGCTGTGCAAAACCTTTTAAGCTTAATTAGGTCCCATTTGTTAATTTTTGTTTTTATTTTCGTTACTCTAGGAGGTGGATCCCAAAAGATATTGCTGCAATTTATGTCAAAGAGTGTTATATGTTTTCCTCTAAGAATTTTATTGTATCCAGTCTTACATTTAGGTCTTTAATCCATTTTGAGTTTATTTTTGTGTATGGTGTTAGAGAATGTTCTAATTTCATTCTTTTACATGTAGCTGTCCAGTTTTTCCAGCACCACTTATTAGAGGGACTGTCTTTCCTCCATTCTATATTCTTGCCTCCTTTGGGTGCATGGGTTTATTTCTAGGATTTCTATCCTGTTCCATTGATCTATATTTCTGTTTTTGCACCAGTACCACACTGTTTTGATAACTGTAGCTTTGTAGAATAGTCTGAAGTAAGGGAGCCTGATTCCTCTAGCTCTGTTTTGTTTTTCTTCTCAAAATTGCTTTGACTGTTTGGGGTCTTTGTATTTCCATACAAATTTTAAGATTTTTTTTGTCCTAAACATGTGAAAGTTGCCATTGGTAATTTGGTAGGGACTGCATTGAACCTATAGTTTGCCTTAGGTAGTATAGTCATTTTGATGATATTGATTCTTCCAATCCAAGAATGTGGTTTATACCTTTCCATCTGTTTCTGTCATCTTCGATTTCTTTCATTAGAGTCTCTTACCGTTTTTGGAGTACAGGTCTTTTGCCTCCTTAGGTAAGTTTATTCTTGGTATTTTATTGTTTTTGATGTGATGGTAAATATGATTGTTTCCTTAATTTCTCTTTCTGATCTTTTGTTTTTAATGTATTGAAATGCAAGATATTTATATGTATTAATTTTGTATCCTGCAACTTTATAGAACTCATTGATGAGCTCTAGTATTTTTCTGGTAGCATCTTTAGGATTTTCTATGTATAGTATCATGTCATCTGCAAACAGTGACAGTTTTACTTCTTCTTTGCCAATTTGGATTCCTATTGTTTCTTTTCCTTCTCTGACTGCTGTGACTAGGGCTTCCAAAACTATGTTGAATAAAAGTTTTGAGAGTGGGCATCCTTGTCTTGTTCCTGATCTTAGAGGAAATGTTTTCAACTTTTTACTGTTGAGTATGATGTTAGCTGTGGATTTGTCATATATGAACTTTATTATGTTGAGGTATGTTCCCTCTATGCCCACTTTCTGGAGAGTTTTTATCATAAATGGGTGTTGAATTTTGTCAAAAGCTTTTACTGCATCTACTGAGATATTCATATCGTTTTTATTCTTCAATTTGTTAATGTGGTGTTATCACACTGATTGATTTATGGATATTTAAAAATCCTTGAATCCCTGCGATAAATCCCACTTGATCATGGTGTATGATCCTTTTAATGTATTTTTGGATTCAGTTTGCTAGTATTTTGTTGAGGATATTTGTATCTATGTTCATCAGTGATCTTGGTCTATAATTTTTTGTGTGTGTGGTATCTTTGTCTGGTTTTGGTATCAGGGTGATGGTGGCCTGATCTTGGAAGTGTTCCTTCCTCTGCAATTTTTTGGAATAGTTTCAGAAAGATAGGTGTTAACCTATCCTAAATGTTCGATATAATTCACCTGTGAAACCATCTCATCTTGGACTTTTGTTAAATGAAAGTTTTTTAATCACAGTTTCCATTTCAGTACTTGTGACTGGTTAATATTTTCTATTTCTTCCTGGTTCAGTCTCAGAAGATTGTATCTTTCTAAGAATTTGTCAATTTCTTCTAGATTGTCCATTTTATTGGCATATAGTTGCTTGTAGTAGTCTCTTATGCTCCTTTGTAATTCTGTGGTGTCTGTTGTCACTTCTCCTTTTTCATTTCCTATTTTATTAATTTGAGTCATCTCCCTTTTTTTCTTGATGAATCTGGCTAAAAGTTTCTCAGTTTTGTTTATCTTGTCAAAGAACCAGCTTTTAGTTTCATTGATCTTTTCTATTGTTTTTTATTTTGCCTCTGTTTCATTTATTTCTGCTTTGATATTTATGATTTCTTTCCTTCTACTAACTTTGGGATTTGTTTGATATTCTTTCTCTAGTTGCTTTAGGTGTAAGATTAGGTTGTTTATTTGTGATTTTTCTTATTTGCTGAGGTAAGATTGTATTGCTATAAAATTCCCCCTTAGGACTGTTTTGCTGCATCCCATAGGTTTTGGATCATAGTGTTTTCATTTTCATTTGTCTCTAGGTATTTTTGATTTCCTCTTTGATTTCTTCAGTGATCCATTGGTTGTTTAGTAACATATTGTTTAGCCTCCATATATTTCTGTTTTTTAGTTTTTTTCTTGTAGTTGATTTCTCATCTCATAGCATAGTGGTCAGAAAAGATGTTTGATATGATTTCAATTTTTCTAAATTTACCAGTGCTTGCTTTGTGTCACAGCATTTGATCCATCCTGGACAATGTTCCATGTGCACTTGAAAAGAATGTGTATTGTGCTGCTTTCAGATGTAATGTTCTATAAATGTCAATTAAGTCCATCTGCTCTAATGTGTCATTTAAGACTTCTATTTTCTTACTGATTTTCTGTGTGGATGATCTGTCCATTGATATAATAGGGTGTTAAAGTCCCCCCTATTATTGTATTATTATCGATTTCTCCTTTTATGGCTATTAGCATTTGCCTTATATATTGAGGTGCTCCTATGTTGGGTGCATGTATATTTACAATGGTTATATCTTCTTCTTGGATTGATCCCTTAATTATTATGTAGTGCCCTTCTTTGTCTCTTGTAGCAGTCTTTATTTTAAAGTCTATTTTATCTGATATGTATATTGCTATTCCAGCTTTCTTTTGATTTCCATTTGCTTGGACTAGTTTTTTCCATCCCCTCACTTGCCATCTGTACATGTCCCTAGATCTGAAATGGGTCTCTTGTAGACAGCATGTATATGGATCTTGTTTTTGTTCCCATTTAGCCAGTCTGGCTTTTGGTTGGAGCATTTAATCTATTTACATTTAAAGTAATTATTGATATGTATGTCCTTATTGCCACTTTGTTAATTGTTTAGCATTTGTTTTTGTAGGTCTTTTTTCTTCCCTTTCTGTGTTGTTCTCTTCTCTTGCATTTCAATGACTATCTTTAGTGTTGTGTTTGGATTGCTTTTTCTTTTTGTTTGCGTATCTATTGTAGCTTTTTGGTTTGTGGTTACCATGAGGTTTTGGTAAATTGCTGGTCTTCTAATTTTAAATGCATTTCCAGTATGTTGCATTTATACTCTCCTCATGATTGCTGGTTTTGATATCATATTTGTGTGTGGATGATTTCCTACCTTTACTGTATGTTTGCCTTTACCAGTAAGCTTTCCCTTTGTAATTTTCTTGTTTCTCGTTGTGGCCTTTTCCACCTAGAGATGTTCCTTTAGCATTTGTTTTAAAGCTGCTTTGGTGGTGCTGAATTCTCTTAGCTTTTGCTTGTCTTTAAAGTTTTTGATTTCTCCATTGAATCTGAATAAGAGCGTTGCTGGGTAGAGTATTCTTGGTCGTAGATCTTTCCCTTTGATCACTAAATATATCATGCCCCTCTTTTCTGGCCTGCAGAGTTTCTGTTGAAAAATCAGCTGATAACCTTATTGGGATTCCCTTGTATGTTATTTGTTGTTTTTCCCTTGTTGCTTTTAATATTTTCCCTTTGTCTTTAATTTTTGTCAATTTGATTAATATGTGTTTCAGCATGTTCTTCCTCGGGTTTATCCTGTATGGGATTCTCTGTACTTCCTGGACTTGAGTGATTGTTTCCTTTCCCATGTTAGGGAAATTTTTGGCTATCATCTCTTCAAATATTTTCTCAGGTTCTCTCTCTCTCTCTCTTTTCCTTCTGGGATCCCCTATAATGTGAATGTCAGTGCATTTAATGTTGTCCCAGAGGTCTCTTAGACTGTCCTCATTTCTTTTCATTCTTTTTTCTTTATTCTGTTCCACAGCAGGGATTGCCACCCATCTGTCTTCCAGCTCACTTGTTTGTTCTTCTGCCTCATTTATTCTGATATTGATTCCATCTACTGTAGTTTTCATTTCAGTTATTGTATTGTTCATCTCTGTTTATTAGATTGTATTGCTATAAAATTCCCCCTTAGGACTGTTTTGCTGCATCCCATAGGTTTTGGATCATAGTGTTTTCATTTTCATTTGTCTCTAGGTATTTTTGATTTCCTCTTTGATTTCTTCAGTGATCCATTGGTTGTTTAGTAACATATTGTTTAGCCTCCATATATTTCTGTTTTTTAGTTTTTTTCTTGTAGTTGATTTCTCATCTCATAGCATAGTGGTCAGAAAAGATGTTTGATATGATTTCAATTTTTCTAAATTTACCAGTGCTTGCTTTGTGTCACAGCATTTGATCCATCCTGGACAATGTTCCATGTGCACTTGAAAAGAATGTGTATTGTGCTGCTTTCAGATGTAATGTTCTATAAATGTCAATTAAGTCCATCTGCTCTAATGTGTCATTTAAGACTTCTATTTTCTTACTGATTTTCTGTGTGGATGATCTGTCCATTGATATAATAGGGTGTTAAAGTCCCCCCTATTATTGTATTATTATCGATTTCTCCTTTTATGGCTATTAGCATTTGCCTTATATATTGAGGTGCTCCTATGTTGGGTGCATGTATATTTACAATGGTTATATCTTCTTCTTGGATTGATCCCTTAATTATTATGTAGTGCCCTTCTTTGTCTCTTGTAGCAGTCTTTATTTTAAAGTCTATTTTATCTGATATGTATATTGCTATTCCAGCTTTCTTTTGATTTCCATTTGCTTGGACTAGTTTTTTCCATCCCCTCACTTGCCATCTGTACATGTCCCTAGATCTGAAATGGGTCTCTTGTAGACAGCATGTATATGGATCTTGTTTTTGTTCCCATTTAGCCAGTCTGGCTTTTGGTTGGAGCATTTAATCTATTTACATTTAAAGTAATTATTGATATGTATGTCCTTATTGCCACTTTGTTAATTGTTTAGCATTTGTTTTTGTAGGTCTTTTTTCTTCCCTTTCTGTGTTGTTCTCTTCTCTTGCATTTCAATGACTATCTTTAGTGTTGTGTTTGGATTGCTTTTTCTTTTTGTTTGCGTATCTATTGTAGCTTTTTGGTTTGTGGTTACCATGAGGTTTTGGTAAATTGCTGGTCTTCTAATTTTAAATGCATTTCCAGTATGTTGCATTTATACTCTCCTCATGATTGCTGGTTTTGATATCATATTTGTGTGTGGATGATTTCCTACCTTTACTGTATGTTTGCCTTTACCAGTAAGCTTTCCCTTTGTAATTTTCTTGTTTCTCGTTGTGGCCTTTTCCACCTAGAGATGTTCCTTTAGCATTTGTTTTAAAGCTGCTTTGGTGGTGCTGAATTCTCTTAGCTTTTGCTTGTCTTTAAAGTTTTTGATTTCTCCATTGAATCTGAATAAGAGCGTTGCTGGGTAGAGTATTCTTGGTCGTAGATCTTTCCCTTTGATCACTAAATATATCATGCCCCTCTTTTCTGGCCTGCAGAGTTTCTGTTGAAAAATCAGCTGATAACCTTATTGGGATTCCCTTGTATGTTATTTGTTGTTTTTCCCTTGTTGCTTTTAATATTTTCCCTTTGTCTTTAATTTTTGTCAATTTGATTAATATGTGTTTCAGCATGTTCTTCCTCGGGTTTATCCTGTATGGGATTCTCTGTACTTCCTGGACTTGAGTGATTGTTTCCTTTCCCATGTTAGGGAAATTTTTGGCTATCATCTCTTCAAATATTTTCTCAGGTTCTCTCTCTCTCTCTCTTTTCCTTCTGGGATCCCCTATAATGTGAATGTCAGTGCATTTAATGTTGTCCCAGAGGTCTCTTAGACTGTCCTCATTTCTTTTCATTCTTTTTTCTTTATTCTGTTCCACAGCAGGGATTGCCACCCATCTGTCTTCCAGCTCACTTGTTTGTTCTTCTGCCTCATTTATTCTGATATTGATTCCATCTACTGTAGTTTTCATTTCAGTTATTGTATTGTTCATCTCTGTTTATTTGTTCTTTAAATCTTCTAGCTATTTGTTAAACATTTCTTGTATCTTCTTGGTCTGTGCCTCCATTCTTTTTTCCAAGATCTTGGATCATCTTTACTATTATTGCTCTAAATTCTTTTTCAGGCAAATTTCCTACCTCCACTTCACTTAGTTGTTCATCTGGGGTTTTATCTTGTTCCTTCATTTGGAACATATTCCTTTATCTTCTCATTTTGTCTTACTTTCTGTGTTTGTAGTCTCCAGTCCACGGGCTTCAGGATTGTAGTTCCTATTCTGTCTGGTATCTGCCCTCTGGTGGGTTAGTTTGTTCCAGGGGATTGTGCAGGCTTCCTGATGGGAGGGGCTGATGCCTGCCCACTGGTGGGTGGAGCTGGGTCTTGTCCCTCTGCTGGGCATGGCCATGTCACATGGCATGTTTAAAGGGGGCTGTAGGCTCAGGATGACTTTAGGCAGCCTGTCTGCTTATGGGTGCTTCCGTGTTCCCACCTTGTTGCTTGTTTTGGCCATCCCAGCCCTAGAGCCTGCATGCTGTTGGGTGAGGCCGGGTCTCAGTGCCAAAATGATGACCTCCAGGAGAGCTCATGCCAATGAATATTCCCTGGAGCCTCTTCCACCAGTGTCCTCGCCCCCACAGTGAACCACAGCCAACCCCCACCTCTCCAGGAGACCCTCCAAGACCCAGAGGTAGGTCTAGCAGAGGCTCCTATGGAGTCACTGCTTTGCCCTGGGTGCCAATGAACATGAAAACTTGTGTTTGCCCTCCAAGAATGGAGTCTCTGTTTCCCCCAGTTCTGTGGATCTCCTGCACTCAAGCCCTGCTGGCCTTCAAAGCCAAATGCTCTGGGGGCTCCTTCTCCTGATGCCCAACCCCCAGGCAGGGGAGCCTGACATGGGGCTCAGAACTCTCACTCCATGGGAGAACCTCTGTGATATAATTAGTTTCCAGTTTGTGGGTCACCCACCTGGTGAGTATGGAATTTGATTATATCATGAAAGCACCCCTCCTACCACCTCGTTGTGGCTTCTTCTTTGGATATAGAATATCTTTTTCAGTAGGTTACAGTCTTTTTTGTCAATGGTTGTTCAGCAGTTGTGTTTTTTGTGTTTTTGTGAAAGAGGAGAGAGCTCAAGTCCTTCTACTCTGCCATCATGTCTCCTTCCCCAGCCCAGTCATCTTTTAAATCTATGTAGGGAATACCACTAATTCACCAGTCTTTGATTTGGAGGAGTTGTCTTAGAACCATGTGGACTGACATTTAATGATCAGCTGCTTCCACCTGAGCCTTCTAGTAATCTGTTCAATTCCATTACATTCAGTTCACTCACAGTGGTTTGACATCTGGTCCAGTTCCTTCTGTACCCTCTTTGTTGCCTTTCCCTAGGATAGTTGTGTTGGTATTGATCTCTGACTACATCTTCTCTCTATTGATTTCAACTACACAGTACTTTTCACTCATCCTTTTTCTATTCATCCCTTTTGACCTAATTCATGCCCCACTTTCATGCTTGGAGTCTATTGTAATATCCCCCTTTGCCTCCAGTTTCTACTTGTTCTAAACCATTATACTCCTATCACAGTAAGCTTCCTAAATTTCAAAATTGACCGTGCCATTCACTTTCTCTAAACCTGTTTCCTTTGGATAATATCTAAATTCCTCACGATGGTATTCAAAATCTCCATCGTCTGTTTCAACCTACTTCTTCAGCCTGTATTCTGATCATCCTCTCCTCTACTCCAGGTAGTTTGGACAGTGTTTGTTTGGCTCTTTGCTTTTACTCATGCTGTCTTATCTCCCTGGAATGTCCTTCTCTGCTCAGTCTCTGACAGTCAAAGTCATATCCATCTTTCAAAGACCAATCCCAAAGATATATCCTCCTTTAAGACTTCCTCCTTGTAGTTAATTGCTTTATTCTCTTGCTCTTACTGTACTTTGTCTGGATTTCTATTATATTACTATTCAAATTCTGCTTTCTAGTAATTACTTATCAACTATATATTTGTTGCCTATATCTCTGTTTCCTCTTCTAGATTTTGAATCACTTGCGTGAAATAACCATTTTATATTCTTGTCAGTATATTCTAAAATATCAGATGTTCAATATATACACATTTTTAATTGAATTTACCCATTGCCCTGTATTACTTTGTTTTTATGTGAAACCCCAAGGCTAAACTGCTATAAGGCATGCATGAAATAGAACAGTTATAACGAGTCCTTGGCCAAATTCTCCTCATACCTGAACACTGTTGTACTTGTTAACCCTGGTGCATATTCAACAAGCACAAATTTCTTTTTAACTGAGCTTCTAGTCATCAAGGGCCAGGGTGACAGATCATTCACTGTTGTGTACAACACTTCTGGCACACAATCAAGAGAAAGGAAGCAATTTTTTTGGCTCTTATCTCTTGTAAACATGTCATTCACAACTGAAATTTCAGTAAAATGAGACAAACAAACATGTCTGAAACCAATGACAACTAGGAAGTTTTTTCATCGAGGCACCTGAGAAGTTCATGGAAAAGACACAGAGTGTTAAGAATAGGAGACCCAGAGACTGAATATGGTCAGAAATAGCTGCCTTGGCTTTATTCTATCAAAAAGTCTCTACTAAATAGATTCATAAAATTTAGTGTTCCAACTTCATTCACGGTGTTCATGATATTTTCTTTTTCAAATCTAAATAATTTATTGCATAAAACATTAGGTTTCTACAAAGAGCATGTTAATTTGAGGGAAAGAAAACTAACTTGAAAAATGAAGAGTTCAGTAGTTTTTTTTAAAAAGGGCAGAGACAGTTACAATCAATCAATTGAACATTTATTTAGCTGCCTCTCAGAACATAATACTGTTTTAGGTACTAGGGAGTTATCAATCATTTAATCAATCAATTAATTTAATTAATAATGTACAACTAAACACTGAACTAGGAGTCAGATTATCTGGATGTGACTTGGGAAAGTCATTGCATCTCTCTGGCTCTGGTTTAATTCTCTGTAAAATTTGAGTATGTGTACTTTCTAAGGTGTCTTCTAGCTCTTTGTCTCAATTGTACTAATGACTGTATATACACAGAAACACACTCATATATGTAAATAATTCTTAAAATAATGTTTAGTTATTCAAGGACAAAATCTATTTCTTTTTTTTAGATTACATATTGTTTTCCATCTCTTTCAGAAACTTGAAGCCTGGCTCATAGTCACCTTCATTAAAATGCAAAATATAGTACAGATTACTTTTCAGGGTAAAAGAAAGCCTGAGGAACTCGCTGTTGGAGATTTGTCTATGAAACCATCTCAGCAGAATCACCATATGTTTAAGCACTATAATCAATAAGTCCCAACAATGTACATAGCCCTTCCAATCAAGTTTTAGGATCTCCTTTTAACTATGAAAGTACAGCCAATAATTAACAAATCATTGCAGGAAACAACCTAACAATTAAAACTGAAAAAAAAATTTAAACATTATCAATATTATTCTTAGAAAGGCAGGAGAATATATATACGGATATAATCTCATTTTTGTTTCTCAGATTAAATAACTAACTTCTATATTATATATTAGAATAAATATATGCATTTAATATATATTTAGTCATATATTTAATATATATTTAATTTTGTATATATATATATATATATAGAGAGAGAGAGAGAGAGAGGGAGAGAGAATTTGGTTGTTTTGAAAAGAAAATAAAAGGAAAAATAAGGAAATAATTTAAGAACATTTGAAGATCTTAAGAACATGAGTTTTAAGTCTGAATTGGCTCATAGAACACCCATTACAGTGAATGATAACATAACCAAAGCAAGACAAATATTACTACATTTTAATAACAAAGAGATGATCCTTCAAGCTTCCAGAAAAGGAACCACATTGTGGTCACATTCAAAAGGTCACAAATCACAGTGGTATCAGACTTCTCAACAGCAGTACTGAAAACTAGAAGACCAAGGAGGATAGCTTTTAAAATCCTAAGGGAAAGTGATTTATAGTATAAAATTCAATACCCAATCATACTATCAATTGGGAGTGACATTAGAATAAAAACGTTCCGAGACATGAAAACAAGTTAACAAACAACATCTCTTGCACCTTTTCCAGGAAACAATTTAATCCAGCAAGTCCACTTGTGGAAATATATCCAAAGGAAACAAAAACATTAACTCAAAAAGATACCTGCACCCCCATGTTCATAGCAGCATTATTTACAATAGCCAAAACATGGAAACAACCTAAGTGTCCATTTGTGGACAAATGGATATTGAAGTTGTTTATATATATATACACACACACACA
The DNA here is from genome assembly GCF_003031525.2 of Neophocaena asiaeorientalis asiaeorientalis. Lineage (NCBI taxonomy): Eukaryota > Metazoa > Chordata > Mammalia > Artiodactyla > Phocoenidae > Neophocaena > Neophocaena asiaeorientalis. The sequence goes on from NW_020172628.1 coordinate 129,008, forward strand.
CACACACAAAATGGAATATTATTAAGCCATAAAAAATGGGAAATCCTGCCATTTGAGACAACATGGATGGACCTTGAAGGCATTAGGCTAAGTGACATAAGTCTGACAGAAAAAGACAAATACAATATGATCTCACTTATATGTGGAATCCAAAACAATGACAACAACAAAAACTCATAGAAAAAGAGATCAGAATTGTGGTTGCCAGAGGCAGAGGGTGAGGGAGGGGGAATTGGAGGCATGTGGTCAAAAGGTACAAACTTTTGGCTGTAAGATAAATAAGTACTGGAGGTGTACAATATGACTCTAGTTAACACTGCTGCATGATATATAGGAAAGTTGTTAAAAGAGTATATCCTAAGAGTTCTCATCGCAGGAAGAAATTCTTTTTTTCTTCTTTCTTTTTATTCTATCTATATGAGGTGATGGATGTTAGCTAAACCTTTTGTAATCATTTCACAAAATATGTAAATCAAACCATTACTGCTCTATAGCTTAAATTTACACAGAGATATATGTCAATTATTTCTCAATAAAACTGAAAAAGAAAGGTAAAAACAACAACAACAATTTGATGGCATACTCCAGAAAATGAGGATGTTAACTAAGATATGGAATGCAAGGGCAGGGGAATCAAAGTGAAGTTTGAGATGAATTTCCAGGATGATGGCAAAGGGAACTCCATAAAAGCTATGTTGTAGTCCAGATTGTAGCATAGGACAGTAGGCTCCAGGAGGGATGCCGTCCAGATTTAGGAGAAGGAGAAGGAGAAAGAGAAGGAGGAGGAGGAGGAGGGGCAAGAAGAAAAGGGAGAAAGGAGGAGGGAGAGGAAGGAAGGAAGAAAGGAAGGAAGGAAGCAAGGAGGGAAGGAAGGAAAGAAGAGGGAAGAACAAATCAGATTATTTGCTATGTCTGTAGTGGAAAGAGATTTGCATTGTTAGAAGAAAGTGTAGTTATGGACTATGTATAGGTTCAGAGATAATCAAGGACATAAAAAACAAGAGATCATTTTTATTTCCAGGAAAAATAAAACATTGTCATAATAATGTACAGAATGAATGGTTCTGTAATGAAAAATACTGATATGTGTAATGGAAGCAGAGAAGGAGAGTTTGTGTGTTTTTCGGAGGTAGAGAAGTTAAAACTAAATTCTCATCTTCCATAGTAGAGTATCCACAAGTAATATAAAGATAACAGAAATGAATTCTAGTAGTATGAACATGTTATTTAGTATTGTGGAAATCATAGCTAAGAATTGAAAACCTGTATCTCATGAAGAGGGATCAATTATGAGGAGGGACAGGGAAGGGGACTGCACAATTTCTTTTCCATTATAACCATGTGGAACAATTTGACTTTTTAAACTCTGTGAGTTTATAATTTTGATAAAAAATGAAATAAACTTTAAAGCAAAACTGCAGATTGTACAATTTTATCTAAAAGTTATTCTACTTATTCATTTTCTGAGTGGTTGTAGATAACTCATTTTGTTATTTTTATTCCCTGTGTGGCTTTTCCTTTTGTTTTTGTTTTGTTTGTTTTTAAGCACTAGGCACTCCATTAACAAAATAAATTTGTAGATATGTTTCCCATAGTGAACTTGGCCCATAAAAATATAGTGTGTATTATCAAATTCATTACTAAGAATCATGTTTATAATTATATAATCAATGAAAAACCTCTCTCAGATCCACTACTTCATTGTTATGATCTTATTTCAGGCCTTCATCATCTCTTGCAGACATAATCACAATATGCCCTGAGTGGTCTTCTTGCTCTTATATTTTGCAAGTTTATAGTCTTCTTTTTGAAAGTAGACATGTACACATGAAATAATAGTTTTGCAGATCACAGTGTTTCATTGGGATTTCATGAGCACAGACCCATTTTATTGAATATATTCCCAGGGTGACAGGTTTCAACTAGGTACAGAGAATTAATTAACCTAACTAATGATTATTAGTTCATAATAGAACAGCAAATGGAGCCCTAATTAATGAGTGAGCTAATAGCTGCTCCCAATTTCCAGTCATTAGTCCCAAGTCCTTTTTAATCAGTTATATATGACTTGGTATAATCATAGGATGTAATAGTAATACTGGAAATATCAGCAGTAAATACTCTACATAATTGTATTTCATTCCCTGCCCACATAAAACATTGTTTTAAGCACCAAATTTGTGTGCCTTGTACTATATACTCTTCAAAGAGGTTTTTATAATGATACTACTTTTATTTTTGTTTAAATTCTTTTTAATGTTTCTTTTTAAAGATAAAAAATTAAAATCAAATTACTAAGGCTCACTCCAGCTCACCACTGCCAGCATATTCATACACACAAACACACACATACATGTGTGTTTTAGAAATCTTTCTGACCTGGGAAAAGAAAAATGTTTTATTTTTTCCCTTTCTCTAAGACTTAACTTTTCCTAAAATATCATTTCCAAATTGAGTGATTTGTTTTATTCTCTCAACTTTTAAATGTTTTTCTAAAATTTATCTTAGATAGATACCTCATTACGTGATATATCATATCTGATTACATCAGTCACATTGCATTAGACTGTGTCCATGATGAACACAATGTGACTGAAATCAACATTTTGTCTAATCAGAGTCTGTTTAAAGATTATGTCACTCTGTGTAGCCTGTCCTAATGACCAAATTTATATCTATTTTATGAAGAAGCATTTTTCAGCTTGGTTTTGTCCTCAGTCTACTGAGTGGTGACATAGCACTATGTAAAAATAGGGTTACAAACCCTTTTGTAAGTACTCTCCTAAATGCAAGCTCCCTAGAACCAGGCCTAATGAAAACTGCAATTTGTTCAGTTGACTCCAAGAAACACATCTCTGAAATATATTTCTATTCTTTAAAGGACATAGTAACCTTGTAAAATGCACAGAAAACTGATATTTGGGAAAATTCTGAAAGGCCAGACTTCCATATCCTTCCAAAGTAAGACATTTTATCACTGAGATCACTTCACAGTTACATTGCTTTGTTTGTCAAACATATCTCTGGGATGGTTCTTTCAGTTTGTAATTGTATGAAGTTTCAGAGCCACCCACTTAATGTCATATGGGGATTTTATAATTTATATGTGACATGTGTGGTTTTATACGGAAGATTTTTATCACTGAGTTGATAAAATCTCTGTCAAAAACAAATTCCTCTTCTTGTTTAGCCTATGCATAATTTGATTTGATATTTACTATATTTTTAAAGCTTTTGGAAGTATTTAATATAGCATACAGATATCTATTATTATCTTCCTGGAGCTCTTGGAGTGTCAGGACCCTAGGTTTAGAATACAGTGCCTCACTTCTTTCCCTTAGTCTACTGAGATAACTTCTGACTAATGCTTTCATATCATTGGTATTTTTAATATGCCTATGTTTTAATCCAGTCCTGTATGGAAGGGAGGTAACCTCTGACCATGATTTTATACTTTGAGTACTCAATATCTATAAATGTAATAAATATCCTATGTGTCCAAGAAAGTAATTGGCTCAGCCTAGAATCAAGGAGTGGAAAGCTATACTCTCTCCATAGAGATAGGATAGGGAGGGAGTCAATACTTAACAACAATGATCTAATATAATACAAGTGATAATTACTATGGTGCATTAAATGACCAAAGTGTTCTAATTTTTCCATAAGTAAAAGCTGATCACGTTGCCACTACCTAGAAAGAGATGGCTTATTTAGCTAATATGTAAGATAAGGTATTTTGGATAATTGTTTTTTTCCTATTCAGTTTTGTTAGTTTCTTCGAGAGTACATTTTAAATTCAGATTAGATAGCTTTCTATCATTCATTCATTGACCCATTCATCAAATATTTGCCTATCACCTCACATATACAAGACACATGGATAAAAGAAACTAACATATACTGAATCCCTACTTATGACCAGCACTGTGCTAAATACCAACAAACAAGAATTACTGTCTTCATTTTATAAACAAAGAAACTGTTGTACTGGAGTTAAGTAACATGTGTAAGGTCTTTCAACTAATATGTATAAGACAAAACACAAATAAGACATTACACCTGCTTTCAAGGAGCTTGCAGTCTAATGGGAAGGTTAGACAGTTCCCTAAATAATTAGAATGTGAAGCAGATGCATCTCATGCCATTACAAACATAGGAATATTGTTAGGTACCAAGTCAGCAAAGGTTACTAGATAGCATTGAACTTAGCAGCATGTTTCTTTTAGTAAGCAGGGTAGTATTTTTTGTGGTGGTGATTTTTCAGTTATTTTTGCCCAATACAAAGCTTATAGGGGAATATAGACTTTTGGCTTTATTCAAAATACAAAGCTTTAGCATGAAAATGAAACCTAATTTTTTATTATTTGTTGACAGAGCCATAAATAATTTCTTTTAAGTGAATCTCACCCTCCCTCCACCACTGTATTTGTAATTCTCAAAGTTGATTACCTTTTTATGAGAAAATAAAAGTTATACACAAGAAGAAGAATATTTCTTTATCTTCCTTTTCTATATCTACTGAAACCCTGGATAATCGGTCATTCTCTCCATTTCATATCTAATCACAGAAAATTACTTCCTTCAGTAGATTCAGGCTGGACCATGGGAATCAAACATTACCTCATAATTCTACTTCTGATTTTTATTGAAACAACTTTTCTCTTCATTAATAAGAGAAGTTAACTTTTTAAAGGGGTGTTTTGTAAGCTAGTGGGGTTTTTTGGACAAAAGAGGGGTGGGATTAAAAAAAGCTTTCAAGAGTAGGAGTCATTAAAATTTAGGGCTATGCAGATTACTTTTTTCATTTCATATTGAAACAATTCATTAGGAATTCACAGTGAAGTAGAATACAATAAGATATTACCATCACTCCCTGTTCCTCAAGCTTTAGGGTTAAAACGATAAAACTGACTCCTTTTACAAAATGTCTTTTGGCAAGTTACGACCAAGTGAGAAACAATAAGCCCTCAGGAAAAGTTTTCTACTATTAATTTTTGTCAAGTGAAGAGAGAACACAAAAACAAGTGACAGTGATTATAAGCAAATTCTGAGAATACTACTCTGACTACATCGGGGTGATTAAATATCACCCTTGGCTAACTTGGATTTTCATGAAATTTTGCAATGGCTTAGATCCCTGGCATACAAAATAATATGTGTGTATATTCTATTGGCGGAAACGTTGAGACAAAATGTGGATTATAAGCAAGCCAAGTTGCTAGAGAGCATTCCATTCAACAATCTTAAATAGTAATAGATCAAGCATATAAGGTCCTGAAACAGAGAAGCAGTAGGGTGCCAGGGACCTACCACTGACCTGAGCATTGGGAGTCCTGACTCTGCTCTGAAGGAATTAAACTTGATTATCATTAAGATATTTTCAAGATACGTGATTCTGTGGTTCTAATATTAGGAAATACCAATAGTATTAAATACACATAAAAAATCTGGATGATTTAGAATAATTGGTTAGGAATGAGTCAAGTCCTATTTAAGCACTTACGAGCTGTGTAAAGGAAAACAAGTTTCTTAACTCCTCTGAGTCACAATTTCCTTAGTTGTAAGAGGGGGATAAAAATAGCTGCCTCAAAGGGTTTTGTGTGGTTCCAGTGAGATAGTGTATGTTAAGCACCCAGTACAGACCCTGACCCAGAAGAAGCATTAAAAAATAAAAGGAATTTCTTTATCTACCTTAGTGCTTATAAAGTCTGAATTATTTATCCCTATGTAAAATGGCTTTAATTACATAACTATTGCACATACACTACTACCCTAGAGTTAGGTATTCAATAAATATTTGATGAAATAGTCAATAAGTATTAAAGCAGTTAGCTACTCTCTGTCTCCAACTATTTCTAGCCAGATTTTGGCAGTAGATTAACTTGCACTTGAATGTCACTCTGCCACTTACTAGCTGGCTATATGACCTTGGACAGGCTACATAACTTCTTGGGGTTTCAGTTTTTCTCATATGAGAAATGAAATTATTAAATATCATCTACCTTATAGGATTTTTGTGCAGATTAAATGGCAAAATGTAAATAAAGCATCTAGTGCAATGCATAGTCATATAAAGCAGCACACAACAAATCAGTTATTATTACCACTGGTCCCCAACTAGGAGAGCTAAATTATGCTGGTAGAAAAATAATAAATAATAATAAATAATGTTGGGTCAGACATCAGTTAAAATCTATGACAAACAGTATATTTAAAATTAAAAGATCTCTGAATCCTTAAATTTAATTGAATGGAAAAAATAATGTGTAAATAGGATATATTAACACATTCCGTTAGAAGGTACACATTTTTAATAGTTATATAAACTGCATAAACACTAACACATCTATGTTATATTAAAAATAAAACTTTAGTTTTTTAATTAAATAAAATTATTTAATTTGATATTAAAAATAATAGACACCAGGTATACATTTAAGTGCCCTGATAAAAATCAACCTTCAGGGTGAAAAAGGAAATGAAAGCATTTTTACTTCATCTTAGTCTTATCAATGAAAGTCATCATTTTTTGTTGTTCTAATGCATTTAGCTAACAACAGAAAAGAAAGGGAATTCTCCACAGTGCTACTTCAATATATTCCTTGATTCCAATTAATTTGTGTCACCTGTATTTCTACCCTTAACAAAACTCTCTCCCCTTGGGACCTTTGACCTAGAAGTCATTTTGAAAACAGAACTGTTTTCTCTAAACTCTTAATGTGAGGAGAAAGTACTGTTGGCCATCTCTGGATTTTTCTCTCTTCTGAGGAAAAAATTAAGTTGCTATATATTGAAAAAACCTGTACGTAGAGACTTAATGAAAAACTTATTTTCTCATAGGGTAAAAATTAGAGCGATAATGACCAGAAACAAGTTGTGAACAAAGTGAAGGGAAGCTGAAAGTTGGCCTGATTATGGTATAACCTGGACAATGGCATGGCTTAGTTCTCAAAAGATAACGGGAAATTTAAATTATAAGCTGTCAAAGAAGAGTAGAAAAGCCTATACTGATGTTGGTAATAAAAACAAGGCCACCATAATGGTAAACTAGATCAGTGATAATTTAGAGAGGTTGTAATAACTGTAAAATTAATTAATATAATTCATTACATTAGCATATTTGTAAGAAAAATCAACAGACTCTCTAGATAAAAATCATTTGTTAAAATTCAACATCCTTGTATGACAAAAAAAACTTAGAAAACAGAATAATTTGTTAACAAGTAAAATATCTACAAAATGAAGAACAAACATAATACTTAAGGTTGAAGTAGTAAAAACATAATTTACTTGTTTAAGTCTATGTTAACAGTTATTGTGCACTGAATATATCCTACAGTTTACTGGCTTCAGTGTCTAGAGAAGGATGCTCATTATCACCTATTTTTTAACATTGCACTGGAGATCCTAGTCAGTAATGTAAGTCAAGAAAATAAATTAAAGTTATAGGGACTGGAAAGGATAATATGATCTGTAGATAGACTACTCATAGTAATTTATAGATAATCATAGAATTAAGTACAAAGTTCAGCAAAGTGGCTAGATATAAAAATCTCTATGTGAAATCAAATTGGGTTTCTATATACCAAAAACTAGCAAGAAAAAATGTAATTTGAAAAAGATATTTACAAGTACACCAAAATATAAATTATACTGATTAGAAAATCTACCTTTATGAAGAAATTATAAAACTTTATTGAAAGTGACTAAAGAATATTTAAATAAATTACGATATTATGGAATGAATTATGTCCCCTCTCCAAATTCCTATGTTGAATCCCTAACCCCCAGTGTAACTGTATTTAAAGATAGGGAAATTAAAGAGATAATTAAAGTTAAATGAGGTCATAAGGGTGAGGCCCTGATACCATAGGACTGGTGTCCTTGGAAGAAGAAGAAGAGATCCCAAAGATCTATCTTTCTCTCTTTTTTCTCTCTTTCTCCATGCATCCACACAGAGGAAAGGCCATGTGAAGACACAGCAAAAAGCTGGCTGCCTGCAAGCCAGGAAGAGAGGCCTCATCAAAAAGCAACCCCGATGGCACCTTGATCTTAGACTTCCAGCCTCCAGAACTGTGAGAAAATAAGCAACCCAGCCTGTGGCATTTTGTTACAGCATCCTGGGCCGACTGATACAGGTGAGATATAACATGTTTATGGATCAGAAGATTGAAAAACTTTACGATAAAAAATCTCCTCAAAATGATCCATAGATTTATTCTTTCCTTCAATATTCAACTCAAATGTTTATTGAGTCCTTACTATGCACTAAGCCCTATTTTGGGCACATGGAATAAAATAGTGAACAAAATATCAGAATCACTGCCTTGATGATGCTTCTTACATATTAGTTCCTAGAGTGCAGAGTCAATTATTTTAGGACACAGAATCTAAATTTTGAAAACTTCTAGATTCAAAGCAATTCCAATAAAAAATATCACCAGGTTATTTTGGTGCAACTTAATCTGATTTTAAGATTTATATTCAAGTACAGATGTCCAAAAATATCCAGAATACACAAAGAACAAAAACATGGTAGGAAGATTTGCCTAGCCAGGTATCAAACATTAATTTAAAACTATATCAAGTCAGTTTATTAAGTCAGTGCTGAACTTAGACAAACTGATGAACTGAACAGAATGGGAAATCCAGGAATAGAACCATATGTAAATGGATATTTGATGTATAATGAGCTGGCAAGATTAGATAGACTTTTCAATAATGTTGTTATGACAATTGCTTGACCGTATGTTTCTAAAAAATGAATTTGGACCTGTGCTTCAAACTATGCATTTCAAAAATTGATTTTAGGTAGATAAAAGATTTAAATGTGAAAAAGCAATACTATAAGCTTTTAGAAAACATATAGAAGAATAACCCCATTGACTCAGGTAAGAGAAAACATAGAAGATACAAAAGTTGTAAAAATTAAAAATTAAATCATTTAAATATGATTTTATCATATTAAAATGAACAACTTCTATTCATCAAAATACACCACAAAGAGAGAGAAAGACATGCCTTAAACTGGAGAATATACTGAAAAGACATTTAACTGGCAAAGAACTTGTATTCATATCATATAAAAACTCCTCACAGGAAACAAGAAAAAGTTGACAGGCTGATACAAAAATTTATATGGAAATGACAAGAACCCAAAATAGCCAAAACATTCTGGAAGAAAAGTTTAGTCAAAGGACTTATTTTACTCAGTATGCAGACATATTATTAAGAAGCAGTTAAGGTGGTATGGATTTGATGCAAGGATAGACAAATAGATGTCAGAAATAGATTATATAGAAAAATAGAGATAGACTGATAGGTAGAGACATCACTATAGATCTATGAGGAAGACAGCATCTTTAATAAATAATTCTGGCTCAACTGCACATTAATATGAAAAAGAAATAAAAGTTGGTCCCTACCTACACCATGCACATTTTATCTAGTATGTAGATAAAATGATGAAAGGCAAAAAATAAGTCTCTTAGAAGATGATACATACAAACATCTGCAGAACCTTCATTAGGGAAAGATATTTTTAGGAAGAACACAAGAACCATGAACCTAAAGGAAAATATGTTTGAATCAAACTTAAATTAAAATTTCATAAAAAGTCACGTTCATAAAAAGTCACCAATAAGAGAATGAAAAGACAAAATCAAAACTGAGAGAAGGGTGATGTTTGTAACGTGTATCACCAAAAAGGGGAATGTATCTAATATATATTAAGAGCACCCATAAATTGATTTGAAAAGGACAGACAACCTTATGAAAAAATGGACAAGAGACTTGAGCAGGCACTTCCCAAGAGAGGAGAACTGAATGGCAAATACACATCCTAAAAGATGTTCTATCTCAATAGGAAGTGGGAAATGCAAATTCAAACCAGAAGAAGGTGTCATTTCATATCCATCAAGGTGGCAAAAATGTCAGACCTAACATTATCAAGGTGGTTGCTGAGGATGTGGAATAAATCTATACATTTATACACTACTGTTTGGAGTATAAATTGGTACAGATCGTTGGAAAATAATATTACACAATAATTTTGAATATGTGTATAGCATTGGATTCAGCAATTCTAATCCTAGGCATATACCCTAGAAAATGTCTTACCCCTGTCCACCAGGAGATCCGTATAAGAACATTTGTATGAGCATTGTTTCTGTGGGCAGAAAAAATAAACCAGAAGCAGATCAAATGCCTGTCAACAGAAAAGGTTTAAATAAGTTGTGGTATATTAATATAATAGACTGCAGCTCCACATTAACATGAATTATCTCACTAACATAATGTTAAGCAAAACAGAAATAATGTTTAAGTCACAGAAAATTCCTACAGCATCATTCCTTTATATAAATTTCAAAAACAAAACAAAACCAAAGAGTTGTTTAAGGAAAAATGTGAAAAATCTGTAAAGAAAAGTAGGGTGACAGTACATACAAAATTTAGGATTCTGAATCTCTCTGAGAGGGCAAGAAAGGGCATGGGTTGCTTCAATGACACAGGCAGCATCAATATTAATACAGGTTTTTGTTGTTTCCTTTAAACTGAATGGTAGGAATATGGGTGCTAAGTGCATGTATGACTTTTATTCACCTTAAATTCCATTCAACATTTAATAAAAACAATGAAAACAAACAGAGCTATCAGTGATCCTTTTTGTATAAATATAAACAGATATATGTATATATATACATATGTACATGTACATATATAGATTTATCGTTAAGAGGGAAACAAACCTTCTATTTTTCATTGTGCTACTTTGCTCAAATTTAAAATTTTCTAAATAGGCATATGCATTACTATTATATTTTATTCCATAAGATTATTTGGTGGTCAAATTATAGGCTGTTAAATAAAAAAGCTTGTTCTTTTCTAAAGAAAGAAAAACAACCAAATATGTGTTATTAAAAAGAAACAAAAAATAGGAATCAAACCAACCACAGTTGCCTAAGGAGCAGAAAGCCTATATGCCGTCCAAAAGCCTCAGATTTCCTATCATTGAGCCATAAACTACTCAAAGGTACACAGTGGATCATTAGTAGTTCTTTGACTCTCTTAGATACTGTAGACACTTCTCCTATTGCTTTGCACTAGAGCTGAATCTCAGTATCTTCCTCTAAAATGTGATAGAAAGGCACAAGGGATTAAGAGTGAGCAGGACAAAGAATTCCAATAGCAGCCTGGCTAAGTCTTAACCTTTTGAACAGGTCTTTAGCTACCCGAGTGAAAAATCATCAGCATGGAAGGGCAACCAGTGACCTAGATGCTGTTGTCTATGAAAGGTTATTCGGGACCTGTGCCTTCTGGCTCAGAGCTGTCAAAGCCCTGCCAATGTGTGGCCAGTGGAGAGCACTTTGGAGGATGAGGGCAGAATACAGTGCAAACAGCCTTGTCAGCCAGATACAAATGTGCCAAATAGTGAGAAGACAGCTTAGCATATTATTGTGTGTTACTTCCAGGATCCCTTGAGAGGCTAAAGCCTAGCCAGACTATTGGTCATGAGCCCTGGGGACTGCTACTGCAAAACTGTCACCGAATTTAAAAGGAATATAAAGTCAGCTTATTTGACTGACGTTGGGAGTAAGAAGGGGATTGGATAATGGAATGTTTTAGCTTCATGGGTTTCTTACTGGGCTCTGACTTGAGCAGAGAAGGGGTACATACACTTAGGTAAATATAACCAGAGTGAGCAAACATACACGTTATTATTAAGAAATATCATTAAGATATTAATATCATTAATGATATTAAGACATTTCTTAATATCATTATTAAGAAATAAAGTAGAATATTTACTACCACAGGAGTGGTAAGTGGTATTACCATCATGTAGACGTGACTTTATTCTCTGAGCTTATATTCATAGTCTCATCTGATTTTTTGTTTCTTGTTCATTGGCCTGGAGTTACATTACTTTTAGTTGTGCTTCAAAGTATCCTTGACAGTATTTTAGTACTGGTGATGATCACACTGATGTAGTGTATATGCCTTCTCTCTGAATGACATCTTGAGCCTCTAGCACAGTACAGAGGTAGTAGTGCAATCCTGGTATTGGAAAGCACCATGGTGGATTGGAGCAAAGAGAAATGGGGGCGGTCAGATTTTTCGTTTTTTGCTGACTAAAAATAGCATTTCATGTTGATGGTAGGGTCAAATATATTAATCTTTAGTTGTTAGTACTTAGAACTCTGATACAAAAATAAAGCTATGCTAGCCTTCTAAACATGTATATTCTTCTAAAAGCTAACAATAACTCACCCCTGTTAATATAATTCCAACTCAATAGTGACTTTTTGAATTATAAATGCAAAAAGAATATAGTGGCTCTGTTTCAATAAGGTGAGGAATTTCATGTTGGACACTGAGCAAAGGGAGTTAGTATGAAGTCCTGAAAAATATTGAAGTGGAAGGAAAGGAAGCATGGGTCCTAGTCTGTTGGCAGCAGATTACCAGACAACACCAATAAACTGCAAGGCCTATACAGTTGTCCCCAAAGTTGTTAACAACTTTTAGCACAGATTTTTTTTTTTTTTGCATTTTGGTTTGTTTCTTTTTCTTCCTTCTGTATAATGAGTTCCAGTTTTGTGACAAAATTTCAAGTGGAAATAGAATGAATTTTACACTGAACTATGTTGGTCTATAAAGCAATAGGTATTCGTATTACAGAACTATAAGTGATATCCTATACCAGAGAGAACCAAGAAGCTTGAACTCATGTGCCAACCTTAGTGATGAATCATGGCTGTCTGCAGATCTATGTTGAAAGATTCTGACGTGAAGTCTAAGCTCAACACGGAAGAGTGCCATGATAGATTAGCAAAGTTCGAGGGGGCAAAAATGACAGGAATGTTGGCAAATGTATATTCATTTGCTATTATCATATCATTCTTTTCCTGATGTGCATGTGCATTTTTCTTCCTTGCTGTCATTTAAGTCTAGCCTAGTTGACAAAATATGAGTAAATGGTCTTTACAGTAGTAGGGACAGAAACTACTATGATTTTGTTGGTGGCAAAAAGCAGTTAAATAATAGCAGTTTGTCAGTTTAAAGAGTTCACGACAGATAAATTGGATATATTTGTATTACATAGTTATACAATCTTGAATCCTTAGGCTCATTCTTTTTACTATTGTTCTTTTAAGTGATCTTGTAAATATTGACAGAAATATCCATAGGAAAGTAACAAAAAGTGAGTGTGATTAACAAGATATAGTCCATGAGTTCTGTATAAATGACAATGGACAATACTGAAAACAAAATACCACTCTTTTCTCCTCTCCCCCCATCCGCCACTGCATATATTTTCATTTTAAAAGATTAGACTCTTCCTAAATTGACGTTCTTATTTTTATATTTCTCTACATATTTTCATAATGTCATATTAAATCCTATTTTAAAAACAGCTAAGAAAATAACAGTCAGCTGTGGAACTGTAGAATGAAAATTAGAACTGAAGTTAGAAAACCTGGTTTAAATGTGGTTTTCTAATTTACCAGCTGTGTCACTTTGGGAAAGTTGCATAACTTCTTTGATTACAAATTTCTGTAAAATTGTAAAGTTGTTATGAAGATATGTGACAATGTGATATAGTCTGTGAAACATTTCGGATAGTGCCTGACCCATACTAGGCACTCGAATTTTTTTTTTTTAATATTTCTTTTATTTATTTATTTTTGGCTGGGTTGGGTCTTTGTTGCTGCCTTTCTCTAGTTGTGGCAAGCAGGGGCTACTCTTCGTTGCTGTGCGCAGGCTTCTCATTGCACTGGCTTCTGTTGTTGTGGAGCACAGGCTCTAGGCAAGCGGGCTTCAGTAGTTGCAGCACGTGGGCTCAGTAGTTGTGGCTCGAGGGCTCTGGAGCACAGACTCTAGGCAAGCGGGCTTCAGTAGTTGCAGCACGTGGGCTCAGTAGTTGTGGCTCGAGGGCTCTAGAGCGCAGCCTCAGTTGTTGTGGTGCACCGGCTTAGTTGCTCCACGGCATGTGGGATATTCCCAGACTAGGGCTCGAACCCATTTCCCCTGCATTAGCAGGTGGATTCTTAACCACTGTGCCACCAGGGAAGTCCTCGAATGGTTTTATTTTTAATTTAGATAAAGTGCCTTTTTTCTCAGAAATGCTCCTGCATAAAATATTTGTTTGTAGTTGATAAATTTCACAGCCCTCATTGTGAGTCAAATTATCAGAAATCAAAGTTGATCAAAACAAGAAATATATATCATTTTCAAATTTCTAATTTAAGCAAGCTAGTTAATAAAGTAACAAAATAAATAGAATAAAATTGTACCCACAAAAATGCATACTGATAAACACATGCCTGAAACAGAAGTAGAATATTTATTTATTCTCTAGTCTGTGTTAAAATTAAATACAAAATGGAGACAAGACTTGAGAGTTCCCTGAGCAGACAAAACCATTTAAGCCACATAAACAAAATTAAATCTAGCTTATTTCATGAACATAAGCAAAACTTAGGTTATTTCTTGCAAATGCCTCAGGCAATCATAAAAGAAAGTTAAGTCATCTTCCTAAAACTGGTAGGAGATAATCACTTTTAACCAATACCCTGCCATCCAGAAATACCTGTTGTAGTAACCAATCATTGCAAAGGTTAACAGCCTCCTTATTTTCAATTTTTAAGCCATCGTGTAACTTCATGCCCCTGAGCTTCATATCAGTCTTTAATTTTGAAAGCTCTCAGTTTATGAACTGTTCTTATATGCACAATAAACTCTTATTAAATACTACTTACTGACTTGGTGGTTTTAATTTTGCTATTTCTGTATTTTGACATCTAGTAGAAACACCTTAGCTTTAGCTTGATATGGCTTATTTGAACATGGATACTTGAAGTCCAAACTAAAATCATGCAGGAAAATGACATCAGCAAAATGGCAGAATAGGAAGTTCCATGCTCTTACTCCCTCACAGAAACATCAATATAGCCAGAACTGTCAGAACCAACATTTTCAGTACTCTGGAAAATAGTCAAAGGTTTATAGCTGCCAAGAAAACACTGAAATTTTTTAAAAGGCAATTTGAAAATGGTAAGAAAGTTTTGTGGCATTTTTACTTGCCCTGGCCCCACCCCAACCTTGTGTGCTGGCAGTTTTAAAGCAGTGGAAGTTTTAAAGCAGTGCCAGCCTGTGTCCCACTATGGGACCCTTGTCCCTAGTTCTAGAAGACGCAGATCAGATATGATTTGCAAATTATTGTGTATGTCTATACTAACAGGTCCAAGGGCTTCCTGAAGGAATGATGTGGGGCACTCATCTCTATTTCACCTAATTTGGAACACAGGCTAGAAAAGTGGCAGACATTGCTGAAAAATGCTGCAAGGTGAACTCACAAATTAAAGATGTCTGAGACAAAAGATAACTGGTCAAAACGTATAATAGACATACAAGGGGCTCAGAGTAAAAGCTTGTAGAGATTCTTTGGGAAACTAGGAAAATCAAAACCAGTTGTATATATGAGAGAATTTCAAAAGCCACCTACTTGTCAAGGGCAAAATGCATACTCAAAAAATAGCAGAATAGACCCTCAGCTTTCACTTCAGACTAATTCCTACACGTGGTGAAAGACTGGCTAAGTGTTGAAGGCATCACCCAGCAAGAGAAATCTGAAAACACTAGGAAAGGTGCTTGTTTTTCATTTTTGTTTCTTTTCTTTCCTTTTTTTTTAGATCTTGGGATTCAAGGACATTTCTGTCAAAGCATTAGTTGAACTTGAGCAAAAAGAATAGAGACTTCAGTTATCACACATGGCAAGGAATACAGGCTTTGCAAAAGAGTTTGGAAAAGTAGCTAAACAAATGACTACTTCAGCCTGCAACAACAACAGCAACAAAAACAAACCCTGCAGAGAATGGAGAGAATATGATTTCCACAGTTAAAACATAATATTCAAATGTTTAGTTTTTGACAAAGAAATCACAAGGCATACAAAGAACAGAAAAGTATAGCCCATTAAAAGTAGCAAAATAAATTGATAAAAATCATCCCTAAGGAAGATGAGATGTCAGACTTACCATAAAAACATTTTAAAACAACTGTCTTAAATATGCTCAAAGACCTAAAGAAAAACATAACCCAAAAAACTAAAGCAAATTGATGTATGAACAAAATTAAAGTATCAATAAAGAGAATGTATAAAAAGGGATCAAACTGAAATTCTGGAGGTGAAAAGTACAATAACTGAAATTAAAAATTCAATGGAGGAATTCAACAACAGATTTGAGCAGGCAGAAGAAAAACCCAGCAAAATTGAAGACAGGATAATTGGAATTATTGAGTTTGTGGAGCAGAAAGAATAAAGAATAAAGACTGAAGTAAACAGAACTTAAGTAAAATAAAAAGTACTGTAAAATGAAGCAAGTAAAGTGAATGAACAACAATAAATAGAACCTGTGGAACAACAACATACATGTTAAATGGATGCACAGCATACACATCATGGGAGTTCCCAAAGGAGATATGTTTCCACGTCTTTCTATTTTATAGAAATATATACATATTTCAAGGTTAAAAAAAGGAAATTCTACTGTATGCTACAACATGGATGAACCTTGAGGACATTATATTAAGTGAAATAAGCCAGTAATAGAAGGATGAATATGACATGATTACAATTAAATGAGGTATGTAAATTATTCAGACTCAAAGAAGTAGAAAGGAGAATGGCAGTTGTCAGGGACTAGGGCAGGGAACATATTGGGAGTTTCTGCTTAATGGCTGTAGACTTTCAGTCACACAAGATTAAGATGTTCCAGAGATATGCAGTAAACCAATGCACATATAGTTAACAATATTGTACTATACACTTAAAATTTTATTAATTTTTTTCAATTTTTTTATTGAAGTATAGTTGATTTAAAGTGTTGTGTTAATTTCTGATTAAATGAGTTTTTTTTTACCACAAAAAATAACAAGTGTTGGTGAAGATGGGGAGAAACTGAAACCCTTGTATATTTCTAGTAGGAATATAAAATGGTACAGCAGCTATAGAAAGCAACTTGGAAGTTCCTCAAATAGCTGTTCATAGAATTACCATATGAGTCTGTAATACTCCAAGGTATATACCCAAAAGTAGTGAAAGCGCGGTCTCAAAGAGATACTTGTATACCAGTGATGCGGCATTATTGACAATAGCAAAAAGTTGTAAACAACCTGTGTCCATCAACAGATGAACGGGTAAAAATATGGCTACCTACATGCAATGGGATATTATTTAGCCATAAAAAGGAATGAAATTTTGATACATGCCACAACATTGATAAATTTTGAAAGCATTATGCTAAGTGAAATTAGCTAGACACAAAAAGACAAGTATTTTATGAACCTACTTATATGCAGTATCTCAAATACTGGGGGCTGGAGGCAGGGTGGAATAGGGAGTTATTGTTTGTTATATGGTTTCTGTTTGGGGTGATGAAAAATTTTTGAAATAGTGGTGATGGTAGCACAACATTGTGAATGTAATTAATGCTACTTATTTGTACACTTACAGTGGTTAAAGTGGCAAATTTTGTTATATTCTTCCAATGTAATATATGAAACAACTGAACTCTACAGCTTAATGGGTATATTGTATAGTATGTAAATTATATCTCAAAAAAGCTGATAAGAAATCTTACAGTCACTAAAATTTCTTCATTATTATCTGAATGTGTTTGTGTGTGTATATGTATGTGATGGTAGTGATGGTAGGGATGTAGGGTTAAAATCTTCATATAAACAGCATGCATGCATGTCTAATTGTAGAGAAGTAAATCATCATATACTTTTAAACTATCTTAAAAATCATTCTTAATAAGTACTCCTTTATTTTATGAATAAATAAGAGCTTGTGAAGTAAAATCACAATAAGATATTCTTCAATGTAATTCAATAACTATCTTCTTATTTGTTGAATTTGAAAAGCTCTTCTTAATGAACACCACTAGCAATAATTATACATCACACATTGTTGTAGTTAAGCAACTTCCTCTTTAGAAAATTCATGAAATCTCACCTTGTGAGACTGGAGTGATCTTAAGCATCATCCAATTCAACTTTTACTTAGCGCAGAAAGGGCTGAATTTGTGTCAGCATTAACTTTTGTCTAATCCTTTTTATCTCAAGTTTATTTAAAGCACCTTTCAAAAGTATAAAATTTAAAACTATCAAATAGTACACCCTACTATTCTTCTGTAGTGTGTAGCAAAACCAGATAGGAATATCTCTTAGGATTTATCTTATACTGCTTTGAGTTGTACAATACTGATGGTGGTAATTAGCTGAGATCTACTCAGTCTTCATTTCTTTCCATGATAATACTTGCAAGGATATTTTATTTAGAACTTCCTAAATACAGCAACTTATTCATTTAGGATAAATGAGTGAGTGAAAATATGACTATATATACCCCTAAACCAAGCACTGTTTTGTAAGCTCAGTGAGAGCAGGGATTCTAATTGCTTCAAGTTTAGATATTTAAACAAGTCTTTAAATAAAATTTATTGC
Organism: Neophocaena asiaeorientalis asiaeorientalis; assembly: GCF_003031525.2. Classification (NCBI taxonomy): domain Eukaryota; kingdom Metazoa; phylum Chordata; class Mammalia; order Artiodactyla; family Phocoenidae; genus Neophocaena; species Neophocaena asiaeorientalis. The sequence continues at coordinate 147,518 of NW_020172628.1, forward strand.
AAAGCAAACTTATTTCCTGAAATATTTCTGCTATCAGTTAATAATTACTTATTTTATTTGCATGGTTCTATGGTTTTCTAACCTACTCTGATGGTTCTGTGTATGTTCACTGCATTCTGGCAATGAAGTGAGTGTGTGTGTGGTGGTGGTGGTGGTGCATGTGTTTGTGTGTGTGTGTTGTGTTCAAGGTGGGTGTTGTTATCTGTTATATTAGGTGAGAAGATAATGTAAATTTATTTAAATTTAAAGAGTTTATTTCATTGATCAGAGTCATGCACATCATTGACAAGAGCAGCTCGTGTTTTTATTAACAGTTTTATTTCTCCTATCACAGAGGCCCTTGTTAATGAAAATGTGTTCAGTGGACCAGTCATCTTCTGAAACTCATTAAAAATGCAGAATCTTGGGCCCCAATCCAGACCTACTGAATCAGAATTTGCCTGTAATGAGATCCTCAGGTAATTCATATGCCCATTAAAGTACCAAGAAGTATTGACATAAGCATATAGACTTTTATTCATTCACTTTGGTTTGACCAAACAACCTAACACTTAATAGTTTAAAGAAACAACTCATTTGTTTACTCATGATTCTGTGGGTGGTTAATTTCGGCTTGGTACACCTGGGACTTTTTTCTCTGTTGTGTAAATTACATTTCCTAATGTATTTGTAGTTAAACTCAACCATGTGTTGTTCATTATCAAGAAGCCTAGCCCAGGTTCTTTCACATGGTGATAATTGCAGTGTTCCCAAGAGCATTGGGAACAGCAGTTTCCAAGCCTTGGCTTGTGTCATGTCTGGTAATGTCCTATTAATCAAATTAAGTCATATGACCGAACTCAGATCTTAAATCTAATGGATTCAAGTCATAGGCTCCAGCTCTTGATGAGAGGAGCTGCAAAGTCTCACTGTCGAGGAGGGGAGTGGTGGCAGGGATGTGAAGAATCTGTGATCATTTTGCCATCTACTGCAAGTACAAAATGCCCAAACCCTCCTATTTCCTAGTGAACATAAAAATAACCCACTATTGCTTTATTCTATACAAAGTAAGTAGACCTAATTCAGGAAACTGAGGCAAATGGACTCAGGCTACATTTAATCATTCATTCATTCACTGATTAAAATCTTCATGGCCTCTTCCTTCTCATAGGCAAAGTAAAAGTAGCTGATCTCAGATGGTATAATAATTGCATATTGTTAGTTGACAAAGTTAATTTATAGATTAGAGATTGAATGATCTAGTAAACATATATTATTGTAGATACGCAGGCCACATCTCTGATACAGTATCTCACATTAGATAGTAATTTAAATTACTTGTAATAATATATAGACAGAGTGTATATCCCTGTGTGCACATATGTGTGCGTGTGTATTTGTAATTTGCATGAATCTAAGGATGCTGAGACAAAATCTGAAGAAGTCACAAATTGTGATGGTACACTTCACCAGGAAAGACTTTAAAGACGACTCAAGATCTAAAGATAAACAACTTTTTAAAAGGTTTATACAATTTCTAAAGGTTGCTTTCTATTCACAGTTATTACAAAATATTGGCTCTATTCCCCATGTTGTATAATACATCCTTGAGCCTGTCTTACACCCAATAGTTTGTACCTCCCACTCCCCAACCCCTATACTGCCCTTCTCCCCTCTCCCCACTGATAACCACTAGTTTGTTCTCTATATCTGTCTGCTTTTTTCTTATATTCACTAGTTTGTTTTATTTTTTAGATTCAACATATAAGTGATATCATACAGTATTTCTTTTTTTCTTTATCTAAAGATAAAGAACTAACATTACTAACATCTGAAAGTACAGTAAAACCTTAGTTAACCATGATCAAATAAACTTCAGTTCCTTATTATAATTATGCTATTCTGGCTATATTGTATTTCTGCCTAAAAGGCAAATATTTTAAAAATCTATACACACGTGCTCATACTTCTACACAAATAACGAGCATAATATCTGGCACACTGAAGTATCCAATAATTGTTAATGAATGAACACATACCTTACATTTTAATAGACTTTCATATCGATTTTTGTATACTTATCTAAATTAAACTTTATAATAAACCTACAAGCTAGATGCAAGTATATTTTTTTCAAATTAGACAAACAAACGAAAGTACATCTAGAGAGGTCTGAGGATCTGAATACACTCAGTTCAGCCTCTTATACCATCTCTACCTACAGGCCTGCAAATAGTGCAGGCATTTAAAATATTGAGACGGAAAAACCATAAGTCCTTCAATCATCAAAAAATAGCCCAATCTGTTGCCTATATGATATGGCAAATGCAGCAAAGTGGGCAAACATATTGGAAATAGTCTTCAATGAAAGGTTTTGGAGTTAAGATTCTTTTCCTAAGAAAAATTGAATAGCCAGAATACTCCAATAGATGGACATTTTGGTTAATAGTTTTATTGTAGTTCACTAAAATTCTCTATTATTCTATATTATGCCAAAGCAATAATCTCACTTATGAAAATATTCAAAATAGCTGACCACATAGGTCAAAAGTGGGTTCTAGGGCTTCCCTGGTGGCGCAGTGGTTGAGAGTCCGCCTGCCGATGCAGGGGACGCGGGTTCGTGCCCCGGTTTGGGAGGGTCCCACGTGCCGCGGAGCGGCTGGGCCCGTGAGCCATGGCCGCTGAGCCTGCGCGTCCGGAGCCTGTGCTCCGTGACCGGAGAGGCCACAAGAGTGAGAGGCCCGCGTACCGCAAAAAAAAAAAGAGTTCGTTCTAAATTCATGTGATTTTTCACTTTTCAACGAGCTTTTTTTTAGCATGGTAAGGAAATGTTTGTCTCCTCACTTCTGCTACCTGACATAAGGAGCTTCCCTTGATGAGTCATTATCATAGTTGCTAGTCATTATTTATCCATGTTATACAATAAAATAATGAGAAAAATTAGAGTGAACAGTATGTTGTCATAACATAATGCATTGAGTTTGTGAAGTGGGAAAATTGTTTATGAATAATATTCACACCTATAGATTTTTACGTGTTTTAAAACATCTTAAAAAATAATACACAAGTATAATATTAAAAACATTCACATCTCCCTTGGTTCTTTCTATTTTGAAGGACCCAATACGTACGGTAAAGGAGAGACCAGATACATGAGACGATGAGCAGTAAATAGTAAGTATCTAAGGGGTGTGGGCTAGGAAAACTTCCTCTATGGTAAATGCCAGCTTTCACGCAAAAGAACGGAACATTCACCGTAAGATTGCTCTGAAGATAAGTTATAATTGTGCAGATATTTTAGTGAATTGCGTAGTGGTCATTGTTTACTGAATTAACGTCACAGTCATCTACCTGCTTTCTCTTTAGTGTTTTTTATATATCTGAAATCATAAAGACATTCACAGAGATTTGCAGCATGTTTTAAAAATGAATGATAATGTTGGGTTGTGATATTGTCATTTATAGTAAGAAATATATATTTGGTCCCCATCGCAGTTTCTGGCACAGAACTCCTAAAAACCCCTTGGAATTTCCTAAGTTTTGAGAGCAGCAAAGGTGTCTTTTATTGTGTTAATGAGGCCTCTTTGTGACTGCACCTACTGTTGGGGGCTGGTTGCCTGGGAACCAATCCTGTTGTTAGAGGGTTAGAATTTTACGCCTGCCGATGCAGGGGACGCGGGTTCGTGCCCCGGTTTGGGAGGGTCCCACGTGCCGCGGAGCGGCTGGGCCCGTGAGCCATGGCCGCTGAGCCTGCGCGTCCGGAGCCTGTGCTCCGTGACCGGAGAGGCCACAAGAGTGAGAGGCCCGCGTACCGCAAAAAAAAAAAGAGTTCGTTCTAAATTCATGTGATTTTTCACTTTTCAACGAGCTTTTTTTTAGCATGGTAAGGAAATGTTTGTCTCCTCACTTCTGCTACCTGACATAAGGAGCTTCCCTTGATGAGTCATTATCATAGTTGCTAGTCATTATTTATCCATGTTATACAATAAAATAATGAGAAAAATTAGAGTGAACAGTATGTTGTCATAACATAATGCATTGAGTTTGTGAAGTGGGAAAATTGTTTATGAATAATATTCACACCTATAGATTTTTACGTGTTTTAAAACATCTTAAAAAATAATACACAAGTATAATATTAAAAACATTCACATCTCCCTTGGTTCTTTCTATTTTGAAGGACCCAATACGTACGGTAAAGGAGAGACCAGATACATGAGACGATGAGCAGTAAATAGTAAGTATCTAAGGGGTGTGGGCTAGGAAAACTTCCTCTATGGTAAATGCCAGCTTTCACGCAAAAGAACGGAACATTCACCGTAAGATTGCTCTGAAGATAAGTTATAATTGTGCAGATATTTTAGTGAATTGCGTAGTGGTCATTGTTTACTGAATTAACGTCACAGTCATCTACCTGCTTTCTCTTTAGTGTTTTTTATATATCTGAAATCATAAAGACATTCACAGAGATTTGCAGCATGTTTTAAAAATGAATGATAATGTTGGGTTGTGATATTGTCATTTATAGTAAGAAATATATATTTGGTCCCCATCGCAGTTTCTGGCACAGAACTCCTAAAAACCCCTTGGAATTTCCTAAGTTTTGAGAGCAGCAAAGGTGTCTTTTATTGTGTTAATGAGGCCTCTTTGTGACTGCACCTACTGTTGGGGGCTGGTTGCCTGGGAACCAATCCTGTTGTTAGAGGGTTAGAATTTTCAGTCGCAGCCCCTGACCTCTGGGGAGGGAGAGGGGCTGAAGGTTAAATCAATTGCCAGTGGCCAATGATTTAATCAATCATACCCACATAAAACCCCAAAAAGACAGGGTTCAGAGAGCTTCTGGGCTGTTGAACACGTGGAGGTGCAGGGAGAGTGGTACACCTGGAAGAGGGCATGGAAGCCCTGTGCCTTTCTCCCATACCTTGCCTTATGCATCTCTTCCATCTGGCTGTTTCTGAGTTACACCTTTTTATAATAAACTGGTGTTCTAGTAAATGAAAAGTTTCTCTAATTTCTGTGAGCTGCTCTAGCAAATTAATTGAACCTGAGGAGGGGGTCGTGGGAACCTCTGATTTACAGCCAGTGGGTCAGAAGTACAGGTAACAACCTGAACTCTCAAAGGGCATCTGAAATCCAAGGAGGGGGTCATTGGAACTTCTAGTCTATAGCCAGTTTGTCAGAAGCACAGGTGATATCCTGGGCTTGCAATTGGTTGCTGAAGTGGGGAGAGGCAGTCTTGTAGGACTGAACCCTTAACCTGTAGAATCTGACGCCATCTCCAGGTAGATGTGTCTGAATTGAGTTAGACTGTAGGACGCTCCACTGGTGATGGGGCATTGCTTGTGGTAGGTGTGGGTAACCCTCCTCCTACTTTGAATTTGGGCCTAGGAATTCAAATATGGGTCAATAGATATCTAAGATATATATATATATATATATATATAGTTTTCTGTTAGTAACTTCAACTGTTTTGCTAGAAATTTATGAATATTCTCAGGATAATTATGTATTTGTACTTTGAAATTGTTTATTTGTATACATTAGAGAGAAGTCAGTCTGAGTGAATTCATTCGATGGGTGTTTATTAAGAACCTATTATGTGCTAGGAACTGTTCTAGTTGCTGGATATAGAGCAGTGAACAAAAGAGGCAAATATCACTACCAATGTGAGGCATATTAAGAGGACAATTAAAATTAATAATTTCATAACATATTTATATAAATATAGTTTGAGAATTTCTCAAGTATATAATTTCAAAGAAACTAAAAGGTTAACAATTGGGGTTCCTTGACAAAACATATTTTAACAAAAATATAATTTGGAATTACATTATTGATGGTCTGTGTTAAAGTTTATTAGATGAATGCAATATCTTAAATGTTCTAATGTCAGACTGCCTTAGGGATTCACTAGAAGGAGGCTAGGTTTGGATTAGTGAGAAAATGGTTAAGTAACTTGTCTAATATCTCAAAACTATTAAATGACAGAGCCAGATTTTTAACCTACTACATTATCGAGTCATTCTACTTTGCTTTTTATTTATCTGACCTGATTCTCTAAATCACTCAGTGATACTCTCTCATTGGTCTCCATCCATCATATGGCCCACTTCCAGAAGGTTCTGCTCACATTCTGTCTTTGTGACAGATGTACCTAGATCTAGGGGATCCAGCTCTCGGTGACCTCAGTCATCTCTAATTATTCCTAAGAACAGACTGTCAGAGAGACCCCCAGCTATCCCCACTCAGACTTCTCCCTTTCATTCAGACAAAATTTCCTTACTGAAATATGGCAAAAATCTCCCAGTAAATGCTCAGCAAGTAATGCTAGTTTCTGATTGGTATTATTAACCAATAACATGGGGCTGATCCTAGAGAGAATTGTTAAATAATAACCACAACATTTCTTGAGTAATCCCTTTGTGTCAGGTATTATGCTAAGCACTTTTCAAAAATTATGACATTTATTTCCCATCATGTATTTGCGAGTTAAGTACTATTAATTTGTCTTTTTTGAGAAACTAGGAGACTGAGTTCAGATAGATTAAGTAACTTACCAAAGGCCACACAAATAGTGAATGATGGAGCCAGGAGGTAATGGTAATAACTGAATGTAATGTAGTGGAAGAAAAAAAGAGAAAGCTGAACTGAAATATATGTCCGAAAGAAAAAGTGCTATTATAGTTTAAATGCTTAATTTGAGCATATTTAATGTGAAATATTGCCACGAAACCTGTACAGATGGGAGTGGGAGTGGACGTAGGATAGCTAGATACAGTGGAGTTTTTATTTTTCCTAATAAGTTTAGTACATCAATCCAAAAGAAAAATTATACACAATACTAAAGTAAGCATATTTTGAATAACTATGTATTGTGTTGACAGGGAGATGTAAACCATTGGTATTACCATCCACTAAAAGGATTTGCAATTAGAAGTAGAACACAACTGTTTGCATTTTATCAAAAATGTTAATATTTGGAGTTATACTGCTGATATTATTCTTTGGATTTTAATAATAAGGTGAATGTTGATTATGCCAATACTATAGTTTTTTGTTTAAGTATCACGGGCATGCACCTCTCAGGCCTCACACTTCTGTAATATTGAGTAATAATAAATAAATTTTAATACACAGTTAAATGCATTATCTCATTTAATTGTGACAATCACTTTATATATTTTTTTATAGATAGCTAGACAGATAGATACATAGATACATACGTCTGTGCCTTTTCCAAAGCTGGAATATGGGAATTATTTATATTTATATATAAATTATATATAAATACAAATATATAGAATTCTCATATTCCAGCTTTGGAAAAGGTATCAAAGTCAACTTGTCCAAGATTATATACACTTAGTAAGGATGGAGCTGGGAATGATAAAGTATATCTTCTATGCATTCTGCAGCTCTCCTTTGTTTGCTCAAAGTAGAGATCCAACAAGGGGAGAAGTTCCAGAGGGCCTATATCTCTAATATTCTTTGCACATGTAATATGCACTTATGCCTGAGTTCAGACCCTCATCATTTTTTTGTCTGGAATATTGTTAGAGGCTTCTAAGTGGTCTCTATGTAATATCTCCCATTTCTTCTAGCTCTAGTGTAGTCTCCATAGTGGAAAATAACACTTTCTTAAAACTCTTCAATTTTACCCCAGTACCTATGAATTAAAACTCAGATTTTTATTGTGATAAATGAAACACTTCTTAATCTGACCACTATCTAGATTCACAATGTCCTCATCCACCATTCACTCAAATATTGTCTTTTCCACTAACCATTTCTAATAACACACTATACTATCTTGCAACTTGGTGCTTTAGACAGGAATGTCCTTAGCCCTTTTGTCCACTGGGGAAAAAAAAAAAACTACTATTTTTTTTAAAGCTCAAGTATTACTTTTTCTTGGAAGGCTTTCATGAACTTTACTCTCATCCCCAGGCAAAGTAGTTGCTGCTTCTTATAAAGCACTCTTTACTCACTTAGCTTATTCATAGTATTCCAAGTGATTGCATACATCCTTTTCTTTTTCCTTACTGTGATTTGCTAAGGATAGTGGGCTAAATTTTATTAATTTCTTTGCACTCAAAACATTTCAGAGTGCATGACATGTAACAGGCACCAGATAAATATTTATTAAATAAAAGAGTGAAAGAGAGAATGATGGATAGAAGGATGAATACTCAAAATATTAATGGGTTGAGATTATTCACTCACAATTAAAATACCTTTTTGTAAATAAAACACATTCTTCAGACAAATGATCGTGCACTCGAATTAGTTAAGTTCAAAATAATAAGATTTTTGAGTTTTTTTTCCTAACTTACTATGAAATATACCTTCCCTTTTTTTCTTTTTTCTTTTTTTTACAAATATATGATATTTGATAAGGACTAAAAGGTCACTGAATAAATACTAATGGACTGTATCTTTTCTTCATTTATTTTGTCTTTGAATTGAGGTAAGATTTATGCTTAAAATATGTGATGTTATCTTTATTTTCATAAAATGTTTGCCATCTCCATAAGAAATAATGAGTTATAAGTTATTGTGTAAATCTTCACAGTGGCTACATTGCCATTTGGCCTGGGCTTCTTACTTCACAGTGCGTTAGGTGAAATGATCACAGTATAACGTGCAACCTATTGTGACCCTTTGGCTTAATGAGAAATTAAATGTTGAGCATCGTTCCAAGACTCACTCCTAAAGCAGATATAAATTTATGCAGTTCATTCATTGACAGTTGAACTTTTTTTTTCACATGCAAAAGAACTTTTTTTTTTCTGTTTTTTTTTTTCTTTTTTTTGCAGTACGCAGGTCTCTCACCGCTGCGGCCCCTCCCGCCGCGGAGCACAGGCCCCGGACACGCAGGCCCAGCAGCCATGGCCCACAGGCCTAGCTGCCCCGTGGCATGCGGGATCCTCCCGGAACGGGCCACGAATCTGCGTCCCCTGCACTGGCAGGTGGACCCCCAACCACTGCGCCACCAGGGAAGCCCACAAAAGAACTTTTTAATGGCTATAATTATCTAAACCTCCCTTTTATTTGAGGAAATTAATCACTGAAAATATAAAATACTGTCTTCAGTTTTTATCCAGAGACAACTGCAGCTATCTGTAGACACTGTAGCCAATGGAAATGGCACTAATGAAAAAATGCACTTTATAGTAAATTTTCAATATTTTTTCATCCTATTCCTATTTTGGGGGACTCAAAAATAGAATGATTTTTCCTACTAAATCAGTTTATACTGAGCCACTATTTTGTTTTGTTTTTCCTTTTCTTCCCTACTTGCCAAGTGAAATGAATCCAGTAAAATTTCTTACTGTGGATAAATCACTTCACATACAAACACTGTCAAGCATCAGCACAGCCATGTGGATAACAATGTTATCTGATAGTTGATTTAAAAGTGAAATCCCACAGTTAAATACAGAAATTCAAAATTGGCCCAATTTTATACATGCCTCCACCCACTCGGACCTGAAAGACTTAGAATAAGGAAAGATGTTTAACATAGGCTATCAATCATAAGGGTATTAATTTGGAGACAATTTGTCCACATGCTTTGTCACAAGTAATTTGCTTTTAATGATAAATAAAATATCACATTGTGTAAAAATTTATATTTTCAGTGATTTGAATTCAACAAGAAAAAAATTTAGTTAAGTAAGACATTCAGAAAAGTACAAAAATCCCAAGTTTACAACTCCATGTAACCCCCATGTAAAACCATGTATCCACTACTAAGTAAAAGAAACAATATCGCCAGTGTTCTGGAAGCCCCATTAAGGTCCTTCCTAAGGACTCTCCCCACCTTTTATCTCAAAGGGAACCATTATCCTCACTACTAATAAAATAGACTTTTCTGTGATTTGAGCTTTATATAAAGACGTAAACTATGTATTCTGTTATGTCTGGCTTCTTACACTCAGTGTAATGATTTGAGGTTTATTTATGTTGTCATGTATGGTAGTACTTCATGCAATTTCATTACTAATATTATACTCTGTGGTTATACTGACATTTATTTATCCATTATATTGTTGATAAACATCTGTTTCCAGTTTGGGGCTGTTATGATTAGTGCTGATTTGAAGCATCTTGACATTGTTATTTTTTTGGCAAAAATGTGAACTCGTTTCTGTCAGATATATCTGTAGGGGTGGAATTGCTGCATCAGAGGGTATGCATATCTCCAACTTCGGCATACAATGCTGAAGACTCTTACAAATTGTTGTAACAATGTAAACTCTGCCCTTTTTCTATTCTAGTATCTCATCCAGAGTAAGACATTTTATATAGTCATCATGTTTCTTTAGGCTCTTCTTATTGGTGACAGTTTCTGTCTCTTCTTTCCTTCTAGGAATTCAATCATCATACAAAAATTACACGTTTTCAGCATTTTCCTCCCTTTTATCTCTCCAGGTTTGTGTCTGGATATTTTCTTTGGATCTATTTTTCGGTTTACTGATTCTCTCCTCAACAGAGTCTAATCTGTTCAACCTATCTATTGCATCTTTTACTTGAGTTATTTCACTTCATATTTGTATAATTTATTTAGCACATATTTGTAGTTTTCAGTTCTATCTTAAAATTCTCAATCTTGTCTTCTACTTGATTGTCCTATTGTTTATAATTATTTTAATTCCATATATAAAAATTCCATTATTTGGATAACCTATGGATTTATTATTATTTTGTAGTATGTTTCTTAGTTTTTGATCACAGAGTATAACTACTTATGTGCCTGGCAATTTCTGATTGGGTTTAATATATCATGTTTCAAAAATTATAGAGATAATCTGAGACTCTGAATGATATTGATAAATATCTGTCTCCTTAGAGGAATTATTTACTTGTTTATTAATACTTCTGACAGGGGACTAGTTAGAACAACGAGTGAACCCTTATCAGTTTAACTCAATGAGGACTGATATGATTCAAAAATGGAGTTTAGTCTCTGTGAGGATTGATCTATTTCTAGTTCTTTCTTCCTCTTTGGATATAGTTCCTCAGATTCCTTGGTCAAGGTGCTTACTCCTTGAAAGGCCCTGATCATCAATATTAATAACCCTATTAATAATAGGGTCAGTGAGTGTATTGAAAGAGTTGCTCAGCTTTGTGTTTCAGTAGAACTTTCAGAATTAGCAGATACATCTGGGAAAATGTTGCCATAAAGTGCTTAGTTTATATGTGTGGGCTTTCCTCCTCTCCCACGTTTGAGTTGAGCTGAACTGAAATGTCCACATACTAGTTATTTCACAAAAATTATTTTTCAATATTCTCTTCATCATTTTTTTGGTTCTCATTAAGGGTATTGTCCCCAAATTAGAAACATTCTATTGCTAGAAGCAGTATACTGCTTTACTGAAAAAAAGTAGAGTCGATTAATGTTTATTCTCAAATTATGCCTTTCTCACTGACAATCAAACATTTTGTCTGATGTAAGAAAAGTTTAGAGTTTTGGAAAGTATAAAAGGAATTGAGTATAAGCTTGAGTATGCCCAATGGAAGTGTGAAAATCATGGAAATGACATTTTTCTTCTTTGCAGAAGAAAAATGGTTGAAGCCATTTGCTATGGAATGTGTAGTTTAGTTGTATTTTGTGCTCTTCTATCAGTTTCCAAATTTTCTGAGCCATTAAATTCTATCTCCTGAATATTTGCCTTACTCCTTTAAGGCAGCCATTTACTAGTTTTTCCCTCCACTGTCTATTGGAAAGCCTGTTTGTTTGGTATCTTTACCTATCACTAATGTTATCTTCTTCATCATCATCAAAAATGGTATTGGACTTCTACTATATATAGCGCTCCATATGCAGTCTCAATTAATTGTTATTCTATGTTGTGGCAGAAAATCTGAATCCACAGTAAAAGTAGCGGTAAATACTTTTACAAATGGAAGAGCGGAAGAACTGATATTTATGGAATAGGAGTTATGTGCCAAGAACATTACATGAATGTTTTATGAACCTAAGAAGCAGATAGATATTTGAATATTTGGGGTCTCCTTAGCAGTTCAGCTTCAAGGTTTATGTTTCCTTTACTTCTCCAAGTTGTATCCTCAGGTGGAAACATTTAATCGCATAACACAAATTTCTGAGGGCTAAGTTATCTAATTCTCCCATCATCTCTTGATGTGTACACTACTAATCTTCTCATTTGACAGTTGAGAAAATTAAGACACAGGGAATTTATTTAATTTGCCTGAGGTCACACAACTTGTTAGCTGTGGAACTGAGATTCCAATCCAGATCTGGTTAATTTCAAAGTCTGTACTTTTAATCAATACAGGACAGGTCTCAGCAAGCTCATTTCTTGCATATGTTAAAAGCCTCCAAACATATTTTAAATAGTCAACGTTTGAATATTAGTTAAATATGGCTTCTAAAGAAAAAGTAATGTTACTCTGAATAAGAAAACCTTAATCACCATGAAGATGTGTTTTTTTTTCTTACAGTTCCTTTCGCACACATTTTACTGTAGAGACACTGAGGGACATGTAATAACCGAGTTATACAAATGCAAACAAGGACCTTTTTTTAACCGAAGGAGCAATAAAGTATGAGCTCATAAAGAGATATATTACTACATTTTTTGGTAAATTAGAATATTTGTGGTAAATTAGTTCTGAAAATGATATAAAAAGTAGCTAACATTTTAGGTTCAAAACAGTATAAAAAGTGAAATTTATATAATTATTATTGTTAAATTTTTAGGAGTGTCTATATTTATACTTAAGTAAAAGTAAAGATATAAGGAAAAATTATGTTTCATTTAGATGTTGGCTTTGTAAAGACATTATTTATGATACTGTTACACAGATAACAAAAACAGTTGGCTCAGAATCATTTCTTTCTCCACAAAATCATATGTGGGTTGAATATAGGTGCTCAAAGTAAATGCACTGCTTTTGTTTGAGTTTCTGAATAGTTGTTATAATTTTCCATGTTAGCTTGAATGTGTAGGCATGAGCTATTTATACAAATTAATACTTTTACATTTTCATTGCAAATTGGAAATTTTGCAATCTGCACATTAACAAATCTAAATTGGCCACCCTAAAATAAATGTTTCAAGGTGGTAATTTTTTGACATGAAAATGAGGTTTCAATGTATTTTTAAAACTAATTAGTACAAAGCCAATTCTAACAATTTCCTTGTAGGAATGCAGAATCAGTTAGACACTGGGGTGCTAGTTAAATTAACAAAATTTAATTTAATTGATGCCATGATGAAGCACAGATAAGAAGTTATAACAGTGATTATTCCAAAACTTCATCCTCTTGACATGGTGCCATTATTACATATAGATCTCTAGGCCCTATTAAGGTAATATATGACTTATTTAAAAGTGGATTGCCAGTGACATAAGCAAAAATGGGAGCGTAGGGAACTCCAATAGCTCATTGTTCCACAAAAGCAAAAATTAACTTACATAAGCTGCCATAATGCCCTTTAGCAGAACTCTGGAAACTAATCAGAAGTTTATAGCAACCTGAAAAATGCTTAATCAAGAAAAAATCCCAATCACTTGAATCTCATTAGGAGTATTTTGTGGGATTATTACCTACCCTAACACTACCCTGCATTCACCAGCTTGGTGATAGCCTTAAGGAACTCCGACCACATCCTGGTTCCTAGTGATGGAGGGAGAGAATGTGATACACTCCAAGAATTGTGATTATTTGTTTTGATCTATCTGGTAACATCCTGAAGGATCCGCTCAGAGGGCTTGCCTTTATTTCACCTACCTCAGTAAGTTAGCATGGCTGACGTGGCTACCCTGGGGGGGGCGGGTGTGATTGTTGAAAATATGTAAAGGCAAGTGCAGTAGCCTCTGCCCATGGAGAAAGGGATAAAAAGTTGGGTAAACAGCAAACAAACTGAAAAGCTTGAGAGTGAAGCCTGGGTAATCAGACACTTCAGGGGACGAGGGCTTTGAAAAGCTCACAGGTATTTCTGGGAAAGACATACACATATCCAGGGATGGTTGCTTATTCAGAAACTACCTGAGAAGTTCCGAAACCCTCATTCCTAGTAGATTTTCAGGTACTGCTTTAGCGGGAAATGAAGGCAAAGGCAGAATTCTAAACTCAAAGCAAATAAATTGAAGAAAATAAATATTTGAGTGGGATGAATGAAATAGAGAATAGAAAAACAATACATAAAATCAACAAAAACAGAAGTTGGTTCTTTGAGAAGATCAGTAAAATTGTCAAAATTTTAGGTAGACTGGCCAAGAACAAAGGAGGATTCACATTACTAACTTCAGAAATGAAAGTGGGGACATTACTACCAACATGACAGAATAAAAAGGGAGTATAAGAGAATGCTATGAACAATTGTAGATATCCATCCAGTCCAACAAATTAGATAGCCTAGTTGGGTAATTTCCTAGAAACACACAAACTACCACAACTGTCTGGAGAAGAGATAGAATATCTAAATAGACCTATAATAAGAGATTGAATACATAATCAAAATTTCCCAAAAAACACCCAGGATCAGAGGGCTGATCTGGTGAATTCTACCAAACATTTAAAGAAGAATTAGCAACAATCCTTTTCAAACTCTTACCAGCACCACCACCACCCCCCACCCAATAAAGGAGAGAACACTTCCTAACTCATTATATGAGGCCAGGATTCCCCTAACACCAGAGCCAGGCAAAGATACCACAGGGAAAACAATCTATAGGCGAACATCCCGTATGAGTATAGCTGCAAAAGTCCTCAACAAAATACTAGCAAGCCAAATCCAATAGCGAATTCAAAGCATGACCAAATGGGATTTTCCCAGGAATACAAGGGTGTTTCAACATGCAAAAATCAATCAATGTAATACTCTATATTAATAGAACAAAGAAACTAAAGCACCAATCATCACACTAGATAGAGAAAAAAGCATGCAACAAAATCCAACATCCTTTCATGATAAAAACTCAACAAAATAGCAATAGAAGGAAATTTTTCCAATATGATGAAGGTTATCTATTTTAAAAAGCCACATCTAACATCATACTCAATGGTGAAAGATGGAACCCTTCACTCCTGAGATCATTAACAAAACAAGGATGTCTGTTCTTGCCACTTCTATTCAACTGTACTGGAAGTTCTAGCTAGGGCAATTAGTCAAGGAAAATAAATAAGACATACAAACTTCAAAGAAATAAATGAAATGGTCTCTATTTGTAGATAGCATGAGAATACATATTAAAAATCCTAGGAATCTACAAAAAATATTATAACATAAACAAATTCATCAAAGGAGCAGGATCAGCATACACACAAAATACACAAATCAGTTGTGTTGCTATACACTGGAAATGAATAATCCAAAAAAGAAATTTCTAAAACCAATCCATTTACAACAGGATGAAAAAGAACAAAACACTTAGGAATAAGTTTAACCAAGTAGGTGCAAATCTCCTATCCTGAAAACTATTGAAAGAAACTCAAAATGATCTAAATAAATAGAAAAATATACCATGTTTACTGATTGAAAGACTTAATATTGTTAAAATAACAATACTCCCTCAAATGATCTACAGATTCAATAAAATATCAAAATCTGAAGTGCATTTTTAGTGAAAGTGGACAAATTGATACTAAAATGTATATGGAATTGCAAGGGAACCTGAGTAGCCTAAACAATCTTGGAAAAGAGAAAAAAAAGTTGGTGGTCTCCCCCATCCTGATTTTAAAACTTAGGACAAAGCTACAGTAATCAAAAGAGTGTATTCCTGGCATAGAGATAGCCATATAGGTCAATGGAATGGAACTGTCCACAAATAAACCTGTATAGCTATCTCCAGTTGATTTTGACAAGGTTGCCCAGACAATTTAATGGGGAAAGAATAGTCTTTTCAAGGAATGGTCTTGCAACAACTAGGTATTCACTTGCAAAAGAATGACCCTTACCTCATACCATTTACAAAAAATAACACAAAATGGACCAAAGAATTACATGTAAGAGCTAAAAGTATAAGACACATAGAAGAAAAAAGGAGTATATTTTCATATTCTTGGATTTGGCAATGTATACATAGCTATGACACCAAAAACACAAGCAACAGAAGACAAAATAGATAAATTGGACTTCATCAAAATTAAAAACTTTTGTACATACAAGGTTATTATCAAAAAAGTGAAAAGACAATCCACAGAATGTAAGAAAATATTGTAAAACCATATATGTAATAAGGGCCTGTATCCAGAATATATAACAAATATGTACAACTCAACAACAAAAACTATCCAACTAAAACATGTGTAAAATAGTGGAATAGAAATTTCTCCAAAGAAGAAAAATAAATGACCAACAATCACATGGAAAATGCTCAACATCCTTAGTCATTAAGGAAATACAAATCAAAACCACTGAGATATTATTTCAAATTTACTAGATTGGTCATCAAAAAGATAACAAGAGTTGGTGAGGATGTGGAGAAATTGGAACACTTTGTGTATTGCTGGTAAGAATGTAAAATGGTAGAGTTGCTGTGGAAAAAGCTTTGGCTGCTCATTAAAATTTAAGTATGCAATTTCCATACGAGTCAGTGCTATGCTCTCATGTAAATACCTGTGATAACTGAAAACATGTATTCCTAAAACAACTTGTGTTTGGATGTTCATAGCAGCATTTTTCATTATAGTCCAAAAGTGAAAACAAGCCAAATGTCCATCAGCTGCTGAGCAAAATGTGGTCTAGCCATACAATAGAATATTATGTATCCCTAAAAAGGAATGAACTTGCTGCAGCATGGATGAACTTCAAAAGCATTATGCTAAGTGAAATAAGCCAGACAGAAAGGACACATACCATGTGATTCCATTTATTTGAAGTGTCCAGAATAGGCAATCCATAGAGAAAGAAAGCAGATTAGTGGTTGCCAGGGACTGGAGATAGAGAGTGGAGGATGGGGAGTGACTATTTAATGAGTGCAGGGTTTTCTTTCAGGGTGATGAAATTAGATAGTGGTTATGATGGTACAACATTGTGAATGTACCAAAAGCAATGGAATTGTACACTTTAAAATGGTGTAATTTTAAAATAAGAGCCAGCAAGTAGAAAGCCTTTCTTCTGGGGGGCTTGATCTCTGATCAGATTACTGAAAAACTCATTCTGATCTCCAGATTTGTGGGAGACAGACACTTATACTAATTATATAATGCTCTACTGCAAACTGGAGAGAATGGATCATCAAAGTTGACTTTCACATTTCCTGGGAGCTACTTCTTTGAATGGTAACACCTAGACAGTAGTCTATTAATACAGAATGTTTCTTTTGTTTTTTTTAAAAAATAACTTTTGTGTATCTCTATTCAGATTTTTTAGAGCAGTTTAATTTGAAGTTCACAGCAAAATTGAGGGGAAGGTAGAGATTTTGCATATACCCCCTGCTCCAATACATGCATAGCCTCCCCCATTATCAACATCTTCCACCAGAGTGATCCTTGTGGTGAATCTACATTGACACATCATAATCACTCAAAGTCCATAGTTTGCATTTTGGTCCTAGTGCTGTACATTTTATGGACCTTTTGTTTTTAAAATGAATCAGACCTTTACTGCTGCCAAGACTGGAAGAGAGGACCGTTCTTATTTCAATCAAAGCAACTCTGCTTTTATTTATCTATTTTATAAATTGGGGTTCTATAAAATGTTTCATTTAAAAATTGGGATTGACATATATACACTAATATGTATAAAATGGATAACTAATAAGAACCTGCTGTATAAAAAAATAAAATAACATTCAAAAAACAAAGCAGTATCTAGATACTAAAAAATATCCTGCAAAGTATTCAACTAAAGAGTTCTAGAATTCCTTTCATTTTTGATGTTCTATGTGACTGTTGTGACCTTGAACTGTGGAGTTTGTGACATCTATGAGATATTCCTGCTCAGAAGCATAACTGCAAGCCTTGCAATAAATTTTATTTAACAATTCCATGTAGTTTGTGTTATGGGTCACATGCTACTCACAAAGCTTTGCAATAATTATTAACTTTAATCATCATAGCAGCACTGTGAATCAAAAACTATTTTCATAACAATTTTACTGAAGATAAAAGTGGGGGGAGAGAAATTAAGAAAGTTTCCCAGGGTTGGGATTTGTTCTCCATTTAAGTGCCTTCACAGCTCCACCATGCTGTTTTTCCATACTAAAGAAGCTACCTTTCCATATTAATGAATCTCTGCTAATGCAGCTCACTTTTTGGTAGGCCTTTGAATTACTGTGCTAGGTACTCATCTACACTTTCTTACAGACTTACCCTTGTGACTTCAGGGAGGCATTTTGACAGGGATCACATCTTTCCTGAGAGTTACTCTTTATGGTTTTGTTTTCTCTTCTCTTCTAATGAAGGCAACCACTACAATAGGCAAACTAGTGAATACCACTTATATAACCAATTGGCTGACTAGGGTACAGACCCAGAAATGCTGTGTTGCCAACTCTGTTTTAATAAAACTTGACATTTAACCCTAGAGACCCATAATGGTAGCATTCCAAAGACAATGTCTTTGTTGATGAACACATCTTGTTGAGAATTTTTGCCAAGAATATAATTTCACCATTGTCTGTTTAAGCAACTCTTCTGCTGATATATTTATCCATTCTCCAAAATCTACAAATAAGTATGTTTATTTATAAATTTCATGATCACGTGTTTATGTTCATAATAAAGAAAATTGTTTAGTCAAATACTGTCTAGAAAAAGATACTATCTAGAATATGATTGTTTACAATATTCTCTAGTAATCTCTTTAGTACTGATGAGCTGGGTGAAATGGAGCATATATGTAAGGCAGGTTTAAGTCTGCTCTGATTCAGAAATAAGGCATAGAACCAAGTGAATGTCTACTGATATCACTAGGGCTAGCTAAGTAATTTCCAAGATGAATAATTGGCATAATTGAGTTCATTTAAAAGGATGGGAAGGACAATAAAACTCCTCTTCAGTGACTGAATGTACTTCTATCATTAATTACCTGTCGATTTGTGACCACTTGGCAAACCTCTGTAGTTATAGTACTAAAAGTATGCTGTGGCAAAAACATATCATACAACATTTTTTAAAGATGATATAGGTTTAGAGAACTCAAAGATATAATTTAACTGATTTTGAAAATATTTCAAATTTCAGAAATTAAGACTCATGAGAATAGGTGGAAAGAACTAAGCTTATTTGGGCTGAGGTAGAGGTCTTTTATACAGAGAACACTATATATCTGTCTTCCATTTCCACTGACAGCAGAGCAAAAATAAAAGAGCTAAAACCACAGGATTATGGATTATCTAAAATAAACAATCAGTTGAGGCACTGGAAGTGTTAGTGATGTGAAGTCAATTTCTTTAAGGAGGAATTAAGCACAGTGAATAATAAAGTAAAATAAATTTTAAATATTGAAGGGTAGAATATTATTTTTAACTATAGTGTAAAGGGGGCTTTACTAAAGTACTGAAACATTTAAGAGTCTGAGGATATCTTCTAGTGATAATATGAAATTTGAAATCTGTGGTACTCAGACTTGCAGAGAGACTTACCTTGAAAATGTAAAGGATCCTTATAGTGAGATTTCTGAGAACAAGAGAGTCTGTGCTATCACTTGGAGCTGCCATATGTAAGGCAAATAGAGACAACACATTTGTGCTTCATTGCACTTTGAAGGCACTCAGATAAGCAGGCCATTTTCTCACTGAGACTGAAAACCTCTTCACCACTTGTCATCTTAAATACCCATTTGGTAAGAGAGTAAGATAATGTTTTCACATTTAGTGTTTTCTCAAAATTTACACACATCCTGGCATTCTGAGAGTCAATGGGAACATTTATTTAATTCATGATGTCTAAATAATTACCTAAGGGAAAAATGTGCTTGGAGTATTTTAATTTAAAAATATGCTAGAGATTTCGTGTATTTTGTGTATGTGTAGTCTATGAGTCTGTGAGTATTTGCCTGTGCTAGTAGAAGATTGCTAGTTTTTTAAAACAAATACAATTTCTGACTCAATAAAGAAATTATGTATCTATTAGATTTACCATGGATGTAAAAAAAATTAAACCCAAGGGAACAGAACTTACAGTGGTTCATAAGTGCTATTTCCTACTGTTAAGTTAATGTTTTATGACATCATTATGCAACTTTTTCACTCCCATTGGAGAATTGTCCTCTCTTCTCTCTTCTTGAATAAATAGCCTGAAACAATATACTCTGATAACTGTTCTGGCTGAAAATCATATCTGCACCCTGTTGAGAAATATAGTCCAATTTAAATTAGTATTTCCAGTAAATATACAAAAACACTTTCCAAAACATCTTTCAGGGAAGCTATATCACCAAATGATGTATTTTCTAAGTAAGGCAGACCAATTTATATTCAAGTCATTTTGCCATTCCATTAAACTTTACAGCATATGGCATTTTCTTCAGAAGTAATGGGACAAAGGAAAAGAGACACACTGGAAAGGAAATAGTAACTATTTTCCTTTGTATTATATATTTTGTTCCTTGTATTTTGCTTTGATGGTAAAACAGACTTTTCTTTTTACTCTGTAAAGGATAAATATGGAGGTACATTTTGGATAATATTGTGAATCTGCATGCAATATTGATTCATTTGATTCAACAGACATAGTACAAATGCTGAAGCAGCAAGACGTTTTATAGTTTATTAATGACAATGATAATTCAACAAACATTTATTGATCTCCTATGGTTGCCAGCCTCTTATTCTTATCATTAGTTATATAGGGATGAAGGAGATAGGCAGGGTCCCTGATCTCATGGAACTTACCTTCTATAAAGACTGGGATGGGGAGGTTAGAGGAAGCTACAAAAATCTGAAAAAAATCAATAAAAAAATTTTTATAGTGAAAAGTTTTATGAAGAAAGTGAAATAAGGTAATTTAAAAGAGATATCCTTGGGTGATGATAAAGAGATTTTTGAGAACAGGAGGCTTATCTGAGGATGTGGTATTTGAATTGAACCTTTACGATAAAATGGAACCAACCTCATGAATATGTAGAGCCAGAGTTTTTCAAGTGGAAGAGACTGTAAGTGCAAAGGCCCTGAAGCAGGAGTTAGCTTTGTGCATTCAAGAAACTTAAGAATTCAACAAATGCCATTGGGAAAACTGGATATCTACATGCTGAAAATGAAGTTGGACACTTACCTTACACCATGTATAAAAGCTAACTCAAAATGGGTCAAAGAGGGCTTCCCTGGTGGTGCAGTGGTTGAGAGCCCGCCTGCTGATGCAGGGGACACGGGTTCGTGCCCCGGTCCGGGAAGATCCTGCATGCCGCAGAGCGGCTGGGCCCGTGAGCCATGGCCGCTGAACCTGCGCGTCCGGAGCCTGTGCTCCACAACGGGAGAGGCCACAACAGTGAGAGGCCCGCGTACCACAGGAAAAAAAAAAAAAAAGGGGTCAGAGACTTAATTGTAAGCGCTAAAACTATACAAAACTTGGGGGGAAAAAAGGAGGGAAGAGCTATATGACATTGGATCTTTTTTTAAAATTTTCTAATAGTTTTTATTTTTAATCATACATAGTTATTAAATTTTATCAGTGCTTTTTCTGGTTCTATTACAGTAATTGTATAGTTTTTCTCCTTTAGTCTATTGATATGGTAAGTTATATTGATTGATTTTCTGATGTTGAATCATCTTTGTTTTACTGGAGGTAAAACTTTCTCAAAATATCAGCTTTATTGAGATATAATTCACATATAAAGTTCACCCCTTAAAGTATACAATTCAGTGGTTTTTAGTATATTTACAGAGTTATGACATTGGATCTTGCAGTGATTTCTTGGATATGACACCAAACCAAAAGCAACAAAAGAAAAAACGAGAAAATTGGACTTTATCAAAATCAAAAACTATCAGTGCTTTTTCTGGTTCTATTACAGTAATTGTATAGTTTTTCTCCTTTAGTCTATTGATATGGTAAGTTATATTGATTGATTTTCTGATGTTGAATCATCTTTGTTTTACTGGAGGTAAAACTTTCTCAATAGTGTCTTATCATTTTTGTAATATTGATGATAATGAATAGTTAGATTGACCTCATTACATATAAAAGTATACAATTCAGTGGTTTTTAGTATATTTACAGAGTTATGACATTGGATCTTGCAGTGATTTCTTGGATATGACACCAAAGCACAGGCAGCAAAAGAAAAAACGAGAAAATTGGACTTTATCAAAATCAAAAGCTTTTGTACATTAAAGGATACTAGGAACAGAGGTGAAAAGGCAACCCATGGAATGGGAAAAATATCATATATCTGATCAAGGATTAATGCAAAGAATAAATAACTCCTACAACTCAACAACAAGAAGCAAACAACCCAAGAAAAAAATGGGCCAGATTTTTTTTTTTTGCGGTACGCGGGCTTCTCACCGCCGTGGCCTCTCCCGTTGCGGATCACAGGCTCTGCACGCGCAGGCTCAGTGGCCATGGCTCATGGGCCCAGCCGCTCCGCGGCACGTGGGATCCTCCCGGACCGGGGCACGAACCCCGCGTCCCCTGCATCGGCAGGCGGACTCTCAACCACTGCGCCACCAGGGAAGCCCTGGGCCAAAGATTTAAATAGACGTTTTTCCAAAGAAGGTATAGAAATGGACAACAAGCACATAAAAAAGACATGATCAGCACCACTAATCACTAAGGAAATGAAAATCAAAGCCACAATGAGATATCACTTCTCATCCACTAGGATGTTTATTATAAAAGCTAGTAATTAAAAAGTGTTGGCAAAGATGTGTAGAAATTGGAACCCTTTGTACATTGCTGGTGGGAATATAAAATGGTGTAGCCGCTGTGGAAAACAGGATGGTGCTTCCTCACAAAATTAAAAATGTAATTACTATTTGATCCAGCAATTCCGTTTCTGGGTTCATGCCCAAAAGAAATAGAAGCATTTCCTTGAAGATAAAGTTGTTCACCCGCTTTCATAGCAGCATTATTTACAGTAGCTAAAAGGTAGAAAAATCCTAGTATCTATTTTATTGATGAATGGATAAAGAAAGTGAGGTATATACTTACAATGGCATATTATTCAATTCTAAAAAGAAAGGGAATTCTGACACATGGGACAACATGAAGGAACATTGAAGACATTATCTTAAGTGAAATAAGCCAGTCACAAAAATACAATGCCATATGATTCTAGTTACATGAAGTACCCAGAAAAGTCAAATTCAAGAGACAGGAAGAATGTTAGTTGCCAGGGGCTGGAATGTAGTAAGAAAATTTTATTTGGATGACTCCAATATTCTGTGTAAAAAGGTAAATGATATATTTTTGTTTGTAAGTAATTAAGAACAATCTGGAACATCATCATTTGTCAGTTTACCTAAGATCGTCTTGCTTATATTTAAATTTGCACATTATAAAATGTTTAAATTAGTGACTTTGTTAATTGTCTTAAAGTGTTTTAAATCTCATAGCATCTTTTTTTCTAACAATTATTCTTCAATTAATTATTTGGATAATATTAAATAACTTAAGGTATATACATTCATAAATAAGTTTACCTATTTTTATACACTATGCTTTCCATTTATTCATACAAACATTTTTTGACTACTATAATCAGGATCAGACACATAATAGACACTCCAAAATATTGAACCTGAATCTAAAGTACTAAGAATGTCTTCTCTTGTTTACCTACAAAATATTATCACAAACCTAAGGAAAAAGTTGTTTTAGTATGTATTTTAGTTAATATTGAACATGGCAGCCTGAGAATAATACCAAATTCATGAGTAGCATGACTTGTGCTCTGGACAATAATCTGAAGTTACAATCATCTGAATCTAGAGACATTAGTATATCTCCCCTTAGAATTTTATTATCTAAAAACTGAATATATATGTGAATATAATAAGCTTTTTGTGAAAAACAAAGTTTTTCCTGAAAATCAATATGCCTGGCCTAAAGTGGAATTAGTCATTACAACATGTGGAGGTCAAATATTTAATATTTCATTGTTAAAAATACTGAGGTATTATATTTCTGTTAAGTTACTAAAGGAGTGGGAAGGAAGTGGGGTTGGGGGAGGGCGGTGGCACTCAGGAAGGAGATATTCTGATGATGAGATAGAAACAATTCAGGGGATGAATTTTCAAAATAAAACTTGATTTTGTTTCGAAAATGTCAAGGTGAGGAAAAGCAATAGTTCTGGCCTTTTTAATTACATGAGAATGTCAGTCTGGCATATATTTATAGTTCCCTTCTTTCTCAATACAGATAAAAATATTTTGCTCATTAGGAGTATACAGCAATCTTTGGTTTCCTAGATGTCAGTTTAGAGGTATATTTTTTCCCATTTTCCAGAGAGAAAATGGCTTTACACTCTGTACGAAATTTTTTCAAATTACAGAGCAAGATGGCAGACTAGGAAGCCCCATACTCTCTTTCTTCCCACAGGGACCCCAACTCAACAGTACACTCAAGAATACACCAGGGCTTCCCTGGTGGCGCAGTGGTTGAGAGTCCGCCTGCCGATGCAGGGGACACGGGTTTGTGCCCCGGTCCGGGACGATCCCACATGCCGCGGAGCAGCTAGGCCCGTGAGCCATGGCCACTGAGCCTGTGCGTCCGGAGCCCGTGCTCTGCAACGGGAGAGGCCACAACAGTGAGAGGCCCGCGTACCACACAAAATAAAATAAAATAAAATAAAAAGAATACACCAAAAAATTCCCTCTGTGAGAAATGCAGAAACAAGTTAAATGACTTCTGTTCTCCATGCTGCATTAAAACGTATAGCAAAATTCATGGTACTCACTTGCCATATTGCTTCCCCCCAGTATGCTACAATTGAAAGGACATTTCCAGCTTCCCCTGTAGTCCTTCTGATAAAGAAGTAAAATGACAAATGTGTAAATATAACTATAACAATTAAAATATGTTTAAGCACTCACATTATAAAGTATGTTAATGGATATACTATATATATATATATATATTATATATATATATATACACACACACACAATAAATGATGTTATTTTTTACACCAATAACAAAGTATGTGTGGACAGGGAAAAATACAAGAGTAGAGTTTTTTATGTGATTGTAGTTAAGTTTCTATCAACTTCAAATAGATTATTATAACTATAAGATATTTTATGTAAGCTCCATGGCAACCACAAAGAGTATAACAATAGAAGGTACATTAAAAAAAATGAGAAAGATACCAAAGCATGTCACCTCAAAAAACTAAATGAAATAGAAAGGCATCAAGAGATGGAAAAAGGAATAAAATTTACAAGACGGAAAACAATAAACAGAATGACAAGAGTAAGTCCTACCCTATTAGTAACTACTTTTTAATGCAAATGGATCATTGCAACTAACTAGACTAGATATATAATCTTTGAAAGTTCTAGATTAATAAGAACTGGCCTTGATCTGATAAGAGCATAAGAAACAAGACATTTAAAACGTCTTTCATTTAATATAGTCTCAATTTGTATTTTTAAGATGTCATATTCTTCAGTGGGCACCAACTTTGTTTATATATGTGGTTAGATAGATATATTTTATTGGAATATATATGTATTACAATACAAGGTATAAAGATATTTGGGGAAAAGGGAAAAGAGGGAGAAATTCATTAATAATCTCTCTGTTATAACAGAATCACTATTGATATTTTCTTCTCGGTATTTTCTAGTTATACATATAATTCAGTTGCATATGCAACTTTATATAATTTTCCACTAAAAATTATGCCATTACAATATAGTCTTCATAGTTAATTTTAATGAGGAGAGCTTTTTTATAGTATAATATTGCCTATATTTTTGTAAACACATTCAAGTTCAGTTTTGAAAGATGTGGAGTATAAATGAATAAGTAAATAAGCAAACACATCACTTAAAGCTGTACAATATTCCATCATGAATGCAATGCCATTAACTTGATCACTTATCAGTAATTGAGAAAATTGGTTCTCTTTTTTTCACTTACATAATTTTAAGGAATATTTTGCTGCAAATTATTTTTTCAACATCCTGCACTATCTCCTTTGATTAGGTTTGCACAATTAGAATTTCTGGATGGAAGACTCGAACATTTCCATGGCTCTTGATGATAGATACTAAAACTTTGATTCCCAGAAGTTTGGAGGCAGCATTTCTTGACAGTACTCTTGTACAAGTAGGCTAATTTTCTGGACACACCAGTAAATGGAAAAGGAGACTTTAGGTATTTCAGTAATGCTAAGGCTTTGAATTCCTGAGGTCACTATTTGTTATCCACAATATTGTGCATGCATAATGAAACCTGATAACCTATTCTGACCCCTTATATCCTCCCATAAACTTTCTCCCCCACTCCTCAATACTTGAATGGTGATGAGGAATTTTGGTGGTAGTGTTAGGTTTTCTCCATCCCTTCCTTTATTTCTTCTTTCTTTTGTGTGAGATAAATTTTCTACTAGTATTATATAGGGATGTGTTATGTAAGTGCAAAACAGTTATATTTTAGTTTTTAAGTCCATCGACCCTATGGCAGAGAATGGTACTCACTGTAACTGAGCCTGTATTTCCTAAACAATAAACACGTGTGGGCTAGGGATATTTGTTATGATGAAATGCAAATAAAAAGAGAGAAATAAGGCAGTTATTATTTCAATAATAGAGCTTTCCACCTTTAAAGCCTGCTGGAACTTCTGCAAATGTATAATCTAAATGTTACTAGACTTCCAACGATAGCTGATGCTGTGAACTATGGCTGGTTTGGCTTCATTCCTCATAGTGTCTATGACAGAACCTCTGAAGCCATGGTAGAGCAGAAAACCTATGAAATAATCCGGTTGTCCATATAGCCCAGGCATTAAGTCTCTGTCACACACCGTTGGGAATTAAGACAAACCGATTTAATAACCAGTTTCAAACTGGGCAAAAAAAAAATGATTATACAATGTATAACAAAACCAGTTTATTCACAGCAAAACCGATCATCATTCAATACTACATTTAGATAAAATACTTTAGACTAAAGTGAGTTATCTAGCCTTTAAGTTAGTCTTATTTTTTTTAAATCTGTAAATATCTTGTCTTCAAACACTAAGCTAACTGCCTTATACTTCTAACTTTCCAGTGTAAACCGGTCTTTACCAAAATGATAGCTCTAGCATATTAGATGAAGGCTGGACTCAGAGATCATTTAGTCTATTCCCCCACATTTTATAGGTAAAGAAATTAGAAGTATCATATGTTAACCTAAGGTATTCAAAATCACGCAGCTGGTAAGTGGAAGAAAAGAGGTAGGAAAACAGGTCTCTCATCTTCCAGTTAAAAGGCCTTTCCATTATCCTCCCACTTCCGCCTCTCCACCCACCACAAGTTTGTTAGTGGCACACTTTCATCCCTTGGCCACTTTCTAATCTCAGCGGGAATGAGTAGTGATGGATTAATTAGATAAACTAATTCCTACTAATGGATGTATTATTCATTCATCAATTTACATTGTTAGTTGTTAGGCCCCTGAGACACAAAGTAAAATAGAGTCTAAATCTGACTGCCCTAGAGAAACTCAAAGTCTAGTGGGGGAAACGTAATTACAGTAATGTGATAAGTGCTATAATAAAAGTTGTATGAGATCCTGAGGGAGAAGAAAGGAGAAAGCTCCCTAACACCTGTTTTGGATGGAGGGGGCATATGTTGGCGGGGGGGATTCAAAGAGGAACTGACGCTTGGATTGAAGTTAGATTACTTCCAATAGTTTATGGATCCAGCATCACACATATTTTGTGCAGGGTGCAGAAATGCAGTTTCTGAGCCCACCATTTTCTAGGCCACAAAAGAGCTTTTTCTTTATTTTTTACCACTTCTCCAAGGGTCCCCTCCATGAATGAAACCAGGCTCACCCCTAACAATTAGGTTGCCTGACCCTGCAACCCTCTTGAATAGTGATCTTATGTTTCCCTCTCATACTCCATATGCCTCTGGAGGTTGGGTGTTTCCTTTGGTCCCTTTGATATTTTGAGACCTAAAGGCTCCAACATCTTGAAAACAGAAAAGTTGAACAACAACAAAAAATTCTGTTCCTTTGAGACACATGCTACCGAGTTCCCCACCTGCTTACTCTGCCCACATTGCATTTAGTAACGACTTTATCATATGGTTTACAGTTTTTCTTACATCTCTATTTCAGACGTTATTCATGATGACTTTCAAGTGCCTCCGTTTCTCGATCTCCTTATCTTCAGTGAGTTCTCAATCTTCTTTCGGTAACCCATTCTCCTGGTCATACCCTGGACCTTATCATTCCCTATAATTGCCACCCCCACCATCACTGCTTTCTGACCAAAATTTCACTTTCATGGCTCACAATCCAGTGATCCCTCTACTCTATCCCATTCCATCAGACCTCTTTTTAATTCACTCTCCTCCATATCCAGCTTTGATTCCACGGTTCATAATTTTAGTAACACTCTTTACCAAAACTCTAAACTCACTTGCCCTCTGTCTTTCATTGACACCAGTTCACAGAGTACAAAACTGGATGAGCCTTGACACTTACATTTTATATACCTGAATCTCAGTATCACTGCTTGAGAGATCTACCAAAGGGAGGATAGGTATCTGTAAATTTATGATCACCACCCTTCCTTTCACAGCCAAACTTCCCAAAGGGGAAAATCCCTTTGTTTCCTCAACTCCCACCTATTTTTTATTTGTCCGATCTGGATTCGACCAAACATATTTTGCTTAATATCACCAATGACTTCTAGATCACTAAGTAAGTAGACATTTCTTGGTCCTCAAATGTTGCTTGACCTCTCAGCAACATTTGATACTGTTGCACATTCATTCTTTATTGAAACATTCTCTTCTTTGACTTACAAGACACAGTGCTCTCTTGGTTTTCTTCTTACTTATATGGCTGTTCCATCTCTATCTGTTTTTCACTCATCCCTGGCTACCTGGATCTTAGTAAGTGGTGTTCCTTAACGCTTGATTTTTTGCCCTCTTCTCTTCTCATGCTTTACTCTCTTCTAAAATAATCTCATCTATGCCCTAAGACTTTAATGGTTACAAATGAATATCTCAATCTTAGCCTTTTTCTTGAGTGCCAGACAGTGTATCCAACTGTCTCCTTAGTACGTCCTCTTGTCATCTCAAACTCAACATAATATAAAACCGAATTAATGATGTCCACCATCTGAAGATATCCATTACCCTTCCCAATATTCCCTATCCGGTGAATGGCATGTCCAGCCATTCAGTAACATCAAGCCAGAAAACTGACAGTCTTTCTTGACCCTTTCTTCTCCTTTAGCCTCAGTATTTCATCAATTATGAAGTCCTGGGAATTTTTCTACACCTCTAGAATGTGCTCACTAAGACTTGGAGAATTTGCCTCTTTTATGTCTCTTTAATCTGTCATCTTAGCTCAAGCTACCATTCTCTCTTTCCTAGATTATTTATATAGCTTCTTAATTGATATACTTGATTACACCTTGTTCTAATTCTGGAAATGTTATGGAGTTAAAACCAGCATGATTTAGTGATTGGATGCAGAGATGGAGGAAAGAGCAGTCCCAGATGATGTCCACATTTTTTATTTGAATGACTGGATAGGTGATGTTTCTAGTCATTGAGATGGAGAATACAGGAAGAGGATGAGTTTTGGACTTCAAAATAATCTGTGTGTTGGTGGTGGTTGAAGACATAGGGTTAGATGAGACCACCTAGAGAGTGTAATAGAAGTGGAAGAAAAACCAAAGCTTGGGAAGTAAGACTACTATTTTCAGTCACATATTTTTCTAAACTTTCAATAACACTTAAGGAGCAAAAACAATGCTAGAAATTTCCCTCATTAGGTATTCTTGTGAGATATAGATTCTTCAACAGATGAGTTTTTTGGTTAGATGACTTAGATAAGTGCTAGTTTAATGTCTGTCTTTTCTAGTTAACCACAAACTGTAGAGGGACAGTGCCATAACTAGGAAAAAAAATCCAACAGTGTGACTGCTTTTACTTAAAAATCATAAGTATTAATTTCAAATGAGCCTGACAGTCCTACTGAGTTTTCCTAGTCAATTGTTTTTGCTCACTTTTCTGGATGACTTATCTCACCTCAAATGTCTATCACTTCCTCCAACCCTCTTCCATCTCAGATGATGAAATTATTTGTGATTTTACAGGGAAATTGAGGCAATGAGAAGAGAACCATCCAACAATCCCAACTTTAAATCTTCCAAACTACTTCTATGCCCCATTACAATTTTATCCTGTTATTATGGATGAACTATCCTTGCATCTTGATAAAGACAATCATTCCGTCAGGTACTAGATCTCACCCCTCTCATCTACATGAAGTTTTTCTCTCATTTGTCTTTTCCTACTCCTTAATAAATTGCCCCCCTCCTGCTTAATTGCCAACGGCCTATAAACATGTCACAATCCCTCCTATCCTGTACACCACTCCAGCTACCACCATGTATGTCTGCTCCAATTTTGAGAAAATATCTTTGAATAAATTGTCTACATATGTACTCTTACTTTTTCATCCTCCCATTCTCACTCTCATTCACAACACACAGAATGGTTAATAAAACATAAAGATACAATTTAACAAATATTTACAAAGCAATAACTAATGTAATCACAACCCAGGTAAAAAAGTAGAATCATACAGTACCCCAGAGCTACTTCCCTGTCTCCCAATATCTGGTCCTTCCCTATCAAAGCATCACTCCTCCCTAGAGGTATATCACTATCCTGAGTTTTATGAGAATAACTTCTTTGCTATACATTATAATCTTACCACATATGTATGCATCCCTAAATAATATGGTTTGCTTTTGCATGTTTTTAAAATATAAATGGAAATTCATTGTATTCTTTTTTCTTCTTTTGTTTGATATTTTCTTTGTGAGATTCATCTATGACAACATTGTAGTTTGTTCATTCTCATTGCTGTATAGTGTTCCACTGTATGAATATACCAAAATTAATGTATCTATTTTCTTGTTGATGAGCATAGGATTATTCCTATTATGGGTTTATTACCAAAAAAGCTACTATCAACATTCTTGTACATGTGTCCAGGTACACATGTACATGACTCTGTCTCTGGGGCGTAATATAATTAGGAATGGACTTGCTATATCATACATATGTGTATCTTAAAACTTGCCAGGTAATGTCATTTTTCCAAAGTATTTGTACCAAACTGTACTTTCATCAGAACTATACAATAGTTCCCTTTGCTGTGCATTCTTGCCAACATTTAATATTGTCAATCTCTTTAATTTCTTTCAGTTTGGCGGCTGAGTTATAATGTTTGATTGTAATTTAAAATTCATTTATATAATAACTACACAGTTGAACATCTTTTTATGTATTATTGGGGGCCATATGGTTGTCTTCTTTTATGAAATACCTGTCCAGATTTCTTGGTAGCCTTGTTCTTATTTGTATTACTTCTTTATATATTCTGGATACTAATCCTTACTGGTTTTACATTTAAAAAATATCTCTACCACTTGGTGGCTTATTTTTCACTCTCATTTAGGAGTTATCTCATTAAATGAACAGAAATTATTAGTTTCAATATAGTTGACTTATTTAATTAGCCAGAATTGATTTTCAGTGTATCATGTGAAGTTGGGGACTAATTTTATTTTTTTCCATATGGATACTCAGTTTTCACAGCACCAATTATTAATAACACTTTTTACTACTGCTCCACAATGCCACACCCATAATATCTATTATGCTTCATTGGTTTGTTTTTCTTTTCTTTGAGGAGGGGCTGTTTTTTGTTTTAACTGTTGAATCTTTAGTGACCGAAATTTTGTGTGATGTTTCATAGACGTTTAATAAATATTTGTTGAATTAATAAATGAATGAATAAAAGAAGACTATCCACTGATAAAATTGGAATCATATCAGTGCATATTTATCATAATTCAATTACCTCAGGAGAAATTGACTATAAGAGGTAAATATTATACCTACACCATTATAATATGACTATTGTTTATATACTGAAGTAATAATTGGTATTGATAAATGACTTTCTTAAGGAAATATCAAAGTGTATCATCAAAAAAAAAAAAAGTGTATCATCAATGTTAATTAACCTCATATTATCACAGAACAGAGTATCCTCATTAGGAGATTTAGATACAGACTGGGCATATGTTAGATTCTACATACATGTTGATCAATCCTCAATCAAATTGTTTGGGAAAATTTTGATTCCGGACCTAAAAACAATGAGGCTCATAAAACAAAATTTGAAAGTGCTTATTAGATACTTAGAACCTGAAAGTTCATCAAATTTACTCCTTTTATTTTACAGTTGAGGAAAGCAGCCAAGAGGGCAAAATGATTTAAACACAATATAGCTTTCTTCTTCTCCTCCTCCTCCTTGTCCTCCTCTTCCTCCTTCCCCTCTTCCTCCTCTCCTTTTCTTTCTCCTTCTTTTTCTTTTAATTACTATACTACTACTTGTACTAATTTGATTTCTAACAGATTGCCCTTGAAGTCTATAAACTGCTGCATACATATTTTAAAATATATTTCCAAAGCTCCAGATCTACATGGATGTATAACTGGTCTACAACATAGTAATCCTAAAACAATATTTTAAAATTAAAATCTCATTATAAAACATCAGCCACAGTGCTCTGTATTTATACTGCAACTTTGTAATGCTATTTTGTTTATCTCATGACCAGTCTATCTCTCCTCTCCTTATAAAATTTTAGTGTGTCATTTGTTAACACTTCTTGCTTGTAGCGTAATCTCTTCCTGGATGCAGTGCTAACTGTATTTTTGGATTAACTTTGCATTCTAGCTTAATTGGCTCTACTTGAATTTGAAGTGGTGCAGTTTGGAATCTGCTAACAATTTAAAGCTCCTTTTCAAAGGTTTAAAAGGAAGACAAAAAGGAATATGCTTATCCAAAGTTGGCATTCAGTAACTTCGTACTGTATTTAAAAACTTGGCTACGGCATGCTGCAACTAAGAGCCCGCATGCCACAATGAAGAAGCCCACATGCTGCAACTAAGACCAGGCACAACCAAAATAAATAAATAAATAAATATTGAAGGGGAAAAAAACCCAAAAAAACCCTTGGCTCTGTATAGTGAGGTAGAAAAGTCACTTCATACCTTCTTAAATATGAGAGGAAAGTATAATGGAAAATAGCAGAGAAAAACGTCATCTCTCTCTTTCTCCATCTTTCTCTCTCTCATCCTCCAATAAAAAAAGCATCACAGAGGAATCAAGTATAGAAAGAGTTCATTGATCCCTTACTTCTATTTTTTTTCATGTTTTGTATGCCGTTTCAAAATCTGTGGTGTCAGGCACTAAACAGTATCTTCT
Source organism: Neophocaena asiaeorientalis asiaeorientalis (assembly GCF_003031525.2). Taxonomy (NCBI): domain Eukaryota; kingdom Metazoa; phylum Chordata; class Mammalia; order Artiodactyla; family Phocoenidae; genus Neophocaena; species Neophocaena asiaeorientalis. The sequence continues at coordinate 180,882 of NW_020172628.1, forward strand.
TGGTCTGCATGCACATATTAATTAATATTGCATAGTGTTTTTAAAAGTTTGTCACAACAAAGCATCTTCTTCAAACCCCACCCCTCTCTTCTCTTCTCAGTGGCATCATTTGAGATTGTGCTGCTCTCCTTTGTTATCTCCCATTTGTATTCCTTCACTAGTGGAGTCTAAAATATAGAATTTGGATGGTGTAAGGGTCCAATTTCTAGCTGAGTTCAGAAATCCTGCCTAGGAGTGATTTTAGCAAAATGGTGAAACAGGAGTTTTCAGACTTCATCTCCTTACAGAAACATCAATTTTGACAACGACTTACGGGTGATAGTACCTTTGTGGGGGCATAGGAGTTCAGGAGAGAGGTCCCAGAATTGTGTTGGAGCAAAAAAGTCTGAGAATATATGCACTGAAGAGAGTTACAATAATAGTTTCACTTTACTCACCACATCCCTCCACGAAGGCAGCACAGATCAGTACCAAGGGAGACTCTCTCACCCTGAAGTTTCTCATAAAGGAAAGTGAGAGTGTAGTGAGTGGTTTCCCCCATCGTTTTAATAAAGAGGTCAATTCATTAAGAAGACATACAAATGTAAATATATATACACCCAACATGGAACACCTAAATATATAGAAAAGATTAACAAAGCTGAAGGGATAAATGGACATCAATAAAATAATAATAGGGAACTTCAGTTCTCCATTTTCAACAATGGATAGATCATCCAGACATAAAAGGAATTAAAAAAACAGCAGACTTGAACACTATAGGGCAAATGGACCTAAGAGACATACACAGACTATTCTATCCAATAGCACCAAAATACACATTCTTCTTAAGTACAGATGGAATATTCTCCAGGAAAAATCATGTTACATCAAAAGCAAGCTTTGACAAATTTAAGAAGATTGAAATCATAGCTAGTATATTTTCTGATCACAATGATATGAAACTAAAAATCAATACCAGAAGGAAAACTGAAAAATTCACAAAAACCTGGAAATTAAACAACACATGACTAAACAATTAATGTGTCAAGAAGGAATAAAAAGGCAAATAAGACTGTATCCTGAGACAAATGAAAATGAAAACATAACATACCAAAACTTATGGGATGCAACAGAAGCAGTTCTTTTTTCTTTCTTGAATTTTCTTTTTTTTTTATACAGTAGGTTCTTATTAGTTATCTATTTTATATATATTAAGCAGTTCTAAGAGTAAAGTATATAGTAATAAATGCCTACCATAAGAGAAGACAGAAATTTCAAATAAACAACCTAATTTTATACCTCAGGGAATTAGACAAAGAAGAACAAACTAGGCCCAAAGTCAACAGAAGATAGGAAATAAAAAAGATTAGAGCAAAGTAAATGAAATAGAAACTAGAAAGACAATAGAAAAAAATCATTGCAAATAAGAGTTGGTTTTTCGAAATGGTAAGCAAAATTGACAAACCTTTATCTAAACTAAACATGAGATAAAAAGAAGAGGACTCAAATGAATGAAATTATAAATGAAAAAGGAGATATTAAAAATGATACCACAGGGGCTTCCCTGGTGGCGCAGTGGTTGAGAGTCCGCCTGCCAATGCAGGGGACGCGGGTTCGTGCTCAAGTCTGCGAGGATCCCACATGCCGCGGAGTGGCTGGGCCCGTGAGCCATGGCCGCTGAGCCTGCGCTCTGCAGCGGGAGAGGCCACGGCGGTAAGAGGCCCACGTACCGCAAAAAAAAAAAAAAAAAAGTGATACCACATAAGTATAAAGGATCATAAGAGGCTACTGTGAACAATTATATTTAAACAAATTGGACGACCTGGAAGAAATGGATAAGTTCCTACAAACATATGACCTACCAAGACTGAATTACAAAGAAATAGAAAATCTGAACAGATCAATAATAAGGAGATTTACTAAATAAACAAAAACCTACCAACAAAGAAAAGTTCAGGACCAGATGGTTTCACAGCTGGATTCTACCAAATTTTTAAAGAATTAATGCCACTCTTTCTCAAACTCTTCCAAAAGATGAATATGGGGGAACACTCCCAAACTCGTTTTACAAGGCCTGCATTAGCCTCATACCAAAGCCAGATTAGGATACTACAAGAAGATGAAATTACAGGCCAATATTCCTGATGAACAGAGACGTAAAAGTCTTCTACAAAATACTAGGAAACAGAATTCAGCAGCACATTAAAAGGAGTATACAACATGATAAATTAGGACGTAATCCTGAGATGCAAGGATGATTCATCATATGCAAATCAATAAGCATGATACTACCCACTAACAGAACAATGGAATAAATTCATATAGTCATCTCAATAGAAGCAGAAAAACATTTTTTGGAGAAGATTCAATGTTCTTTCATGATAGAAAGTCGCAACAAATTAGGTATAGAAAGAATGTACATCAACATCATAAAGGCCATATATGACAAGCCCACAGTGAACATCATACTCAACAGTGCAAAGCTGAAAACTTTTCTTGTAAGATTAGGAACAAGACAGGAGGCCCACTTTCAACACTTCTATTCAACATAGTACTGGAAATCTTAGAGCAATTAGACAAGAAAAAGAAAAGGCATCCAAATCTGGAAGAAAGAAGTAAAATTTTCTCTACTTGCAGATGATATGACCTTATATATAGAAAACCTTGAAGATTCCACCAAAAAACTGTTATATCTAATAAACAAATTCAGTAAAGTCACAAAATATAAAATCAACATACAAAAGTAAGTAGTGCTTATATACATTAACAATGAATTATCCAAAAAAGAAATTTAAAAAACAGTCCCATTTATAATAGCATAAAAGTTAACAAAATAGTTTGGAATAAATGTAACCAATGTGGTGAAAGATCTGTACACTGAAAACTATAAAGTACTGATGAAAGAAATTGAAGAAGATATTAGTAATTGGAAAGATATCCCATGTTAATGGATTGATAGAATTAATATTAAAATATACATACTACCCAAAGCAATCTACAGATTCACTGTAAGTCCCATCAAAATTCCAGTGACAGTTTTCACAGAAATAGAAAAAAACAATCCTAAAGTGTGTATGGAACCACCAAAGACTCTGAATAGCCAAAGCATCTTGAATAAGAAAAATAAAGCTGAAGGCATCACACTTCTTGATTTCAAAACATATTCCAAACTGCAGTAATTAAAACAGTATGGTACTGGCATAAAAATAGACAAATAGACCAGTGGAACAGTATAAAGATCCCAGAAATAAATCCACACATTTACAGTCTTCAACAAGGGTGTCAAAATCACACAAAGAATAAAGGAGTGGGGCTTCCCTGGTGGCGCAGTGGTTGAGGGTCCGCCTGCCGATGCAGGGGACACGGGTTTGTGCCCCGGTCTGGGAGGATCCCACATGCCGCGGAGCGGCTGGGCCCCTGAGCCATGGCTGCTGAGCCTGCGCGTCTGGAGCCTGTGCTCCGCAACGGGAGAGGCCACAGCGGGGAGAGGCCCGCGTACGGCAAAAAAAAAAAAAATAAAGGAGTAGTCTCTTCAATAATAGTGTTGGGAAGACTGGATATTAATGTCTAGAATAATGAAATTGAATGCTTATCTCATACCATATACAAGAGTAAACTCAATATGTATTAAAGACTTAAACAAAAGACCTGAAATTGTAAAATTTCTAGAAGGAAACTTAGGAAAAATGCTTCTTGACATTGGCCTGGCCAATGATTTTTTTTATATGATCTCAAAATCACAGACAACAAAAGCAAAAATAGACAAGTGGGATTGCATCAAACTAAAATGCTTCTGTACAGCAAAGGAACCAATAAATAGATAAGACAATCTATTGAATGGGAGAAAATATTTTCAAGCAATACCCCTGGTAAGGAGTTAAAACCCAAAATATATAAAGAATTCAAACAACTCAATGGTAAAAAACAAACAACCCCCCCCCACAAACCAAACCAAACCAACAATAAAAATAACAAATAAAAACAAAAATATAACAAACCAAAAAACCCAAATAACCTGATTTTTATAATGGGCAAATGACCTGAATAGCCATTCCTCTGAAGAAAACATATAAATGGCCAACGGTTATAGGAAAAGGTGCTCAACATCACTAATCATTAAAGGAGTGCAAATCAAAAAACACAATTTTAAAAATTCTAACTTTTTGAGGTGATGGATGTGTTAACCTTTTCACATTAATCATTTTGCAATATATGTATATATATACACACATATATACACACATATATATGTGTATATATATATATGTAATCACTAGGTTGCACACCTTAAACTTACACAATGTTATATGTCAATCTTGTATTAATAAATCTGGAAGGAATAACAAAACAATGAGATATCACCTCATACCTGTTAGAATGGCTGTTATCAAAAAGACGAAAGATAGCAAGGGTTGGCAAGAATGTGGAGAAAGTAAACTTTTGTGCACTGTTGGAGGGAATGTAAATTGGTACAGACATAATGGAAAACAGTATGGAGTTTCTTCAAAAAATTAAAAATAAAACTACCGTATGATCCAGGAATCTCACTTCTGGGTATGTATCCAAAGTAAATGAAATCACTATCTCAAAGAGATATCTGCCCTTCCATGTACACTGCAACATTATTCACAATAACTAAGATATGGAGACAATCTAAGTGTTCATTCACAGATGAATGAATAAAATGTGGTGTATTTTTATACACAGAAGACTATTATTCATCCTTAAAAAGAAGGAACTCCTGCCATGAAACACCATGGATGAGCCTGCAGGACATTATGTTATGTGAAATAAGCGAGACACAGAGTGACAAATATGCATGACCTCACTTATGTAGAATCTAAAAAAGTTAAACTCATAAAAGCAGAGGGTTGAATGGTGGTTGGCAGGGGCTGGAATGTGGGGAAATGGGAAGATGCTGGTCAAAGTGAATAAAATTTCAGTTATGCAGCCTGAATAATTTCTAGAGATCTAATCTACAGCATGGCGACTATAGTTAACAACACCGTATTATACACTCTGAATTTGCTAAGAGAGTAGATCTTAAGTGTTCTCGCCACACACACAAAAAATGGTAATTATGTGAAGTGATAGACATGTTAATTAGCTTGATTATGGTAATCACTTCACAATGTATAACATATCACAACATCACGTAGTACACCCTAAACATATACAGTTTTTGTTTGTCAATTATACCTCAGTAAGCTAAAAAAAAGTGTAATCGGAAAAAAAAGGAATCCTGCCCAAAGGACATTTTATCTTTTTAATAATATTGTGGGGTGTACATCTGAACTATGTACAGTTCTTCAAAGGGGAAGAATAGGGGAATTCAAAAAATGTGTATATTTTAAGAACTTGTCAAACATCAGTGTGATTAAAATAAGCAACATAAAATTAAAGTAAAACTGGAAAAGAGTCAACCAAGCTTTTCACCAGTTCCCTGACCTTGAGATTCTTATGGAAAAGAAGGGACAATCACGTGTCTAGCATGATACAGCCATTTGTCAGCTTCAAGTGTTGCGATTTGATTAGATGATTCCTGGATATTCTTCACATCTTCTATAGCCTGGAAAGCAATATTTTTGTGAATCTATGAAAAATGGCATAGCATGGCAACATGGGGAGTAGCCTCCATGCTTTGGGAACACTGTCTTAATGTGCTAGAAATTATTTGATACAGATCCAGAGACTGTATAGTCTTCTCTCCTAGGCATGTGGATTGATTTTATGATTCCCTGAAAAAAAAAAATGTCAGTTGCTCCATCAATCAGCACACATTTTCTGTATTTAAGTTTTATTAATTCATTCACCTACCTATTAAAAATTTATTGTACTTCTACTACATCTATAACATAACAATTACTTGAGGGATATAAAATATGTAAGATAATTCTACTTTTGAATAAGGTAAGACACTAGTTGGAATTTTGGCTCCCTTTCCCAATCCCAACACCTGAAAGAGACAGACATTGATAATAAAAATCTCCAGCCACTGCCAGTGGCCCCAGAATCAGACAATTTTAACGGCTGAATTCTACCAAACATTCAAAAAACATGTAATATCTATTCCTTCCTTGTACAAATGGTTCCTGAAAATAGAAGAATAAATTAAAATGATGAAAACTGTCCAAAAATATTTTAACAGCTTTACTGAGGTATATTTGGCATATTATTAAGTGTTGAAAATGATTTGGGGGTAATAGGAAGCATCATGTACTGCTAGTGAGAATGCAAACCAATGCTCATTCTTGAAAGCATACTTACAGTATTTAATTTAAGAATATATCTATCTTAAGGCCTAGAGTGTTATTCCTGTGCTTCTAGCTCAGGAAAACTGTAACCCAGTTCAAAAGAAAACAGGTGTGATATCTCTTTTAATGAGTTATCTAGCATGGTAGCTATTTATTAAGCCAGTATCACTTAGAGTGCTTTGTTAAAAACATGCATATTAAGAACCAACCTCTGGGCATTATGATTCAGTAGATTTGGGTTAGGGCCCAGACATGCATATTCTGAAAAATCTTAACACGTGGTTCTGACATTTTACCCTTAGTTAAGATCTAGTGATGTGGTGGAATCAACATATACCTATTTTCTTCCAAGGGTTCAGTTGAAGGATTTCCGGGGTTCACTGTGGATGAAGTGGGGAACTTGAAGTACAAAGAACACAAGAGGTCAGGCAAAGCATTCGTCCTCCAGTTTTCCCTTAATCTTTAGATTGTCCATTTATCAAAGTCAGAGAAGCCAGGAAATTCATCCCATGAATGCTACTATAATGCTTTCTGAAATAGAGTAAGCGTTTATGGATGCTTTGAGAGAGTTTATCCCAAATATATTGAAGACTACTCCACATGAAGTTAGTTTTCTCCCAGGAATTTTTTGTAAAAACAAACAAAAAACCACTTCAGAATTCATTGAGTATTTACCTTGGAGATATGGAAAGCCCACAGGACTTTTATTTCTCCCGCCAGTATCACATATTCTATGTCCAAAGAATGATCAGAAACTCCAAATCCTTTCCTGTAGGGTCAGTATCAGGATATAGCCTCTGCGTGATAGAGCTCACTAGCTGTTGGCTGAGAGCGCGTAGAAAATGAGAGACCCTCTATAAATCTGTGGTTAACAGTCCTCTGCACTCTAACTCCCAAATAACCCAGAAAGAAGTATATTAAGTTGATCTTCAGAACTTGCTTGCTGTCTGGTGTGATTTGAGCCACATGCCCCTTGCTTCGCAACCTCTCCCCACCCCCAACCTCTCACGCCAAATGTATCAATCCATTGATAATCTATGTTTTCTTGTTAATGCTTCAAATTCCTCAAGTGTGTCTTGGAGTTGAAGTATAATGAGCCAATCAATCAAAAGCTTAACAGACTGATTATGATACTTTCATTTTGGAAAGAGAGAAGGGAGTGAAGAAAAGACATGACAAAGGAGCTGAGAGTGGAGAGTAGATTGTTAAGGGAGAAGGGAGGGGAGAAAGAAGAGTACATATTCGTTATTGACTTCAAGTGTATCTAGAGTGGATTCTTCTAGGTCTCCCTTGCGCAAAGACAAATATGTAGTGAGGTAACAGTTGTGGGTTTGACTTCTGTAAATATAAGCAAGCCTGCCTCACAGGACTTATGCAGTTTTGTTTAAAGTCAGGAGATTTTACATGAAGTTTATTTGAGGAATTTTTATTGAGGAATTGTTGCATTTTTAAATTCTAACTTCATGACTAATAGCATTTCTTGCACGGTACTCTTTAAAGTGCTGTAAGTGTATCTGGTTAAACAGAATATTTCCCTCTATGGCTGTGCTGGATAACAGAAGAGCTTCTCTACTACCCCAACTTTTCCTGTGGGCTCTGTGATGAAGCAAAGTAAATTTGCAAAATAAAAGTGAAATAATACTGAAGAGAAATTGTAGCTAAAAATGAAATCTCTTTTCAGTCAATAGTTCCTCTGTTTAGAGGATTTCCACCCCATACACATTTAGTTTCAGCCTGAGGTGATGAGAGAAAATAACATTTGACACTGTAACAAGAAACCTGTCTGAAAGATTATTTTTATTTGAAAGGTGGAAAATTGTTAATAGGACCTGAACAATGGTGGAAAATTGGTAGGCTATGGCAGTGATAACGTTCTGGTGGCATCCTGTCCTCTGAGCAAGCCAACAGTGTAACTCAATGCTCTCCACATTTCCCTGCTTACTATATTGGAGAAAAGTAGAAGAATAGGCATTATCCTTTAACAATGGTAGAGGAATGGTGTGGTTATAAGCAGAGAGCTAATTAGAAAAAGTGTAGGCAGTGGAATGCAGTGGGAACTTGAGGTTGAACAGTCCTGGGTTTGAATTCTGGCTTGAGTACTTTCTAATACCATGACTTTTGGCAAGTTAACGTGTCCTGATTTCCTTATCTTTAAAAGTGGAATATTAATATCAGCTTTGCAGAGTTGCTGTAAGACTTAGAAATGATATACGTAAAGGATCTTGTACTATGTATGTGCTCAGTAAATGGTAGTGATTACTGTTACCTTTCCCACACCAAGGAAAGTTTACCTAGAAAGAAATCAAAAACAAACCCATACTGTAGTGAATGGTCTGATAAAGAAACAGCGTTGCCAATGAATTTTCCTACCTGATTTCAAGTTAAACTGCCTTATTATTTTTAAAATTTCAGCTCTCACTGCTCCAGGAAGAAAATTGAGTTTTAAATCATAAGTAACCATAAAACTGATGTATGGCATAGGGCAATGTTTGAGAACACCATGGATAATCTAATGTGGAATAATTTAAAAATGGAGATACTGTGACTACATTGTATTTTCCTTCTTTTTTTGAGGTGTTATTTTTTTTCTGTAGCTGTGCTCAAAGTGAAAATCTAAATGTAACTGTAGACCACATCACATAGGTTTCTTAACAAGCATCTCTTCATAAAGCAATCAGTGATCTCTGGCCAAAAATAAAATAAATTTATAAAGTTTCTCTACAGCAACTAAATACTGTGTATAAATTTAATTTGAAACAGAATAAGCTCGATCAATTTATGAGCATCAGTGTTCCATATTTATAACTATTCTCCATTACCTTGTATTAATATTATGCAAAATAAGGTTTTTTATGCAGTAAAATACGTTATTAACTTGGATGCTTAATTTATGTGATTAAAGCAATTAAAAACTTATTTATTTCATATATAAATATGATTATTAAAGATAACTCCAAAACTCATACAAAACAAATCATACTTTGAAAATACTCAGGGCAGTAGAGAATGAAAGATAGAGAAAGAGTAGAATACTGGATAGTAGAGGCCTCTTCTCAAAGATTAAAATAAAATGGACAACCTATAAATTTACACAGACCTACTAGAGAATGGACTTGAGGATATGGGGAGGGGGAAGGGTAAGCTGTGACAAAGTGAGAGAGTGGCATGGACGTGTATACACTACCAAACGTAAAATAGATAGCTAGTGGGAAGCAGCCTCATAGCACAGGGAGATCAGCTCGGTGCTTTGTGACCACCTAGAGGGGTGGGATAGGGAGGGTGGCAGGGAGGGAGACGCAAGAGGGCAGAGACATGGGAACATATGTATATGTATAATTGATTCACTTTGTTATAAAGCAGAAACTAACACACCATTGTAAAGCAATTATACTCCAATAAAGATGTTAAAAAAATGTAAATATGTGAGGTGTTGGATGTATTAATCCCCTCACAATGTATATGAATATCAAATCATCATGAGTACGCTTTCAATATCTTACAATTGTATTTGTCACTTATTCTTCAATAAAGCTGAAAAAGAAAAGAAAAACTTAAAATAGCAAATTATTCTGGATAAAATCTGGAATATAGGAAAAATTGATAAGAGCAGATTCAAAAATCCTATTAAGGTCCAGCATTGTAGGTTTAATGTTATCTCTAGTATGTTCGGGCACGTGTTATATGTTCCTGTCACTGGATGAGATAAGAGTTGGGGAAGTTTTTATCTGATGGTTAGAATGGAATCTCCTCAAATCAGGTTAGAAGTTCTATACATTCAGGTGTGGATACATTTGTGGATACCCAGTGAGGACCTGCATCCTACCTGAGAAGAAGGATGAGCTGAGTAAGTACTCTCCTAAGAACTGGGCAGGAAAGGCCTATGAGCTCCTTGCCAATTAGGAGAGTAATTACCTGGAACAGCCTGTGCTAGGTAGATTTCTAGATGAGCCACAAAATCCCTGCTCCCGGTATATATGACCCACATAATTACCTTCTCTCGAGTGTGAGTAGAACATGTGAATACGACTGGATATTACTTGCTTGATTAAGAATCAGAGTAAACAAAAGGAAGCTAATACTACATGGCCCTGATGTTTCAGAGGAGACTTTAAAAGAAGATGAAGTGTCAAAATGGTCTGGTCCTGCTGGTTTTGAAAATGTAACCTCTATGAGCTCTAGAGCTGCAAAGAAATGGAATGTGTCAACCACCATATGAGCTTGGAAAAGGAACCTGAGCCTTAGATAAGACCCAAACTCTGACCAATACCTTGATTTCAGCCTGGTGAGGCCCTGATCAGAGGACCTAGCTATTCAATGGCTAGACTCCTTCCTATTCATGGAAACTCTAAGATAACGGATTTGTATTGCTTAAACCACTAAGTTCGTGGTAATTTGCTATGCAGCAGTAGAAAACTAATACACAGTCTAGTTATGCTTTGTCAAAATAGCCAAGCTCAGTTAAAATAGAAAAATATGTAACTGAGAGAAAATGACATGTGCAAATATGAAGAAGGAAGTGAAGACAAAAATGGAAAGCAAGTGATCAAAGTGAAGCAGCCAGAGTTGTCAGGAGGAGGACAAATTGAGGAGTAGAGTGTAAGGTAGAGGGGGGACAAAAGACCAGACAAAGGTCTGTATTTGTTCTGGTCTATTCTTATGAAGTAATATGAATAGCTCTTGTTCTGGGATGTGGACTTTAAAATATACTTTTTTAGCCTACTAGATAGATGGATATTTCTTCTATCACTGATTTTCAGAACAATGAGTAAATTTATAGAGTGAATGAAGGACCTAAACATCCTGGGCAAGGGAAAGAGTACTGAAAGGCAGTGGATATATATGAAAAGGGAAAAAATGATGCACAAAGTGATGTGATAGATATAGCAGGTTCTTGTAATGAAAATAATATATATGTGGATGGATTTTTAATAGTTTTATTTTCTAGTAGTTTGCCTATTCCCTAGTCCTTTCATAAGTTCGAGACCCTTTTGCCATAAAACATACCTAACTGATGTCTACTGCCTACTTATCATGACTTTGAAGCCTTGTTTGCCCCAAATTTGCCATTACTGTGCTCTGATTACCCACTGTGATGTCCAGATACTTTATCTTGACCTTTTATTCACTACTAAGTGCATGCCTGTTGCCCAAAATTCTATTACCATATACTCATGGGTGCTGTATTTTGCCCAGCAGAGTAAAATATCCCTCAGTGACTAATTCTGGGACTGTTTCTCCAGTACCTTCCATGACTTAGAGGGTACGTATCCATTCACTTATGCTCTGATAGGAAAATTGGCCATACCTGACTAAAAAATGAGGCAGAACATTTTAATCATAGCTCTTTAAATTAATACTATTACCTACATTTGAAATATCTATTTACATTTCCCAAAGCTTTAGTAAATTGAGGACAAGGATCATGATCCCCACAGCTTGCTGATTTCAGAATGTAGTGAAAGTATGAACCGCAGATAAAAAGCATTAGAATCATTCTTGGATAACTTGTTACAAACACAAGTTCCCAGGTCTCAACCTCATAATGTTTGATCTCTGATAAAGGAAACTGCATTTAAAACAGGCTTTTTAGGTGATTCTTGTGTAAGAAAAATTTTGACAGCCACAGAATTAGGAAATGTTAGAGATATAAATCATTTACATTTTGTTTTACATCACTATTGTAACAAATCGTGAAGGAATGTCAGTACTTCGTAATATATTAATTATTTTCCTCTCAATATTTTCATGTCAATTTCAAGTTCACAGTCTAAGAACATATTCTCTCAACAGTATTATGTGTTGACATGAAGTAACATGATTGCTGATATCAGATTGGCTTTTATGGGATTGGTTCTTTTCTATGACCAGCGTTTAGAGATAAGCAGTGTCAAAAGATAACTATAAAGATGAGGCAATAAAGAAGGTAAGTAAATAGGATTTATAAGCATACTGAAGGCTGATTCTTCTGGTCAGCCCAGAGGCATGAGATATATGTTATAGAGCTGTAGATTCAAAACAAATACCACTCACTGCTAGGACAGAGTTATTAATATATTGCTATATTAGGTTATTATCAGTTCTGGAATTGAATATACCAAACTTGCAAGTAATTGGTTTTTATTATCAACATCAGGGCTGATCAGAGTATTTTAACATTTTTTGAGATAAACATGTCTCACTGAATTTTTTTTTTTTTTTTTTTTTTTTTGCGGTACGTGGGCCTCTCACTGTTGTGGCCTCTCCGGTTGCGGAGCACAGGCTCCGGACGCGCAGGCTCAGCGGCCATGGCTCACGGGCCTAGCCGCACCGCGGCATGTGGGATCTTCCCGGACCAGGGCACGAACCCGTGTCCCCTGCTTCGGCAGGCGGACTCTCAACCACTGCGCCACCAGGGAAGCCCTCTCACTGAATTTTAATTCATGATTCAAGTCCAATAATTAAGCTATTATTATAAAAATAATTAAACAATGTTTAAAACTTTTGAATTGTCTATTCTAAGATCGCCAATGGACAGCAGGTTTCACTTTTATTTGCTTAAGTTAAAACAGAAATGAGTTCGGCTAAGGTTATTTTTGCACCTCAGAAAGAATATTTCCCTAGATAGCACTACTAAACACATAGCTGAAGGTATTTGAGAATTTCAGATGGTTTGAAAGAATACCTCTCTGAAATACTGAAAATATTTGATAAATAGAAATATGATCTGGGTGAAAATCCCCGTGATTTCTGTATGTTAGATATAATTCCTATCCATAATTGGAATTTTAAAAATATAAAAATAAGACAGTTGATGAATGGTATAAAGAAAAGTATCTTTATGTGACAATGAGACATATATTTGAGAAATATTGATCTGTTTTTGTAAACACAGCTAGTCAATTTAAATTTAAGATTACAAATTAGCATTTCATTCTAGATTAACCAAAGGTATTGTACATTAGAGAAATAACAACCTATTCCCAAAACTGAGACCATAACTTATTGTACTTAAAATATATTGCATACTGGTAAACTTAATATCTATTTGCTTAATTAACAAACATTTAATTATGCAAAGTATATTATAATTAGAAATGGAATTTATGACCCTCTTTTACCTTAGTCCACATCACAAGACTACTATATAATTCCATAATATTGTAACTCTCTAGAAAAATTATGGAATAAAAAAAGATAAGTAATACATTATGATCAGAAAATGTTGAAAAGGATGTTCCAGTGAGTTGGAATGACCAAACCATAATTGCTCACAATTTAAATAGAAGATAAATGGACATTATGCTGATCTCATTTGTTGGTGAAAGACTTTCAGTGTTAAAATACTGAATTTCATATATATATATATACAAACACATATACATATATATGCTAATTACTATACATATATATCAGCAGTTTTCCTTAAGTGATTAATTACTTATTGGTAATGAATTCTATATAACTTTTACATAAATTTAATATTGTCATAAACAAAACATTGGTAGCAAAATAAATAACTCTATATTTAAAATTGAAGGGATTGTCAAATGATATTGGAACGTAAAACGTTAGCTTATACTATCTGTAGTGACTTTGAAGTTTGATGTGTAAATTCAATGCCTTCCCTAATTGATTTAGATCATTACTGTAAGTAGTAAATATTACATTCCAAAGAATATTCCCCATTGGGGAACAATATCAGGAAGAGTAGTAAAGAATCTGGTACAAATAATTAGATTTGTAACAGGAAGAATCAAGTGTCTTATGCACAGGAAGAATCAGATGTGACTAAAGTATTCACTAGATCTGACCCTATGAAACACATGAAGGCAAAGTGTGTGGCTGGAACTTGAAATTAGAAGCTCCCTGTTGATTGTGGAGCAGAGCAACCTGGCCAAAGAAAATAATGATGGTGAAGCTGAACACGAAAGTGAATTTAAAGCTGATAGTGATGATGTGGCATTCATTGTCCATGTGGTGTAGTGCATGGGTCCCTAACCCCTGGGCCACAGACCAGGACCAGTCCGTGGCCTGTTAGGACCTGGGCCGCACAGCAGGAGGTGAGCAGCAGGCCAGCGAGCAAAGCTTCATCTGTATTTACATCCGCACCCCATTGCTCACATTATCGCCTGAGCTCCACCACTTGTCAGATCAGCAGCGGCATTAGATTCTCATAGGAGCGTGAACCCTACTGTGAACTGTGCATGCGAGGGACCTAGGTTGTGTGCTCATTATGCGAATCTAATGCCTGATGATTTGAGGTGGAGCTGAGGCGGTGATGCTAGCGCTGGGGAGCGACTGCAAATACAGGTTATCATTAGCAGAGAGGTTTGACTGCACAGAGACCATAATAAATCAATTGCTTGCAGACTCATATCAAAACGCTATCAGTGAGTGGCAAGTGAGAACAAGCTCAGGGCTCCCACTGATTCTGCATTATGGTGAGTTGTATAATTATTTCATTATATATTACAACGTAATAATAATAGAAAAAAAGTGCACAGTAAATGTAATGCCCATGAATCATCCTGAAACCATCCCCCCACCCCCCGGTCCATGGAAAAATTTTATTCCATGAAACCAGTCCCTGGTGCCAAAAAGGTTGGGGACCGCTAGTGTAGTGGACGTGGAAGATCTGAACTTGATTTCCATCTTCACCATTTATTAGCACTGTGACCCTGAACCAGTTACAACTCCTTTGCACTTTCTCATGTGTAAAATGTAACTATTAAGGCTTACATCACCAGATTGTTCAGATGAGATAATGTGTACAAAAGCACTTCACAAACTATAATTTTTTGTGTCGTCTTTAGATTTATATTCCTGACCCTTAAAAGGAAATTGTTTCAATTGCCCCTAAATCAAGTAGTACCTTGCCTAAAAATTAAGGCCTCTACAACGAACTGTGGTAATTAATTCCTGCTATGAACGATAGTTTTCCAAATTTTATCAGGTTTAAATAATCTGATATTTCAAAAAGAGTTTAAAAACCTTATGTCTACGTATTATTTTGTGAAATAGACTATTTGTAAAATGTTTTAATTACAACCTGTGAAGTCAAGTTTATCATTAGTTCTTATTGCATTTGTCCAGTTCAGTACTTAGTTTCATGCTGACTGCTTTTTTTGTTAAATTTTAGTTTTTCCATTTTCCACAACAGAGTCTGTAAATCTCCCTTGTTCAAAAATTAATTGCGTGGAATCATAAAGTTCTAGCATTCTAATGTGCATGGATATTCTCATTCCATGGCTCCCTTGGGCAACATTATTGTTTTTCTGTCAGGCATTTAAAATGCATGCTTACTCATGCAGAAATTTGTTAAACGTTCATTGAAGTGGATTTTAATATATAGACTATAGCATCACTTCTTCACTTCTTTGACAAAAAAGTGTGATTAAAACAATGTAACATGAAAACAATAGAATCTACCAGTGATTAGTAAAGATAAAGTAACCCACATTGCAAATGTAATTAAGTTAATGATTGAAACAAAATTATTAAGCTCTAATTTCAAATAAAGTATATAAAAAAGATAATTAGCTGTACTGATACCTTCGGATACCAAGTTTAAACTTGGAAACAAAGATAAAAATAAAATGGGAAAGTAATATAGTTTTCTTTTTTCTTTCTTTTTTCAATCAAGGCAAGCATCTACTAATTTCACCATAGGTCTGAACCATTTTTTATTTTTATAATTTATTTTTAGTCGTAGGTCTATTTTAGGTGACTTAAGGAAGGAGGAAAGATAATATGGCATAAAACAGGCAAAATAATGTTAGTTTTTAATTGCTCTCTTGTTCTTCTGTCTTTAATGTTCTAGATTACCTCATTTGCTTCTCATTCAACATTTTTTCCAATGTGTAACTCCAGCAAGATATAAGTTAAATGTTCATATAATCAATTATATCCCATCAAGTTGGGTATGATCTATGAAATCTTCAGAAATATTTGACAAAAGCAAAATGTTATTGCCACAATTTTTTTTTCAGTTTTATTGAGATATAATTGACATATATATTGTATAAGTTTAAGGTATACAGCATAATGACTTGACATACATAGATTATGAAATGACTACCACAAGTTTAGTTAGAATCCATTACGTCATACAGGTACAAAAAAATAATTTTTCCTTGTGATGAGAACTTTTAGGATTTACTCTCTTAGCAACTTTAAAATATACTCTACAGCTGTGTTAATTATATTTATCATGTTGTACATTGCATCTCCAGCACTTATTTATCTTATAACCGGAAGTTTGTATATTTGATCACCTTCATCTAATTCTCCCATCCCACACCTTCCAACTCTGGTAACCATAAATTTGACCTATTTTTTCTATGAGTAAATTGTCTTTATTTGCAAATGACATGACTTTATAGAGAAAATCCTAAAGACTCCACCAAAAAAACTGTTAGATCTATTCAATGAATTCAGTAAAGTTGTAGGATACAAAATCAACATACAAAAATCAGTAGTGTTTCTATATACTAACAACAAGTTATCTGAAAAACAATAAGGAAAATTATCTCATTTACAATAGCATCGAAACAATAACGTATGTAAGAATAAATTTAACCAAGGAGGCGAAAGTTCTCTACATTGAAAACTATATGAACATTAATGAAATAAATTGAAGAAGACACAAATAAATGGAAAGATATCCTGTGTTCATGGAGTGAAAGAATTAATATTGTTAGAATGTCCATATTACCCAAAGCCATCTATAGATTCAATGAAATTCCAATCAAGATTCCCACAGTATTTTTTACAAAAGTAGAAAAAACGATCCTAAAATCTGTGTGGAACCACAAAAGACCCCGAGTAGCCAAAGCAATCATGAGAAAGAAGAACAAAGCTGGAGACATCACACTTTCTGATTGAAGACTATATTAGAAAGCTGTAATAATCAAAACAGTATGGTACTAGCCATAAAAACAGGTCTACAGACCAATAGAACAAAATTGAGAGCCTCGATTGTTAACTAATATTTGACAAGGGAACAAAGAATACTCAGTTGGAGAAAAGACAGTCTCTTCAATAAGTGATGCTAAGAAAATCAGATATTCACATGTAAGAGAATGAAACTAGAACCCTAGCTTATACCACTCACAAAAATTAGCCACAAATTTAATAATAATAGTAGTAATAATAATGATAATAGCAGCTAACATTTATTTTGTGTCAGGCAGAGTGTAATATTTTCCTTACACTGATTAATTTCATGAATTCATTCCATTTATTCATTCAGTTCTCAAAGCTATGAGGTTGCTATTACTATTTTCTCTATTTACAGAAGATAAAAATTTGATGCTTGGGGATGTTTACTAACTTATACAAGGTATTATACAAGGTAATATGGCTAGAATAAGTGCTGTAGATGGGATTTAAAATTCAGCTCTTTTTAATTACAGGACTAGAGCACTTTAACTAGCAAACTATAGTATATTATTAAATGGGATAGGACACAGTCTTGTTTATATCATAACTTTCTCTCAAGGATAGTGAAATAATTGACTGGCTAATGCCTAAGAAGTGCATGAAGTTAAGTAGGTATGTATGAAGTATAAATAACTATTAGAAAGTTCTTCAGGGTAAATGTATTCAAATTACACATGCCCTGAAATCATGTATACCATCCAGTCACCACTACACTTCTGCTATTTTAAAAGCGTTCATGTTGCTACCCAGATGAGAACCGCCTCCTCATTTTTATTCACAATAGTAAAAGAGTTGACACTAGTTCAAAGTTACACTTCCACTGAGGTCAATGGAGACTAAGGATAAATTTTTGATTACTAAGTATAAGTACTATTATACTGGTCTGAAGATTAGGAAGCTACTGCTTCCAAAATTCAATAATTGAGTTAAACATAAGAGATATTTCTATCTTTCATGGGGGCTAATTTGCAAATACTATGTGAAAAATTCTGATATAACAATATAATAAATTGTGGTTCAGAACACTTATATAGCAAAATATTAATTATGAATCTATAATAAAATGCCACGTAGCCATAACAAGATATGTATGCATGTGTATTTGTGTTGAGTAAGCATTCCTGCAAAAATCTGAATAAGTATAATATTGGGGGCTATTAATGCATACATTTCATGGGGGTAGTTGGCAGTTCCAGGGAAAATATGTCACTTTCCTCCAACAGGAAAGAGGAAGCTGCTGAATTATTGTTCTAGGAATTAAGGGATATTTGTTGGCAACAGTTATTCAATCCATTATGATTTTAAAATTAGTAATTCCTCTCCCTATTTCCAAGATGAGTTTTTTGTTTCTTTGTTATCAAAAAAAAATTGGAAGAATATTTACACAAACTGCAATCAGCTGAGTTTACATCCTTAGCATGTATGGAAATCTGGCGTATTATAATTCTAAAATTCATCCATTGGAATTTTAATTTGCAATATAATGTCTGTTTCCCTATGAATTATGACCAGGAAATCAGCTCAAATTCTACATTCAGCTGATGTTTTGGCTGATTTCCTGTTTTGTTTTTCTTTTTCTGAATTTTTTTCAGTTGATCTTTCCTAAGAATTCTTTCTAAAGCTGTTGTAACTAGGGATCCGTAAGTGGGACAGCTGAACAGAGGAGAGATGGCGGGTGTTGTTTAGTGATGTTTGCCCCAGATGAAATAATTACAGTTCACAACTCTGCTTTTTAATGCTAAAGAAAAGAAACAGAATTAGTCAGCTGTGCTGTCTTAATTACACAAAAGCATTTGAAATGAACAAGGACTTAGCATATTGGTCAGCTTTCTAGAAGGACTAAAATGACTGTTTCTCAAAATTTATTATACATCAGAATTATATGGGATACTTGTTGAAAATGAAAATTCCTGTGCCCAGAGCAAAAGATTCTGATTGAAGAGATGTGGGGTAGGGTCCAGAAGTATGCCTTCCAAATAGGTGATGCTGATGCAGCTGGTCCCCAGACCTCACTTTGCCCTGGACAGACCTTCCTGTATCCTGGGCCTCCCAGGGAATGTGGACTGCTCCTCGGTATTTTCTACCCCAGGGCCTGTGAGGTTTCCAGCAAAAGAGCCCAGGGAATTGCACCCCCATGCTCCCCGAATGAAAGGGGAAGGAGAGTGACAGGGAGAGTGTCAGTTGTTTTTGTCAGAGTGGGACAGCCCAAGGAGCTTGGGCAAGGTGTTGTGGTGCTGAAGATAGGATAGGGTTCTCACAGGCAAAGATAGAGTGGAAGGACATTCTAGGATGAAGCAACAGTTTGAACAAAGACACAGTTCAGATGTTCACAGTATAGGATTTGGAGTCAGGCCCACTTAGGTTCACCCCCCAGCTCTGCCATTTCATAATAGCTGTATCCATGGCCCCGACTGTTTTCCATATCTCTGCTGACCTCGTGTTTTCAAATCTTAGATCATTATGCTTATATTACCCTAAGATACAACATTCTCATAACTGCACACGCTCAATTACAATGTTTTCTATCTTCCCTCAAAGAACTTTACCACTATTTCCTTCTCTGTTATTGTACATGTTTTTGCCTAGAAGCCTAGCCACTTTATTGCACTTTTATCCTAAGATTTTCTTGTGAAATTGTCACCAATCTCCTCTTCAAGCATAGATGCTTTGTGGTTGATTACTTAGTTATTTGTGGCATTTTCAGCTCAGGTTTCCAAATTTAAGTACAAATCTAAGTGTAAATCTTAGATGCTTCCCATCGCTTTTCCTGGATGACCTATCCTGGTTCCCCCCAAACTCTCCTGTATCACAGTTCTAATGTCTCTGTCATCCTGTGCCGTAATTTTAGGGAAGACCACAGCTGCTGAAAGCAAATAGATTAAGGATGGCTTTATAGAACAGACTACATGTGCGCTGAGCCTTAAGAGATGGGCAGAATTTCTGCACAGACAGAGGGCATTCTAGAAGAGACAATAATATGAACAAAGGCAGAATCTTCAGTGATTCTGATTCAATAGGTCTGAGGTAGAACCTAGATTCCTTGGAAATCTGTATTTTTTAATGATTGCTCCAGATGATTCTAATGTGGATGGTTTAAAGACAATACTTTGGGCAATAGTACTTGGATTCATTGATACTGTAGCAAAATTTAAAGACAAGGTTCTGCTCTCCAGATTCATGTACACGTGTGTTATAATACACATAACTACTGGCTTAGTTGTGATGCGTGACTCTTTCCATATGATGGAAGAGGGTGTGGGAAGGGGGTTGGGGGCAATCACAGAACCCTCTACAATATTTACAAAATAGAAAGGTGTAAATATATAGCATTTATTCCAAAGAGAACTCAAAAGGGACGGTCCATGGCTGGAGTTTCAAAGATAATTCTTCTGCCAGTTTAATACAGATGACAGACATATTGCAAAAATAAATGAAAGAAAAAATAAAACAAAATGCCTCTGACTCAAGAGAGCCTTGGCTTATACAGTACAGAAGAAAGAGATCTTAGTATTTCTCAGCAGTTCTTGAATTAAAGAAATATGTGCCTTTTACCCTGGAAAATCAGGCTCAGAAAACACTTTCCTGTAGTTTTAAATCCAATTAGGGTAGAAGGCTTTAGGAGGTATAAAGTGAATATGAAAAAGAGAAGCAGAATTCATAGATCTGGTTATTGTCCAGTTTTTAGAGAGAAACAAGATGAAATGCATGCACTAGCAGAGAGGCAGGCCTGGCCTTGGGCTTTGAAAAAGAACGGCTAAGATGAAAGTTGCTGCAGAGTACAAGTGGTATGAATTGATGTCAAGATGACTTATCTCCGTCTCTTCTGGTTCATCATGGAACTTCCTGGGTGATATCCTGTATAAATCAGAAAGGGTAGAGTAAAACAGACACAGAATTGCATACCTAAAAATATCACACAAAGGCAGCCTTATTACTGCACAATCAACACACATTTTCCTCTCCAAAGATAGTTTGTACTTGTTTTCTATTTGGTTTGCACTTGTTGGCATACTGCTATGTTATTTTCTTCAATTTTTTCTGTTGGACTGCATCTTCTTTCCTCAACTGGACTGTAAACTCCTCAAGGCCTGTGATTTCTTTGGTAGCCCCTCAGATATTCGACACAGCATTCTGTGCACACACTGGGAGCTCAAGATGTGCTTCAAGTCTGTCTCAATACAATAGTGAAAGGCAGCTGTAAACTCTTCTGTGTTTTGTTCAGCTGCCAAAATGTGGGGCCTAAGGCTAAATGGCATGTTTTGTATTAATAAAGTTGTAGCCTTGTCAGCAAGTACATCAAATGAAAACTGCCTCTCCCCATAACAGGATGGTGAGGCAGATTAATTTATGTTTTCCAATTGGCTCCTGACAGTAACTGAAGTATTGTAATTTCTGTCTGTACTAATGTTACTGAATTTATGGGGGCTTTTCACCTTACTATGTTGGTTCATAAAGCTACCTCATCTTAAGAAAATGATTCCTCAGATAAAATGATAGAAAGTTATTTAGGGACTCTCTGATAACCACTTCATCCAAAAAGGGGCTCAGTTTTTTCAGAGCTGGAGGATAGATCCAGAACTGTGTGCAGGTCTTGTGTAAAAGACCCTGATTATCTAAGGTCAGAAGATTTCCATCATAGGTTCTGATTGCATATAATCACTGTTGTTCCATATAGCATATGAGTTTGAAGATTTGATGAGACAGATGTATTAAAAGAAAAAACTTTCCTTAAAAGAGGAAAGTTTTTACATTGATAATACTGTACAAATAAAGGTGCATTGAAAGACTCTTTGAAAGGGGTAATAAGAAAGCCTGTTATCTAAAATCCTAAATATAATTCCCTTCCAGAGGTTTTAATTAAATACATATTTTAAAGACAAATATACACAAACTCAAACTTTGGTAGTAAGAGTAAGAAATAAGACCTAACAAGTGTGCTAACCTGGGTCTGTATGAGTAACAATTGTTTTGGTGGAATTCTGATCCTGGAAATGTTGCTAAGATAATTGAAATACAGTATTATATAGAGAAATACATAATATCCTTGTGCAGAGAAAGCTTTCCAAGACCCCCTCATCAGTACCAACTTAACTCAGAGTTGGTTAATCTGGTGTAGGAATGAATTAGGATCCAGTCACTGTCTTGTCTCTTTATGTCAAATGACAAATCAGGAGAAATACAACAAAGGATGAATGTACAACTTTAACATCTTAAGCATCGAATTGATTCTTTTTACAGTTCAAAGTAAATTGCAAATCTATGAGCAATCTCTAGGACTACTGAACCCTAACTATCTAATCCTGAGCCTGAAGGTACACATAAAATGGTTTGACATTCTATTCTCCACCTAATGAGCCTACTTATCAAGAACTTCCCAATATATTCTTTGGTTTTCTTCATACATACAAGTCAACATAGGCCATAGGTGAGGAAATACAGTCACTGTACCTATGTTATAAATGTCTTATACTTTCTCATATGGGAATTTTTCTCTAAATATGACAATAAAGATAGCAATAACCACACAGCAGCAGAAACAACATGACAACAGTAATGGCTAATATTTGTTAAGTATTCAAGTTATTATGCCAAGCAATTGGTATGCCTTAACTTAATAATTTCATGTAATACTCTCAAATGCTATTTTGTATCCTATTATTATCATATACCTTTAAAAGCCCCATAGTGCATTGTTATTATTATCTCAAAAGTACAGAGGGGAAAGTTCCTAGGCCTAAAACAATCAGCCATTAATGACAGTGCCAGAATATAAGATTGGGCCAGTTCAAACAGGCATTGGTTCAGTGGACCATGAAGCACCTTACTCTTCTGAATTTTGTTGAGTGGAAGAGTATTTGGTAACTCCACTCAGTGACTTGGCATCATGGATATTACCCCAACTACCTTTATGGTGATTGTCCCTTTACCAGTTATGGATATATAGATTGGTGTATTATGTCTCAAATTTATTAAAAATCTCTACAGCATATTTACTATTATTATATCATTATCCTGTATATGGTTGAATTTCACAAAGCGTTCATAAGTTTCCTTCCTGCAAAGAATTTGAAGAAATGAGCAGTCAAGAATAAAGCTCTGCTAATTAGCTCAGGGCCTGTCTGTCTGATGGAGACCATCAACAAGGAAAATGAGAAGCAGTCGATGAAAGGACTTCTGTCTCAACAAGACACAGAAAGGAAATGGCAAGATTTTAACAAACTCAACCTAACAACCAACACTCAAAAACTTCTCTGCATTTCAATGAAATGTGGATTTAGAATACTCTAAATCAGGAATGTTTACAGGACCATTAACTACAAGTCTCTCTCTCTCTCTGCATATATTATATACATATATATATATTTATAAAGATATATATACCTATATATTTACATTTAAACTAACTACTTTGACCAAAGGAAAGAGACAGTTTGAAAGATTCAGTTAGCAAAGAGCCATGGAAAATGAACACAAACTCCTCTTGCTCTAATTCAGTGCTGTTAGAAAGCAATGCATAAAGATAAAACTCCATTTGACAGCACAATAGATCATAGAACATCAGGCAAACATGAGCCTACACTTACGTGATGGTAATTCAATGTTAATAACTTTACATTTATATTTACACCAATTTCTTTATAGTTTAAAAATATGCTCAAGAAAAGTACAGCAAAAATCCAGTACCCCAAGATCGGGGAAAAATTAAACCCCACTATTTTAAAACAAATATAAAACATAAGTTCTAAGACTGAAAAAATGGGAAACAAGATTCTAGACCAAAAAATAAAATGAATGAATAAGTTGTACAAGAAAACAAAGCTGAATGAATTATCTTGGTAATGTTGAATGTTTTTGAGATTTCTCAGTAATATTTTGGTAAATATAAATGTATGGCACAAGACTGTATTGAATCCATCTTATTCTAGAAATAACAAATAAACAGAGAGTAAAAATGATGTTTAACAGAAGGAACCAAGGAGTGCTTTTTCCAGTTCTGAGGAATACTCTGCTTCACTAAACTTAAAATCATGAATGAATTAGGAGCTACGTTCAATGAAAAATGATGCAAGTCACATTCCAAGGATCATCTCTTAGAAGAGTACGAGAAGTATGATACATGTACTTCAAAGGTTGGTTGTTTAATTGTAAATTTAATAAATTGTAAATTTATAAAATTATTTATTGTAATTTACAATAAATTGTAAATTAAATACCATTGTAAATCTACTATACGTCAATAAAAGTTTTTGAAAGGCTGGTTGTTTTCATTCATATATAACATTGCATCTTGATTTAGGTAATAAATGGTAAAGAGTAAGGGAAACTACAGGCTCTTCAATACAGAGACAAAAACTTATATTCCATGGATTAGTTTGCTATTCCTTTATTCATCCGTGTTCACAATTACTTTTCCTTTTCATCCCTTTCTAAACTTCCACAATCCTTATAAACCTCCACTCAATACTTTAGTTGTCAAGACTGCTGCCAAATTGTGGTGATTTCATGGATTTTTGCTCACAATTCATTTATTCAACAAATACTTATTTAGCAAAATCCATGGGCAAAATATCGTGTTAAGTACTGGAGATTTAATAATGAACAAAACTAGGCAACATTCTTTACTCACATAGAGCTGACCCTCTACTTGGCAATAAAGGTATTAATTAAAAAATTAAAAAGTACATAATGAGATACATATTATAAAATGTAGGGTTTTGTAAACATTCCTTCTCCAGATACTGGTAAAGATTTAAAAAAGCATCAAATGTATTGTGAGTAGAGTATCAAGAAAAAAGCAATCAGAATAGAATAAGAACCACACTCCTCATGCACACTGGCCGTGCAGAGCTGCACATACTGTGGGGAAGAAAGATCAAGAGACCAAGAGGTTTAAGTAGAGTAGCATGATTATAAAGAAAATTCTGTTGGTGTAGAAAACCAAGATCATCCTAGGAATGTATAGGTACCAAAGATTATGGAAGGATAATAGAGCTTAATTAGAGTTGTTATGGACAGAATATATGGATTCATCTCTTCCCCTAAATTTTGGGGGGAATAAAGATTAAAACTCTTTACTGGATAGTATTTATATTAATCACCGCTGGTCCATAAACTCAGGTTCTGAAGTATACTGTAGAGTAGAATTGCAACATACTGTGAAAGTGTACGACAAGGCGAACAAAACTAATCTGAGAGTCCAGGGAAGGCTTCCCTGAAGGAGGAATTTTAAACTGAAATGTGAAGGTTGACTAGAAACCACAGAAGTGAATGTTAGAATCTGTGAATGGGTGGGTTCTAAGAAGAAATGATGGCATGCATAAGGCCTGGTCTTGAGATAGATCATGGCATATGATCAAAGATTCAAAAATATAGCAGTATGCTTGAGACAAAGACATGTCATGTAGTATCTCCTGGGTCCTATTAAAAACTAAGGTTGTTATGCTAAGATCAATTGCAAACTACAATCTATTCAAGAATAATAAGTAGACACTTGAAATAATTTGAATATGTCTGCAGAATAGGTCAGCTTCCAAGTACTTATAAAAACTGTTGTGTTGACAGAATTCTAGTGGTCCGTGGAATTTGCCATGGACTTTTTGCCTTTATCATCATATACCTGTCACTATGCAAGGCAATAGAATGATGTGTGTCAAACAAAGAGAATAATTACCTACCTTTATTTATCCTGCATCTTGCAATTTTTTAATCCATAGTCAGTTCTTCACATATCAGCTATTAATATTCCACATCACATGGACATATATACTCTACCAAATGTCAAATAGATAGCTAGTGGGAAGCAGCCACATCACCCAGGGAGATCAGCTCGGTGCTTTGTGACCACCTAGAGGGGTGGGATAGGGAGGTGGGAGGGAGATGCAAGAGGGAGGGGATATGGAAATCTATGTGTACGTATAGCTGATTCACTTTGTTATAAAGCAGAAACTAACACAGCATTGTAAAGCAATTACACTCCAATAAAGATTTTTTTAAAATGTTTTATAACAGAAGAGACTTAAATTAAAGATAATGTATCATGATATTTTCCTATAAAAATACTTAATAGATAAAACAGATATGTTTGTATCTTGTCTTATTTTGAAAATATATATGATTTAAAAAGTTAAAAAATAAACAAAATAAAATGCTAGACAACAGTTGTTTGAAAAACGGTAGGAGATGTTTGACTCAAGGTATTCTAAGGTTTTTGTGGGAAAGAGGATATAGATACTGATTAATTATAGTATTTTTAGGTTAAGCAACCATGTTAGAATATAAGGGAAACCACTAAAGTAATAGAAATATAAATTCCAAACAAGTAGAGGAAAGGAAAAATATATGAAACATATAAAAAGTTGATCAATTCAGATGGCCAGGAATATAGTAGAAATGAGTCCAATTATGTAATAATCACAACAAATAAAATTATTAAATAATCTGGTAAAAGACTGGTAGAAATACAATCTAGATATGTTAATGAAGGTAGACTGCCAAAATATGTAAAAAATGTACCGTGATAGTACTAATAGTATTAACCAGTAGCAGACCAATGCATAGGATGGAATACTATAGAGTTCATAAAGTAAATCAACTATCTCTCTATCTATCATCTATGTATGTATGTATGTATGTATGTATCTATGTATCCATCTTAACCTCTTTAGATAGCAAGAATATGATGATTTTTAAAAATACAGAATTATGTTGCAATATTATATGATTTATATAAGCTTAAAACTTCAAAGCATCTTGTACTATTTAGGAAAATGCATATACATATGTGGTAATTTATAAAAACAGATTGAGCAAGATTACAATGGGAACATCAACTGTGACAATAATGTTTTATATCTTCTTAAAATATATCAAAAGAAAACACAGCAAATGAGGATGATATTATCATATCAATATTTATTTAGTATGTAGTATTACTCAGGTACTTTATAAGTATTAAGTTATTTGATTTTGCCCTTTGAGGTTGATATTTTAAATTCTGTGTATTGGATACTTGGGTATTATATTACACTCCATAATTTTTAGGTTTTAAATATTTAATAATGATAAAAATAATAAAATGTTCAGGGTGGTTAGGAGGTCACTGGTAATTTTTGAGACTAATTTCAATGAACAGAAATGAAGCCAAAGAAAATTATGGTAAATTATAACAAGAGATTTATCTCACTTAAAAAGTTCTATGGTGCATTCCCCCCTCCACACACACACGCAATATAGATTTATAAGTAAAGAGCACACTTTCTAAGCATAAAGGGTGTGTTTATTTTATATTCCCATGACACTCAGTAATGGGCTCTAAGTCAAAGTGGTCTCAATAGATGTGATTAAAGACAAAGAAGAGGCAGAAGTATTTTAAGCTCTAAGCATGAAAATAGTGGCTATTTTTAGAAATTTGCTCTTTGAAAAGTCAATTCATATAATTTTTTTCTCATTTTAACGTATGATGTAATAATCCAGTGCATGCTTTCTTCCATTGCTGAAGACAATTCTACAGAGTCACTTGCAGTAAAATGTTAGCTTTAAGATATTTCACAAGAAGCAGTATGATACTAATATTTATGCTTGATATAAATAGGTGATCATGCATATGCATTTATGCTATGACTGGATGGTTTGGGGTCCCGTGTGCTAGAGATACAACTACAGTGTAACAGGATAAAAATTGTTCTCAAAACATTTTTATTAAACACTTACTTTATACAAGGCACCTTACCATGTGCATATTAATATGTACTTTACCAAATTGAGCTCATCAGTTAGAATCTGGCCTGAACATTTTGAAATACTTTGCCTTGGCAAGTTCAGCATATTGGTATTCCTACTAATTCTGCATCGCAGATTGCATTTTTGAAAGGCTCAGTCAATAACCCTTACAACATTGGGAAGCAATGGAAAGAATACAGACAGCAACAGACCAGATTCTTCTGCATACTGTAATCTTGAGTAAGTTATTTCTCCTCTCTAAGTCTCTGGTTTCTTGTCTGAAAACTGAGGGCATTAAACTATAGATCATCCAGAAGATTTTGTCTCTGAATCACTCTAGGACAGTAATTTTTAAAAGTCTGAATCTGCATATTAAAATCTAATCTCATTATTGAAAACTCAACAAAATTTTATTTTTGAAAGTGTTAAAGATTACATAAAAATAAGAGAGAACCAGTGTTCTTTAAGAAGTAACAGTAGAAAAGTTAGGCTCTTGGGACTCTTAATTTGGAAAACTTGCATTTCATATAACCCTAATAAAATGTTTTTGAATACTACTATGATAAATTTCAGATTCTGGATAACATGAGGGGATGCTGGAGATTTGTGTTGTGTATGTAGAATCTACTGGGCTGAATAAACAATTTGATTAATAATGAATATGTAATAGCAGCACCTGCACCATTTCAAGCATCAATCAATGGCTTGATTAATGACTTTTAGAGGGATAAGAAGCAAAGTTTATTTTAAAAAGAATTCTAAGAAAGACGCCTGAAGGTGGCATAGTGATTGCACTCAAGAATCTTATGTTTTTGCCCTAATAGTGTGCGTACACGATCTAGTAATCCAAATATATTGACAGTTATTTAGAAAATATGAGCATATCTCTTTTTCCTTCTTAGAGATTTATTCGGCTGTGGAGTTTCCCTTCGGCTTTCTGTAGAAGTAATAATCGCCTTTCATGTGTGGGTACTTTAAAGATAACAAATAAAATAGTTAATTTTATTTATATGACCACTAGAAAAAGTAGGCACACATTTCCTTATTTCACAGATGTAGGAATAAAAGCTTGGAGAGCTTAAGCGCTCTGGTAAACAGCAGAGCCAGGCTAAGAACCTAGGTCAGCCTGCCCCTACAACCATGCATTAAATTGCTTCCTATGGGGCTGTCGTACCAGAACCTCTTTTAATGAAAGTGTTCTACGCACATCAACAGACACTTTTAAGAACAATGGCGACATCTATCCTTTATTAGATGACACTAATTCTGCACTCCTTTTGGAGGAGGAATGGGTGTTTTATTCGGCTCTTTCTTCTATCTTTTCTCTGGCTCGGTCTGTCCTCAGAAAATGTGCATTCCTGTTCTCTCTAGGTCTTATGATAAACCTAGAGAGAATGACTCTATCTCTGAAATGAATGGATGGCAGTTACTCAAAGCTGTCTGTGATTGGGTGGGCAAGTATCAATGACCTAGGGGAGTGCTAGCAAGCAGTTATAAGTGTAAGTCATATTCTCTAATTTAGCTTTTAATTGGCAAAAATACTGACATCTTGATCTTGATTTTTCTCACTCCTGAATGTATCTCTTAATTGATTCCAAGTGCTAGAGAAGAAGAATGGGGTGCTTTTGTTGGGCCCACTAAAATACTAACACTGACCTTAATTTAATGATTAATTTTGCTGACTGTCTCTGTTGTGAAGATAATATTGGACACTTGGAAAACAGATAAGACATGTTCTTATAGTCTATGAGTAAGAAATATACTCAATTTTAGTATCAATTATCTCTGATCCAAATAACTGAATTCCTCTGCCTGTTTACTGTTTCTTACAACCCCACAGAAAGTGCTCAAAAGCTCCAAGGAATTTTTTTTTCAAATATAAGGCTTGCAGATTGCTTGTGGCAGGACTTGACTACAGACCAAAATTTTGACAGATTAACTGGAATTTACACAACAGGTCAAGACAGATCTAGCAGCAGAAAATGAAAGGAATCCCAGAATTATGGGCAATTACCATCAAGGAGGGAGGGCCAACAGGAGACCTCAAAAAGATGTGGGTAATACCTGAAATAAGAACACTGTGTAAAGATAATTTAATAAATAGCCATGAATGCAGGCAGGCAGTCCAGTAGTGGAACTCAGGATGGACTTGGATTAGTTGAGATCCAGCCTGGGTACTGAAGTAGGATTTCAGCCTTTAGAATGATAAAGTAGAGTAAGGTACACCCTGGTCTAGACTCTAAGTTAGGGACTCAGCATAAAATAAAGGACAAAGATCCAATTTATAGAAGGCAGAGTGTTGGTTGAAAGGAAAGGAGGAAAAGGTCAGTAATAGGCCTAGGTTATAAGGCTGCAGTGGCAAGTCTGATTGGTTTCTTGGTCACCAAGCTATGCATTAAATGATGACTTACTTGCTAATAGAATCTAATTCAGGGCTGAGCCTGGAAATCAGAGTTATATTGTCCTAGCTTTAAGGACTAGGGCAAGGAGCCAGTAAAATTATTACCACAATGTCCAGGGCAATGCCATGATTCCAGTGGGTGTTGGTGAACATTAGTGAAGAGATAGTCATGATATGGAGGGGAAAAACAAGCCTGGGTTAGCAGACAGGAAATCTGGATTCTAAATCTGGCTCTTCCAATAACTAGTTGGGAAATCTTGGACAAGTCACTTTTCCTCCTTTGGATTTATTTTTCACACATATATAGTGAAGGTTTTGGGCCATATAGATCTCTCTTCATTCTTACCATTTTAACTTTCTGTGATAATATGGCAAATGACTTATATCTGCTCCATGTTTCTCTATTCAGGACAGATATTCTGAGATGCAGGCCTGACTCTACATGAGAACATACCACGCTTATATAACTAAACCAACATCTGGATTTGTATTTTTATTCAGTTGACCACACCCTACAGATACCATTAAAAAATAACATTCTTGTTTTCACTTCTTTGTCCCTCCCCTTTTTTGCCAAGATTAAAATTATACCACTGAATATCCACAGGGCAATATAGAATGAGTTTTTGTTTGTTTGTTTATTTTCCAACTGAAATAAGCATTTCATATTTCTTGGAAAACAGTGATAATTCTTGGCATAGATCATCTGCATTTACATTATTAGTAGGTAAATGTTAAACCATATTTATTGGTATGCTTCCCCGACTAATGAATATTTTATTTTCCCTCTGAATTTCATCCAAACTATTATGGTTTTATCTCTTATTAGGTCTGCAAAACTTGATTTACAAATACTTAAAAGATGAAATATGTTCAGTGTTTTTGTCTTCCAGGTGCAGGAAGGAAAGGTAATGGATCCACTCTGTTTGTTCATTTGCTTTCTCTTTAATGTTATATTTTAGTTAGTTTGGGAGGATTTGCTGGCCAACAATGCTCTTCTAGTTTGGCAAAATTGCATCTGTTGGCTAACACTATTCATGCCTCATTTGACAGTGTTTCACAATTTATAACATCGCATTGATTATGCAGTAATATCCCCTTGGTAAGCCTTGCAATTTCTTGACTCAGGGTAACAAGGAAATAACAAGAAAGGTTCATACCCCTGAACACTTTTGAGCTTTCAATAAATCATTTTGTTCCTTGTTTGCAAAGAATGCAGACATCTCACAACTATGGTATCCTCTTCTTTTACACCTCTTGGTTAAAGGGCCAGCACTTGAGTTTTATTTTGAAACGTTTATCTCTGTTAAAATGCATCTATATAATAACTCCTTGACTTTCAATTTCTAAATATTGCGGGAAACTAAGTGAATCAGATGGAACTATTAAGAATTGAGTCCTTATTTCATTTTTCTGTTAAGGATGATTTTCCAAAGTCAATAGTATAGAATGCAAGGACTGTGAGAAAAGAAATAAAAGAAAATGCATTCTAAGATGATTTATACATATTAATATTTCCATTTTAAGCTCTTTCAAGGACCCCTTGAAATATATATCTAACTATTATTACACTAACACCTGATCTTACCTTTTGAGCTTGTGGCTCAAAAGCTGAAGTACTGGGAATTCCCTGGTGGTCCAGTGGTTAGGACTCCATACTCTCACTGCTGAGGGCCCAGGTTCGGTCCCACGTCAGGGAACTAGGATCCAACCAGCTGCGTGGTGCGGCCAAAATCATTTTTAAAATAAAAATATATACAAATATATTAAAAAACTGCCAAGTACTGTGGTTTCATAAATTTCATATGGCCCAAATACACACACACACACACACACACACACACACACACACACACACAACTGGATGACTTCTGTCATCTTATTTTTATTGTCAGTTGTCAGATATCTTATACATTGAACAAAAAATGTTTATCCTAACACATTGTTCACAAGAATAGAAATCCTCAAACTTTTTTTTTTTTAAAACATCTTTGGGGCTTCCCTGGTGGCGCAGTGGTTGAGAGTCCGCCTGCCGATGCAGGGGACGCGGGTTCGTGCCCCGGTCCGGGAAGATCCCACATGCCGCGGAGCGGCTGGGCCCGTGAGCCATGGCTGCTGAGCCTGAGCGTCCGGAGCCTGTGCTCCGCAACGGGAGAGGCCACAACAGTGAGAGGCCCGCGTACAGCAAAAAAAAAAAAAACATCTTTGTTGGACTGTAATTGCTTTACAGTGTTGTGTTTGTTTCTGCTGCATAACAAAGTGAATCAGCTATATGCATACATATATCCCCATATCCCCTCCCTCTTGCGTCTCCCTACCCCCTCCCAACTCCTGTAGGTGGTCACAGAGCACCTAGCTGATCTCCCTGTGCTATGCAGCTGCTTCCCACTAGCTATCTATTTTACATTTGGTAGTGTATATATGTCCACGCCACTCTCTCACTTCGTCCCAGCTTACCCTTCCCCCTCCCCGTGTCCTCAAGTCCACCACTATGGGACTTTACCATAAATTTTCTACAAACGTGCATTTTTATATAAGGTATACCCAGAAGTGGCAGTGAGTCCTTAAATTATTATTAGCGTGGAAATGATGGCAAACTAAATTATGTGATTAGGAGAATAATTTTGTAGTATATTACTTAAACATATATATATATTTATTTCATAGCATTAAGATTTATTAAGTTACTATGAATTTGTCTCATTAATGGATGGTAGTTTGTTTTCTGTTTTGTTTTTCTTTTTTATCTTGAAGACATTACTATTCTAATGGTAATTTTTGGTAAGGGGGCTTTTAAAACTTGTTTTATTTCCATGAAACTAAAGTACTGGTTTTGGTTTCCATTTATTCACTGTACATTTAATATTGTGGGGCAATGTGCTAAGAGTTGGTTGTACATGAATGAGGCACTTGATACATATTTGTTGCATAAATGTAGAAAAGATAGAGTGCCTGCCCTTAAGGTCCTTATAGTATCGTGAGTGATAGAGATAGGTACACAGGGAATTATAATACACAATAGTATAAAATTACATTAAAGAGGCCCCCAAAACAGACTTAAGTTGTCATGAAAAATTTCACGTAGAAAGTGTTTTTAAGTGGATAACTGAAGGATGATTAGAGATTTGCTGGCTGATGGCAGTAGGAATGCATGCAGAAGAGATGAAAAAGTTCCAGTCAAAAGGAGCAGTATGCATCCTTAGAATTTAGGGAGCTCATGCTGAATTTGAGGACTTCCTGAACTAAGTATGATCAGCTTGATAATCAGTAATGTGCAACACATGTGAACATACTCAAACTCATTTTTTTCCACTTCTAACCTATTTCGGATTTAATCTGACTTCCAGCAGCCAATCTCACAAGCAGTATCAAAGCTAGTTATGAGAGAATATACCATGGCTAAATCCTTCATGGATAGTAAAAAGTTAGCTGTATCTTAGGATCACCTTTCATCTTCATTGCTCTAGAAGAGAAAAGAATAATAGTAAAGAAACTGAAGATGGTGAGCATTTTAATAAATGCACAGATTCACATGCAGAAAGTGAGACAATGCTAACCAGTGACATTTATAGACTATTGCAGTCAACTGAGTACCTTCACCTATTTTATTTCATTTTGGCTTTACAGTAACTCAGAAGGATAGGAGAGGATAGATATGAAACACTAGTGAGTCTAGGGTGCTTTCTCAACAGCACATGTAAGGACTCAAACCAGGTCTTCTGCTAAGGCTTTTTACCATCATAAAACATTATCTCTCCAAACCTCCCTAAAGCAGAGGAACAAATTATCATAATGTTCGGTTACTGGTCCTTTTCTGCTATATCTTTCCTGTAGGGAAAGAAATTTATATTCTGCCATATAAGCTATGACTATCCAAGTATGTGTGAATTGGAAGCAGACTGTTACAGGCAATAAAAATCTGTAGGCCAAGAATTGTGTGAGGTTCTGAGAGGGTTACATGGAAAGAAAGAAAAATGGAGTTATTAGATAAATATACATGAAACAACTGGAGAACAATCAACCATGTGATACTAAATGAAAATGCAGTAGGCATCGAACCCCATATTGAAAAAATTAGGCTGTAAAAAGGCAGTCAGTTAATTCACATATGGTTTAGATACAGATAAACAGTTTTGCAGCAAGCACAACTGATTTGTTGTCCTTAGGAACTGAAAATGGTCATATTTCCTGGTAAAGCAACAAGAAAATGTCAAATTTTAATGACAGCAAAATACAATTAGAAAAGAATTATGCTTAAAGGAAAATCAGCGCATCTAGTTTACTTGTAAAATTTGGCTTATTTTAGTCTCTCCCAGGCAACACATGGTGCTGTATAAAGGCACTTCTAGCTTACCAGAAGAAGGCCTCATTGATTCCATTCACATTATTGCATTAAAAATCTATGAGAACTTTTTGTTCTATAAGAAATACAAAATAGCTGTAGCTATACAAGAAAAATGAAATAGTTCAGTGAGGGATTTTTTTATTTCAGTTTGAAATGTGTAACACACAGGATTTGTTTTGATTTATCAATAAAACAAAATAAACAATATATAAGGTCGTGAGATGTACACACGGGAAATGGTGGAGACATTTGCTGATAGTAACAGTTCTGCTAAGTGGTTCAATCCACAGGAAGCAGTGCAATCCCAAGCATGCCAACTTTCTAGACAACAGAGTTTCTTTTTTTAATTAGCAGTGATAATAAATTAAGGTGACACAGGGCATCTTCTTATTATCAAGGGATCCCAGTTGTATTTGTATTGTAAATGACAGAGTTGCTGCCACTGCCACCCAACTGTCCCCACAGGAATGAGTGGTTTCAGTGAGTGAAGGCAACCCTGAAAGGGCGTGCAAAATGTGACATTTATCTGTTGACTATTTGGAAATGATTTGATACCCCTGGGGCACATCCACCTCAAGTTCACTCTCATTGTTCTGTCACTGTTCTCTAAATGGACAGGAGCAAGCCTGAAAAGTCTTTATAAAAACCATCTTTCCCTCTGTGCTGAGGTCACATTTCCCTAGCCATGGGTCTATGGACAATGGGATCTGAAAGCCAGTGGCATTCCAGGCTGTTTTTATTTTGGCCCATGGTAAGAAATAGTAAAAATACAATTTATATAGAGACTGTGTAAACACACACACACACACACACACACACACACACTGAAAAAGGTTTTAATGGAACTATCTTTTACCATTTGCAATGCTTGCTGACATTTTTTATTCTATTTCTTTTTTTAATTGCTGGTTGCAGCCGTTTAATTTATTTCAAGACTCACTAATGTGTTTCCACTTGCAATTTGTAAAATATTGGTCTAGGAAGCTCTCATGCTGTCAGATCCACTGTTTCCAACCTATTTCTTCACTAGACAATAAAACAAAAACTTTAAACAGTTATGAATGAATGGTGTGTTGATGCTATTTTAAAGTGCATTTTGTACATTCCAAAGTATGGTATTTGTTATTTGTCTTTGACTTTGCTAAAAATTGTGTGGCTTAAATGTCCTATTAGAGATGAAGATTTATAAAAAGAATGATTTATTGTCACACTTAAATTTTTTTTCAAATTCTGCATGTCATTTGGCCATGCAAAGAGGTTGAGCCATATAAATCCATTGAAAGGCCTGACCTCTATTATGCAATTCAAAGATATTTTGGAAGATACAAATTAAGTGAAATGTATTAATGATCATAGAAATCTACAAATCAGGTATTGCCTATTAGATAGAGACATTAGTAGCTACTTTGAGAGATATGTAAACAATGATCTTTCATGATATCTTGTTTTGTCGCTTCAACTAGCAATGACAAATTCATATAGAAGAATACTCTGTAATTCATCAAAACCATCCATGAAAATCTCATGTGAAAAATCAACGCAAATTATATATTCTGAAACTACGTTATTGCTTATAGGTTTTGATGCCTATAGGGCCTCATCTTTTTAAGTTTTGTTTTCCCTTAACCACTAAAGTTTTCTCCTGGTTGTTCATTTGTTTAAAAAAAATAAACTGTGGCACAAATAGGTAAATAGTCTAGTTCAAGTTTAAAAGAATAAAAACCATGATAACTGTCAGGAGATTAGTAAATGTTTAGTAACTTGATAGTCATATGTAGACTGAATAACTAACCAAACAATTCTGAATCTTGGCCCTTTCTTTCTGGATTACATATATACCCTTCCCCATGATATGAAGAAAGTAAACTTTGCTTAAGCATAACTAGATAAGCACTTTCCCCTATAAACTATAATTCTACCACCTCTCTGTTTCTCGTCTCAATGTTTTCAAATTTCACTGCTGCTCTCTTTTCTAAAATGCTCAATCTTATTGCATGCATTTATTCTGGGTTAGGAGACAATAACATAACTGATGCAAGTGAACATGATTCATTACTATATTTCACATCAGCCTAGTAAAATTTGATCAGATGTGGTTAGAAAAACTGTTTTTCAAGTGATACCTTTTTCTGATCTCTTACTTTGAATATGCATTAAGTTCTAGTAAAGAACTTCAAAGTCTATATGCAAACAGATGCAGTGCAAAGCTTGCTATATTAAAATATTTTGTATATTTTTTAAGCCTTTTTTTCTTATTCCTGTAGGAGGATAGTTTGAACTTTCAGATATCATAAAAGTTGCAAATGGAAGGTCAAATGTTCAAATTATGGCCTTTGGGGGTGCAATTTTGGATATGTAATTAATACAGAAAGCTAATTATTATAGGGACATAATCTTGATTAATTTCAAAAGTGTTTTCTCTAAGTTCTTTTCTTGGGCTACCATATTCAGGCATGTTTTACTGGATATATGCAAGGAACTAATGATCAAATAAACTATAACCTCCTAAATCTAGATTTACTTGGGTTAGGTAAATTCAGCTGTATGGTAATTCAAGTAATATAGAGAACTGCCTTTAAGAATTTCTCTTGCCTGGAGATGAGCCATTTCTTTGCCCCATATATTGAGGAGATGGACTGCAGTGCATATTAATGCGTTGGAACAATTCAGACATTTTAATTGAATGATAAAGAGTAGATTCTGAAGGGAAAGCTGGAGACATTTTCTCACACTGACCATACAAAAAAATGAATTGGATCTCAGATTTTGACTGGCTGAGGCCAAATGAATGAGTTAATTCGCTGCTACGCTTTTGCTGTTGCGAGTGGCCTACACACTCAATTTGAGACACAGCAGACTAGACTACAGGAGGTTTTTACTCAAACCCTAAAAATGAATTTTGGAGATGGTTTCTTTCAAGTCAGTCAAAATGGTGTTCTAAGTCCAGCATTGTGTCAAGAGTAGTCAAGTGTGGAACGATTATTATGGAGGAGCATACATTCTGGTCAGAACTGTTGATTTGACGTAAATCTGTGTGTGCACAATATGAGTTTCCCTTGACAATTTTCAAGCTAATTCATCACGTAGTTTAACATAGCATCTGTTAAATTTAGTTATTATTTAAAATATTCTACGTTATGCATCCCAGTTATAGAAGTTTGGTAACCCAAGACAAACAGAGTTTCACACAATTTATGGAGTATATGGACGCATTTCTATATCTCCTTTAAGAAATAATTATAGTTGACTTTACTTTGAGGGTGCTGTTTTAGCTACTCTGACCAATATATATTTTAACTTACCTAATTTCCATTCATTTTCCCAACTTGCAATTACTCCTCCTTTTTTAAAAATAAATCGTAAATGTTATTCACCTTTTAGCAGCTAGTCCTACTTCCTAGCCCTAACTTAGACAATTTAAGTTAATAATTTTATTCACAATAACTAACATGTAAGAAAACTGGAATAAACTAAAGTGAAAATTATGAGGCTAACTCAAAAAGCAAGCGACACAGACTAATAGCTATAATATTTGATGTTTATATGAATCATAAGTTTCATCACTGACTATTATTTCTCTAGCTTAGTTTTATTAGCATCCTTTGAGCCACAAGACGTTTTATCCTAATTCACATTTCTTTCAGCTGAAGGTAATAAAAGCTTATTTTTATGCAACAAAGCAGTGCTTTGTGACTTTGCTCTTTCCCTAATGATAGTGTCTTTCAGTCTTCTTAATACATTTGTGTTGCCCACAAAGGAAAAACGAATAATTTCTTGCAAATCAAAGAAATATTCACACAAGACCCCAAACAATTCCTCATTTCATCTTGAGCCAAAAATAATGCAAAGATGGAGAATAAAATTTAATGTTATGGTGACATTCTACTGACTTGTCCATTTTCTGGCATAGATTAGTCAATAAACTATCAATACAATTAGTAAAGGGCAGACAAAAGATAATCTCAGATGTCTCGCCACCTACTATGCTCTCCTCAATGGACCAGTTACGTTATTCATAAGAAAAACACAACTGGCTGGCTGGTTTGTCAATCAAAGGAGTGTAAAATCCCAATAGAAAAAATTCTGACTTTGGATGCATGTGAATGATAGGATCCATTTCCAAAAAGAGGTATTACAAGCCAGTGACTGCTAAATTAATTTTTGTTTACAGTGTAATATTGGTAAAAAATCAGTAGCATTCATGAAGGGATTAAAAAATACTCAAAACAATATTGAACAAACAATGTATAATTGCGCTGATATCACTACTACAGCAAAATGATGTCTCACAATATTTGGCAGAGCAGCTCCAATAGATTTTCTGCATGTTGTCAGTACTTGTTTAAAAGTGTTTAATGCCCTGACCTCACTCTCCTGTATTCAAACAAGGCAAAGTGTCTTTATGTTTCAAATATATATATAATTATTATTTGGTTTGACTTTATATTTGATAAGTTTTCTATAAAACCGTGCTCACTTAGTAGGAGAAAAGGTATATTTTACAATTAGTCAAAATTTGGCAGCATAAAAGTTGCCATGGGATGCTTGTTGTGGGCACAGTTTTAGGTCCTCTTTTTAAAGCAGTAACTATTGTCCCCAATTCAAACTGATTGACCTGAAGGAAAAGTGTTCTTAGATTCTTATGACCTTGTTCTTTTAACCTCCAAGATCTCTTCAGACCATTCTCTGAGAATATTTGTGTCCTAAAAATCAGTGTCATAATCATTGCCATTATTATTATTTTAATTAAGATATTTCTAAATTTGCACCCTCCTTTACTTTTTCTGTGTAGGATATTTCTACACGAGTCATGTACCTTGTCAATAGACAGTAGTAGAAATACCAATAGAAAAATGAAGACCTGGACTCCTTAGGTAAATCACTTAAAATCCATTGTAGTTTAAACATATTAGGGGTAGTGGTGAACTGGATAATTACAAGCTATTTTTCTATTTTAAAATTATATTATTCATATAATCCTCAAAATAATATCCCAAGGTACATATTATATATAACAGTTATATTTATGTCCATAGCACAATTGAAGGAATTGAGACTCAAGGGGTTTGTGACTTATCCAAAGAAGCATAGCAACTCAGCTACAAAGATTTTGCAGGGTTTATTTACTATAATTGCCTATATTGTTAGCAAAACTTACCTGTATAACATTTCCCAAGATCTGTTTTATAAAACATCATAAAATTATATAAATATGATATATCAGAGTTCAATTTAAGTTGCCTTTTTTGTTTAACCTAATATGACTTGCTTATGTTATATATCTTTGAATATATAATAGGTTAAGTTACTATTTTTCCAAAACATAGCTGTAAGTTGTAAATGTCATTTTGATACAGGTATTATGTAACATAGGTATTGAAATAGTCTCTCAATATCAATAGTTTATCATTAACCAGGAAATGCAGATTTGGATTCCAAACCAGGAGCTCCAAGGGAATATTTTCTTCATCCAGTAGGCAAAACAATCTTTCATACATCCTGAGCTCATGTACTGTTTTGTTTTGTTTTGTTTTGTTTTGTTTTTTTGTGGTACGTGGGCCTCTCACTGTTGTGGCCTCTCCCGTTGCGGAGCACAGGCTCCGGACGCGCAGGCTCAGCGGCCATGACTTACGGGCCCAGCTGCTCCGCGGCTTGTGGGATCTTCCCGGACCGGGGCACGAACCCGTGTCTCCTGCATCGGCAGGCAGACTCTCAACCACTGGGTCACCAGGGAAGCCCTCATGTACTGTTTTAGAAAATTTGGAAAACAGGTTGAAAATCAAAACGTTTTGAAACCACGATTAATAGTAAAAAAAGAAGTGGCTTCACAGACTGCGTTTTAGTTATACTTCCTCCTGCCTTGGCTTATCCCACATTCAATTCTGCCATTCCCAAGGGTCTGTCCATTAAATTTGAAAGAGTAAGATAGGTGTTTTGTAAAATATTAGTTGATGTTACCCAGAGCAAGAAAAAACACCTTAGCAAATGAAAGATGAATGAACTTATTGAAACATTATACATTGCTTCCAAGCACTAAATAGTAAGAGACATCTTCTCATCAAAAGGATAAATGTCTCATTATGACAAATTACTTTTTATTTTCTATAAATTGTGGACTTTTGGATTTGTTAAAGACACAAGAGGGCGGAAGTCTTATTCATTACTTTCTTCTCTCCCTTCTGTTCTCGAAATGACTTCAAATGTCCTTCATTTCTCAGTGCCAGTAGTCTGACTGGCAAATATAAGAAAACAGGGTTGCCAATTTTAAACTTATGGAAGACTAAGGAATGCTTGAGAAAACCACAGATGTGAGAGACAAAAAAATTAGTTTCATTTGTACTGAAATGTTAAAGCTCTTTATCTTATAGCTATCAACATTATCAACTTCAGCCTACAAAATTCTCATCTTTTTCTTCAATCTTTAAAAGATATGTCAATTAGTTTCCTGTCCTGTGGTTTAGAATGTTGTACGTAGATTATAAAAAGGATACATAATTGTCTTTTGCTGGTAGCATTACATGCATTTCAAAACATAGTTGGAAAAGATTAAGAAAGTGAGATGACTCATGAACCATTCCTTGCCACTTTAACCTCCTTTGCCATTCCCTATTTTTTTTGAACAAGGGATATGAAACATGAAACATTAAACCTAGTAGCAGTCCAACATGACTTATTTTATAAAGTTAGTCTTATGTAAACTTTTTTGCTTTAGTGTAAGTGGCAGTCCCCATATCTTTATATACATTTCTTTGCTTTGTTTCTGAAAGCTTGGGTTCTCCCTAGATGTCTGTTGGTCATTAGTCAATTGACATCAGGCTACTTTTACCCCTGTAACGTTTGCCTTTGACCTCATTTTTACCAGATGTAGATAATCAGAAAAGAAACATCTGCTCTGAAATGATTTTCCAGTTTGATTTTGTTCCCTTCCACCCCACAGGTCAGTGGTTGATTCATAATGTGATGGGTAATCCTTTGTTGGTTTTCTTCTAGCATATATGTTGACTAACATTTGTTATTGTCTTGCACTAGTCGCTAACTGTTCCATGTGCATTATTTCCCAAATTCTGATTTCACTGAAAGTTAGAAATAAAATATTTAGCACATAGTTCCTGGCAATAATACTTCTCAAAAAAATTTAGCTACTATATAAAATAATACTATTTTTCCATTGTTGTCTGCCTTTATACTTACCTTAAGGATGTAATTTCTTTGTTTTTGTAATTATTTTAGGTGTTAATAATACATTGAAAGGCTGGTGTGATTTAAAATTAGTCAAAATGACTGTAAATGTAAAACAACCTTAAAAAGGAAAAGCAAAATAAAAATTTTAACAATTGGCCCTGGAGAAGATCCAGAGAAGGACAATCAAAACAGCCAACAGGGCTTCCCTGGTGGCGCAGTGGTTGAGAGTCCGCCTGCCGATGCAGGGGACACGGGTTCATTCCCCGGTCCGGGAAGATCGCACATGCCGCGGAGCGGCTAGGCCCGTGAGCCATGGCCGCTGAGCCTGCGTGTCCGGAGCCTGTGCTCCGCAGCGGGAGAGACCACAACAGTGAGAGGCCTGCGTATCGCAAAAAAAAATAAAAAATAAAAAAAAAAGAAAGTATCTAGAAAATAACTGTGGGTGGAGACATGAGCACATGTACCCGACTGGAATCAAATATATGAAAAGCCTGTTCAGTTCTAAAGAGAATTTAGTGCCAAAGGAACTGTAAAGGACTGCTTGTGACCTCGAAATATTCTAGTTTATCCTAACTGATAATTGCATCAGATTTGGTCTGAATATTGTCTAGTGAAATAAATCGGAATTATTGCTTCTCTTTTCATGAACTTTATACGTCTATCAATGCTCATTAAATTTTACATAAATAATTATTAATGTGAAATATAAATTTTATTAAGTACAATTTGACAAATATGAAATATATTTAATGCATATATAATATTGATTTCATATAAGCTAAAGATATAAAAGGAATCAAAAAGGACCCAAATAAATTCCAGAGCTTCTTATCCATGTTGAGTTATTAAAAATTATGAATGCCTCATAGGCCTATCAATAATAATGGTGTTTCAGACAGACAAAAACTTGGGGGCCCTATTTGCTATTAACCTAACAAAGGACTGCAGGAGAAAAGATAGAAGAAAATCTTTGTGAAATGGAGTTATACAAAAATTTCTTAGATATGACACAGAGGGCATGAATCACAAAAGAATATAAATAAGTTGGTTATTATCAACAGTAAAATGTCTGCTCTTCCAAAGACTCCGTTTAGAAACTGAAAAGAAAATTCACAGGCTGGGAAAAATATTTGCAACACATATCTGAGAAAGGTCTTGTATTCATTATATGAAAAGAACTCTTATAAGTCAATAACAAGAAATCAAACAACACAACAAAAAACAGATTTGAACAGACAATTCATCAAAGAACATGTATGAATGTCACATAAGCACATGTATAGATGCTCAGTCACTAGTCGGTGGGGAAATGCAAATTAAAACTACAATGAGGGCTTCCCTGGTGGCGCAGTGGTTGGGAGTCCGCCTGCCGATGCAGGGGATGGGGGTTCGTGCCCCGGCTCGGGAGGATCCCACGTGCCGCGGAGCGGCTGCGCCCGTGAGCCATGGCCGCTGAGCCTGCTGCTCCGCAACGGGAGAGGCCACGGCAGCGGGAGGCCCGCGTACCGCAAAAAAAAAAAAAAAAAAAAACTACAAAGAGATATTTTTAGAATGGTTAAAGATAGAAACAATTGACATTGTGAAGTGTTGATGAAGGTGCAGAACCATTGGAGTCCTCATACATTGCTGATGACAGTGCAAAAGTATACAACTACTTTAAGAAACATTCTGGCAATCTCTTATAATGTAAAACACACGTATACCATGTGACCCAACAATCCTACTAGTATTAAGTGAAATAAAAACGTATGTCTATAAAAAGAGTTGCTTGAAAATATCCCTAGCAGCTTTACTCATAAGTCAAAAACTAGAAACAACGCCAAAGTACATCAGCTGGTACGTAGAATAACATATTGTGGTATATTCATACAATGGAATACTGCACAGCAATTAAAAGGAATGAAATACAACAACATGGATGAATCTCAAATGCATTATGATACATGAAAGAAGTAAACTCAAAAGGCTCCATACTACATGATTCCATTTATATGATATTTTGGAAAAGGCAAAATTATAGGGGCAGTAAGCTGTCAGTGGTTGTCAAGAGTGGAAGGTGACAGGTGAGGATTTACTTCAAAATGGCTCACAGGTTATTTTTGGTGTGATATAAATGTTTTATATAACTCTTAGAGTGGTTATATGCTGTATACATTTGTCAAACATGCTTATATACCTAAAGAGAGAAAATTTTACCAAAAGAAAAGTGTATCAAAATAAACCTGTTTCTAAAAACAGTCTCAGTAAATTCAAGTTGCTGAGATCTATGATGAGTTATTAAAAGAAGTTCTGATTGTTTGA
Organism: Neophocaena asiaeorientalis asiaeorientalis; assembly: GCF_003031525.2. Taxonomy (NCBI): domain Eukaryota; kingdom Metazoa; phylum Chordata; class Mammalia; order Artiodactyla; family Phocoenidae; genus Neophocaena; species Neophocaena asiaeorientalis. The sequence continues at coordinate 224,986 of NW_020172628.1, forward strand.
TAATCATCTTTTTGTGACTATTTATAGTTTTACAATCAACCAGAAAACCTAAGTCCTTATCCACTATTGACCTGACAAAGAACTACAGAGAAATAGATAATACTTTGCATATATAAGAAATGGGTTGAAAGTTATACTAACTTCACAGTTTATCATATCTCCCTTCCCCCCTCTCTTCGCTCTTTCCTTCCTTCCTGCTTTCACTTTACAAGTACTTATCTGGTGCCTACCATTTGCCAGAAATCATTCTAAGCTCTGGGGATATAGCAATGAACAAAAAGATATGATTCTTGCCCTCTTGTTGCATATATTATAGGAAAATTACACTTAATAAGATCTCCATGAATGACAATTAAATGAATTCATTTCTGGTGCAACTTTTAAAATCTCAATTGTTATATTTGAAACAAGACCACACATTTCTATAGAAGAAAGAGCATAGAAATAATCATACCTAACAACTCTAGGTTGCTCATTATACTCCAGAATTGTTACTTTTTTCCTTTATCAAATATAAAAGACATTTTCATGCAAAGCTTAGGTGGTACATAGTTACCTGATCATTCTTAGTGCTTATCTGCTGCGATAAATCTGAAAAAAAGTCTAGGCAGTTTGTTTCCATTCATCAGAATAGCCATTACCTGAGGTAGCTATTAGTAGGCATGTGTTTCTCCTAATAAAAAACTTTATGCTTTTTCCTTCTCTCTTCATTTCAAGATGATTTGTTTCTTTAAAAGCTTTTCTGCATCCAGTTCAGGAACTATATTTACTTTCATTGTCTTTTAGAAAAGTTTAGTTCCCACAAAAGTGAAATTACCTAAAACACATAGAATAGAAATTAAATATCTTATTACAGACTATAACTTTGCTAGGTGAAGTGTGCATTTCTTTTATCTGTACAAGGGGATATAGTAGAACAGTAGGGAAGACTATGAGGTGTAAGGAGACAGAGAGAGGTTCTTATAAAAGAGAAAGCTACTTCCAACTTTCTACTGAAATGCTCATGAAGGCATATAAACGACCAAAACCATAACAAAAAAATGATTGACAGATAGCTGCCATAATTTGTGAAGAACTTCCCTACTTATAAAGCTAATGACACAAGGTTCATAGAAATAATTAGTGTCTCATCTATGAACTATGATTTAGCTTTAAAGAAGATAAGAAGCTCATTTTTTTCGGTATCCATAAAGAAAGCTTTCTTGTAACAGCCACATTTGTCTGTTTACCTATTGTTTATTACTGCTTACAGGATACAACAGAATTGAATAGTTTCAACAAGAACAGAATGGCCCACACAGCCTATTTTTTTTTTTGATAAGTAAATTGTGGTACTTTTTTTACCTTTGTTTTTTTTAATTTTTATTTTATATTGGACTATAGTTGATTTACGATGTTGTGTTAATTTCAGGTGTACAGCAAAGTGATTCAGTTATACATATATAATACATATATCTCTTCTTTCTCATATTCTTTTCCCATTTAGGTTATTGTAGAATATTGAGCAGAGTTCCCTGTGCTATATACTAGGTCTTTGTTGGTTATCTCTTTTAAGTATAGTAGTGTGTATATGTCAATCCCAAACTCCCAATTTATCCCTCCCCCCCCACCTTTCCCCTTTGGTAACCATAAATTTGTTTTCTACGTCTGTGAGTCTGTTTCTGTTTTGTAAATAAGTTCATTTGTATCTTTTTTTTTATATTCTGCATATAAGCGATATATTATGATATTTGTCTTCCTGTGTCTGACTTACTTCACTTAGTATGATAATCTCTAGGTCCATCCATGTTGCTGCAAATGGCATTATTTCATTCTTTTTAATGGCTGAGTAATATTCCATTGTATATATGTATCACATCTTTTTTATCCATTCATATGTCGATGGACATTTAGGTTACTTCTTTGGCTATTGTAAAGAGTGCTGCAATGAACATTGGGGTGGGGTGTATGTATCCTTTTGAACCATGTTTTATTTTTTATTGGAGTATAGTTGATTTACAATATTGGGTTACTTTCTGCTGTACAGCAAAATGAATCATATATATATATATATATATATATATATATATATATATATATACACACACACACACACACACACACATATATATACTCTTTTTTATATTTTTTTCTCATATAGGTCATTACAGAGTATTTGGTAGAGTTCCTAGTACCATATAGTAGGTCCTTGTTGTTTATCTATTTTATATATAGTAGTGTGTATATGTCAATCCCAGTCTCCCAGTTTATCTCCCCCATTTCCCCCTGATAAGCATAAGACTGTTTTCTACATCTGTGACTCTATTTCTGTTTTGTAAGTATGTTCATTTGTACCATTTTTAAAGATTCCACATATAAACAATATCATATGGTATTTGTCTTTCTCTCTCTGACTTACTTCATTCAGTATGACAATCTCTAGGTTCACCCATGTTGCTGCAAATGTCATTATTTCATTCTTTTTTATGACTAATATTCCATCGTATATATGTACCACATCTTCTTTATATATTCCTCTGCTGATGGACATTTAGGTTGCTTCCATGTCTTGGCTATTGTAAATAGTACTGCAATTAACATTGGGGTGCATGTATCTTTTTGAATTATAGTTTCCCCAGATATATGCCCAGGAATAGCATTGCTGGACCATATGGCAGTTCTATTTTTAGTTTTTTAAGGAACCTCTATACTGCTCTCCATAGTGGCTGTACCAATTTACATTCCCACCAACAGTGTAGGAGGGTTCCCTTTACTCCACACCCTCTCTAGAACTTATTGTTTGTAGACTTTTTGATGATGGCCATTCTGACTGGTGTGAGGTGATATCTCATTGTAGTTTATATTTGCATTTGTCTAATAATTAGTGATGTTGAGCATCTTTTCACGTGCCTATTGGCCATCTGTATGTCTTCTTTGGAGAAATGTCTATTTAGGTCTTCTGCCCATTTTTTGATTGGGTTATTTGCTTTTGTGATGTTGAGATGTGTGAGCTGTTTGTAAATTTTGGAGATTAATCCCTTGTTGATCAGCCATTCCTTTGTCATAGTGATTATTTCTTGCATTCTATCTATGTATCTATGTATCTATCTTCATCATCATTGTCATCTATCTACCTATCTGTCCATTTATCTAACTAATCTGTTCATCTATCCATCTATCTAAACTGTCCATCCATCCATTTGATAAACTTTAATCCCCAGAAAACTTTGCAGGTTCACTGGGAGAGCTCATATGTGATGCTCTTGGAGCAGCAGTCCCAAAAAGTGAAAAAAAGTCTCCCAAAGTAAAATGGGAATGGAAGAGCCAGTGTGGAATATACAGGTCAACTCTGTGTTTTGAATTCAAGGGAAAATTAGAGAAAAATAATCTAATTCTTAACTGGATTTATTTTTCTCCATTACTGTCTAATATATTTTATTTTATTTTTTAATAAAATATATTTTATTAAATATAAATTTAATATATATAAA
>NW_020172628.1:228770-249970 GCF_003031525.2 Neophocaena asiaeorientalis asiaeorientalis
TAATATATTGATATATGTAAATATATATTAATAAATATATTTATTTATATATTTTTTGGCTGTGTTGGGTCTTCATTGCTGCACATGGGCTTTCTCTAGCTGTGGTGAGGGGGGCTACTCTTTGTTATGTTGTGTGGGTTTCTCATTGCCGCAGCTTCTCTTGTCGTGGAGCATGGGCTCTAGGTGCGCAGGCTTCAGTAGTTGTGGCGCACTGGCTCAGTAGTTGTGGTGCATGAGCTTAGTTGCTCCGCAGCATGGGGGATCTTCCCAGACCAGGGCTCAAACCCATGTCCCCTTCATTGCCAGGCAGATTCTTAACTGCTGCACCACCAGGGAAGTCCTACTAATATATTTTAGTAGGTTTTTAATTATAACATAAGCTTCAGAAGAACAGATGTTGATCTATTTTTGTCTACGTCTGTAACTTGAGTACCAAGCACAATGCCTGGAACATTGAGATGTTCAATCAATATCAAATGGCTGATTAAAGAAATGGTTCTATATACTGTAAAGGAAAAAAAATCTGAATAAAATCTGCATCTATAGTTTGTCTGTCTCTGACCTCTACTGGAATCCAGTTTTCTTCAGAGGAAAGATGAAACCTTACTTGTCTGTAAATACCAAAGCACACATGACAGTGTCTGGTACATAAATGACTGTGTTTTGACTTAATGGAAGATTTATACTAAAAAAGAATGATAATCTTGTAAGATATAGGGAATGGAATAAAGAAAAATTATAAAAATGTGTTGCATTTATTCTTGTACCAATTTATCAATTGAAAAAAATTTTTAAAGTGCCAGTAGTTGATAATAATCATTGAGTCCTTACAAGGTCTAATTGCATTGCTTATATTATCTAGTCAATAGCAATCCTCCCTTAGAACTCTGTCACCTGAGGTGGTGAGATTTTACTCATAGGGTTGTGCATTCTTTCTCTTTGTCATTGTCTTTGGTGTTAATTCTTGTTTCTTAACCTGAGTGATGCCCACTACTTTCCTTCTAATATCATGGATGAAAACTATCAAAGATACTTCCAAGTTTTTTAATTCTTCAATTTGAGACAGACTGTTTAAAGATAAATGATTAGGCTGATTCAAGAGGAAACACTTTTGCTCCTTTTTTTTCCACTGGGTATATGCTTAATGTCTTGCAGGAATTCAGAAAATAATTAACTAATTTTTCTGGCCTTCTGATGGGTCTCAGACTCAATACTGACCTTACAAGCAGCACTGGCAAAGTCTTAGTGATAGAATCTTTATTACTGATATTGATACATACAACAAGATGGATGAAGAGTTAATTGATGGTAGAATTTTTAGGGAACTAGTAATTTCTCAGAATATTTTAAGACATAATTTCCTTTATTCTCTGGAGTATCATCAGGAAAATTCATACCTAGGAAATATTCATGTATTTTCTTACCAAGACTTACCAAAATCATTTAGAAGATTATAGAAAGGTTTTAGAAAAATGGAAGATCACAGAAACATGCAGCATATGCACTGTCAACTCTCTCTCTCTTTTTTTTTTTTTGCGGTACGCGGGCCTCTCACTGTTGGGGCCTCTCCCGTTGCGGAGCACAGGCTCCGGACGCGCAGGCTCAGCGGCCATGGCTCACGGGCCCAGCCGCTCCACGGCATGTGGGATCTTCCCGGACCGGGGCACGAACCCGTGTCCCCTGCATTGGCAGGCGGACTCTCAACCACTGCGCCACCAGGGAAGCCCAACTCTCTTTAAGGGACAAATGCACAGTTTAGACGTGGGTATTTGGTACCAATAAGACCTAATATTTCCTGCAATAAATCAATGGAAATGATCTCCAATATGACAAATGTGACTAAAAAGTGTGCTCTAATTATGATATTGTTTACTATTATCAGCAGTGATAATCAACAAACTTGATATTATGAAGAAGCTAAAAGAAAAATTAACTTGATTTCTTTTGGAACATGGTAGGCCACATTCCCAGTGATGGAGAGGAGAAACCCTTTAAAAATATTGATAACTGTCTTTTATTGACTACTTGCTATATGCCTACTCCTTTGAATCCAATATGTTTTTAAAACCTCATACTGAAACTATACAGTAGGTAAAACTGTTTCCATTTTGCAGATAAAAACAACAACTGTAGCTTAGAAAAAAGTTAATTAATTTAGTTGCTAATACACATTCAGTTTGTTTTAGGTCATGATTCAAACCAAAAAGTCTGTCAATATTTAAGCACTTAAGCACTTCACTTTACTTCTTTTCTTTCTAAAGTCATCCCCAGATACCTTCCATCTAGTCTACGTTGCAGCTGTATTTCTATCTGTTCCTCTCTTGCCTTCAGAGCTTTGTATGTGCTTTTTAAAAAAATCTAACTTTTGGGGCTTCCCTGGTGGCGCAGTGGTTGCGAGTCTGCCTGCTGATGCAGGGGACATGGGTTTGTGCCCTGGTCTGGGAAGATCCCACATGCCGCGGAGTGGCTGGGCCCGCGAGCCATGGCCGCTGAGCCTGCGCGTCCAGAGCCTGTGCTCCGCAATGGGAGAGGCCACAACAGTGAGAGGCCCGCGTACCACAAAAAAAAAAAAAAATCTAACTTTTGACCAAAAAAAGAATTAAAACAACCTATTTGTGGCAAAATTTATATAGAGAGTATTTGTTCTGTGGAAAGCCTCTCTGACTCCCCTGAAAATGTTGGCTACCTGTGCTAGTACTCTCACAGAATACTGTGCATTTCTTCTTATCACACACTTTTGTAAAGATTATCTATTGTTTGTTCTTTTCAGGATTGTAAACTTCTCAGCTGTAAGTGCCATATTCAGTTTGTTCACTATTGTATCCCCAGTCACTAACATAGTTTCTAAAAGATGGTAGGGACTTAAAAGTATTAGTTGAATGAAAGAGCAAGATAAAATTTGGGTATTCATATTATTAGTTTGCATTTGATTATATGCAAAATTAATTCAGCATAAAGTGGAGGTTTCTCCATGTTTTCAAATGCCATTTTTCAAAAAATGGGTTTGTTGAGTCATTAAAGAGGTTCATTAGTGATAAAAAAAAAGGAACAGTATGGTATAGAAGGGAGAGCACTCAACATCGAGGTTCTTGGATATTAAAACTGTGAGTTTAGCTCCAAATCTAACTAGAAGGTAACTCTTGGAGAAGTCATTTCACTTTACTGTCATATATCATATTTTAATCTAATAACAAGATGCATGTTTGTAGACATAGATATAAAATAGAAACAACTAGATCAAAGTGATGTGGCTGACTCTTTACATGTGAAAGTTGAAATTATTTGTCTAAAAAAGACAAGAGATTCTAAAAATGTTCCATGGACAAAAAGTTTTTAGGATTTTCCAGCAGCAAATGGAAGATACATTCATAGAACCCAAAATGCTTCTTAAATATTTCAAGATATAAATACTCTTAAATGTGTACACTTTTCACTTGAAAATACACTTCCTTTGATGAAGCACTCTGTTTTTTCATCAACTGGTAAAAGGATCTTAGCCTGTAGATTCAATATATAAACATTAGCCTCTATTGTAGGAAATGTGGTAGGGATTGGAGGAAGGAGTTCATGAATGAAATGGAAATACACCCTCTTTTCTTATTCAGGAACCAAAGACAAATGGTTGTGCCTGGGATTATCCAATCCTGCATTCTACAAAGACAATTGTAAATAAACTTTACCTATTTCAGGCCGCTTGTTTTAAGTCTCAGTAAGAACTGAAGAGCTAGTGTATATTGTTGTTGAATAAATAACAGAAAACCTGAAAGAAAGAGAAAGAGGAGAGTGAAATAGAAATAGGGAGAAAGAAAGCAGTCTTCAATCCACTGATCGTATATAATATATATGTATGTATATGTGTATATGTATGTGTGTGTATGAGTAATTTAATCTATGCATATGTACAATATATATTTTCTTAGGATTTACTTCAACCAAGAGATAAAATTAAAACATTTTTGTTTAGCATATTCATTATTTCTAGGCTAAAAAGATTTATCCTACCATCTGGAGCTACAAATAGGACTGTTCTCTTGTTGAGTTACTGTTCCTAAAGTAAAAAATCTCAAAATGATTGAAACAATATTTTGTACTTTATATGTTTCTTTTTAAGCTTATATATATATATACTTCTTTAAAACAAATCTGTTGAATGACAGTTCAATATCTTTTGATAAGGATGTTGGTGTCTACCCTCTCCACCTCAACAGCTGTTCCATGCTTCTTCTACTTAATTCAAACACTGAACAAAATAGCATGCAAGAAGATAAACAAAACATGTATATATATATAATGTGTTTATATATACAGTATGTTTTATATATAGTATACAGTAGTATATAGTATAGTGTACTACTATATACTATAATATATAATGCTATGTATATGATAATATACATAACAATACTATATATACTATATATTCATATGTATATTCATATATATAATGCATATATATATATATATATATACACCATTTGTATGCCATATATCAGTGGGCAGATTAATTTCAGCTCTGCTTTGTCCAAATTTATATATTCTTAATTAGCATGATTCAAATCATTTCTGGTATTACAGTTTTAGTATCTATTGCACATCACCAAACTGGTCCACTTATTCAAAATTTCAGTATTTTAAATGCATCACATTATTTAATAGGCCAAAAAGGGGAAAAATAAATGAACAATTAGAGTCATTTTTGTTCATCAAGAAATACTATTAATGTTCAAATCAGAAATAAATTTCATTCGGTATTTCATATGTTTTTCATCCAAAGGATATGCCTCAAATTTTAGTATACAAATTTTCCCCCCAAGTACATGCAATCATGTATTTTTTGGGAAAGATGCTTGCTTTTCAAAGGCATGTTGCCTAAATAGTTAAAATATACTGACATCCATATTTAAATTATTTTTCTATTGATCATTTTTATTGCTCTATTTCACATTTTATCCTATTATTTATAGGACACAGTAATGAACTCCCACTGCTTTATTGCATTATTTGATAAACAATGTAACAAACTCAAGAGCTAGAGCAATAAAATTAAGGTGATTTAGCAATAAAGCAATTCCCTGGATTTTAATTAAATTATGGAAAATTATGTTCTAAAGACTCTAAACTAGGACTCTCTAATATAGGTCTGGGGCATCATAGCTTTAGGTATAACACTGTGAAAATGCAAATCATCTAAAATATCTAGTTGATTTTGATTATATATTAAAAAAATGAAAAAAACAAGAACAGACTAATAATGCCTATAACCTATTTTTTTCCCATGAATGAGGATCTCTGGCAACAAGCATAGTTCCTGACACCTGTGAGGCTCTATATGGATGTTTCTCAATGAATAACTCCAAGTATGTAGCAACTCTCATACAGATCTTTAAAGCAACTGAGTAATTAGTTATTGAACATTCAAAAGTACTTCTAGTATTATTTCCTAGAATATTTTCTGTAGACAGAGTATAAATCTAGGTAGATGATTATGAGAGTGAAGAATGCTCAATACTTAAAATGGAATTTGAGCGTATCAAATAGTTGGGGACATGAAAGTAGCTTACTCTTTGATAAATATTCAAGGACACTAAAAACTTATTCTAATAATGTTTTAAATGCTAATTCCACTAAATAATTTAACATATATACACAAAAAATGTCTTGGGTTCATCTGATAATCCAATTTAAAGAAAGCACTCTAAAATATTTAACAGCACTTGAAGCTTTACTAATAATTGCAATGTACATATAAGGATTCAGAATGGATAACATACTATGAATTTATCAATCTACCGAAAATATACACCAAATATAAATAGATAAAAATCTTATTTATAGCCAGATAACTGATTACTGGGAAGCCAAGTTGATTCAGAAAGAGTAAGTATAAGATTAGTCTAGGGTGGTAATTTAATAAGAATTTTTTTCTTTCTTTGAATCAGAAACTTAAAATAGCTTCACAAGTGATGGAAGGTCTCAAAGTTACACACTCATAAGATTCATTAACGACATTCTCTACTTATTTATCTGAGTCTTATAAATGTCACAATTTAATGGACTTAAGATTTTATTTTAATTTTGCAGCTTCCTTGGCTGTGAAAATAGGTCTTATTCATGGGATATAGATGCAGTATGGGCCCCAGGGATCCAGTGATATTAATTGGTCCCTTTTTAAGATAATCTTACTTTAGGATTTACCTTTCTGAGACATTTGGTATAAATACTAGATTATATACATTTATGTACTTATTTTTTCAGATTAACCCTTTTGTGCCTACAGGGTTTTTCTAAATTGTATTTCTGTGTAAAGAATAAAGGTACATCCATATCATGCCTGCTTGACCCATAAACATTGACATTTTCCAGGATCATGTGCTTTGTCATCTTCTCATTCTACACACTCTTCTTCAGTGCATCTTCTCTTTTCCACATTTTATTTACTAGTTTTGTGCTGACTGATAAATCTCTATTTCCCTTGATAAATTTCCCTAAAGATTCAGATTACTTGACATTTCTCTTTGATTGTCTCATAGGCACTGCAATGGACTGAGTGTTTTTGTTCCTCTAAAATTCATATGTTGAAACCTTAATCCTGATGTGATAGTATTTGGGGGTGGGGCCTTTGGCAAGTAATTAGGTCAAGAGGGTGGAGCCCTTGTGAATGGGATTAGTGCCTTTATAAGAAGAGGCCAAATAGCTAGCTAGCTCTCTTTCACCATGTGAGGACACAGCAATAAGACAGTCCTCTGCGAACCAGGAAGAGGGCATTCACCAAGAACCTGACCATGCTGGCACCTGGATTTTGAACTTCCAGCCTCCAGAATTGTGAGAAATAAATGTTTGTTGTTTAAGCCACCCAGTCTCTGGAAATTTGTTATAGTAGCCCAAACTGGTTAAAACAGGCAATTAAACTTAAAATGTGCAAAGTGGCTACCCTAAGATCTCAAGCTTGACATTACACTTCATGAAGGCAGAGACCACACAGTATTCATTTCTGTACCCCAGAAACTAGTAGAACATATAATACCTATAAGTACTGGCAAATATTTGCTGAACTGTGCTGTATACTGTTCAGAACTGAGTTTCTCATTCTGAGCTGTTTTATTTTTTGTTGTTGGTGGTGGTGTTTTGTTTTGTTTTTAATGTAAGACTTATCTGGATATTATATCTTTTAATCCTGGGCCAGTTCTGCAGCTTCAAGCAAGACATTTTCCAGCTCTTGACCTTAAGTTTCCTTCTATAAAATAAATGATTAGAATATATTATCAATAAAGTTTCACACTGACATTCTTGGAAATACAAACCAAATGTTGTGGGAATTGTTAGGAAATCTTATAACTGAATTGTGCCTTGAGGATTTGTTGACTTTTTTCTCCCTTAAACTTCCTTTTCAATTGTTTATAACAGGTTTATTTGTATGTATTTCACATACCATACAATCTATCCTTTTAAAGTGTATAATTCAATGGATTGTAGTATATTCACACAGTTGAGCAACCATCACCACAATTAATTTAGAACGTTTCCATAACCCCTAAGGGAAACTTCTTAACCCATCAGCAGTCACTCTTATCTATCCCTAATCCTCCCAACATCAGCCCTAGGAAACAACTGTTTTCTGTATCTATAGATTTACATATGCTTGACATTTGGTAAAAATGGTATTATATACTATGTGATATTTTACAACTAGCTTCTTTCACTTAGCATTAAGTTTTCAAGGTTCATCCATGTTGCAGTGTGTATCAGTACTTTATTTCTTTCCATTGCAAAATAATATTCTATCATATGGAGAGATCACATTGTATTTACCTATTATCAGTTGATGGATATTTAGGTTGTTTTTGTACAGGCATATGTTTTCATTTCTCTTAAGTATATAGTTAGGAGTGGAACTGCTGAATCATCTACTTTCAATGTACAACATTTCCAGAAACTACCAGACTGGACCGTTTTACAAAGTGCCTGAACCACTTTACATTCCCACTAGTAGTGTATGAGGGTTATATTTCTCCCTAACTCTTGTCTTTTTTGACATAGTGGTCCAAGTGTATGTGAAGTAGTATCAAGTGTTTTTATTATCATTTTCCTGTTGACTAATCATGTTGAGCATCCTTTTTTACACTATTGGCCATTTGGATTGTTCTTTGGAGAAATGTCTATTCATACCCTTTGCTTATTTTAGTAGGGTTATTTGTCTTTTTATTGTAGCCTTCAGAATGTCCTTTATGTAAGCTAGTTATAAGTCCCTTATCACATATACGATTTGCAAAATTTTTGTTGACTTTGTGGGAATGTGTCCATTTCACATTCTTGATGGTGTCCTTTGAAGAAAAAAATGTTTTAATTTTATAAAGTCCAATTTACCTATTTTTTAAAAATTTTATTGCTAGTGCTTTTTGTATCATATCTAAGAATTCATTGTCTAACCCAAGGTCATGCAGATTTTCACATATGTTTCATTTTAAGGATTTTATATTTTTTAGCTCTTACATTTGGCCTTTGATTAATTTTGAATTAATTATTGTATATGATGTGAAGTAGAGTTTCATCTTTTTTTTTTGCAGGTGAATATAGTTATCCCACCACCATTTGTTACAAATTTTACAAAACGTTACAAAAATTACTTTTCCCACTTGAATTGCCTTCACAGCCTTGTTTAACAAGGATTGACCATATTCAGTTATGCAGGATAAATAAGTCCTTGAGATCTACTATACAGCATAATGCCTATAGGTAACAATATTGTATACTTAAATTTGCTAAGAGGGTAGATGTTATACTGTGTTCTTACCACACACTCATACACAAATAATAATAACAATAAAAGGTATTGGAGGAAACTTTAGAAGGTGCTGGATATGTCTGTTAACCTTGATGGTGGTAATGGTTTCATGGACATATACTTATACCCAGACTCACCGAGTTTATACATTAAATAAGTACAGCTTTTTACATGTCAATCATATCTCAATAAAGTGGTCTAAAATAAACTAAAATAATTGACCATATATGTATGGGTTTATTTCTGATATCTCTAATTCCATTCCATGTACCTATATATCTATGCATATGCTATGAAAGAATCCAAGAACCACAGTCTCTTGGTAACTGTTGTTTTGTAGTAAGTTTTGAAATTTGGAAGTGTGAATCCCTCACTGTTGTTCTTATTCTTTATGATTTTTTTGGTTTCTTGCTATACTTGGCCCCTTGAATTTCCATATGAATTAATAGATGAACTTGTCAGTGTCTGTAAAGAGGTCAGCTGGGATTTTCATATGGATTTTGTTGAATCCATAGATGAATTTGGAAGTATTGCCATGTTAACAATTTTAAATCTTCTGATTCCTGAACTTGGGATATCTTTCCATTTATTTATATCTCCTTTAATTTCTTCTTTTTAAAATTTTATTGGAGTATAGCTGATTTACAATGTTGTGTTAGTTTCAGGTATACAGCAAAGTGAATCAGTTATACATATACATATGCCCACTCTTTTTTAGATTCTTTTCCCATATAGGTCATTACAGAGTATTGGGTAGAGTTCCCTGTAGTATACAGTAGGTCCTTGTTTATTTTATATATAGTAGTGTGTATATGTCAATCCCAATCTCCCAATTTATCCCTCCCCCCCCCCCCACTACATCTGTGACTCTATTTCTATTCTGTAAATAAGTTCATTTATACCATTTTTTTTAGATTCTACATATAAGTGATATATGAGATTTGTCTTTTTCGGTTTGACTTACTTCACTTAGTAAGACAATCTCTAGGTCCATCCATGTCACTGCTAATGGCATTATTTCGTTCTTTTTATGGCTGAGTAATATTCCATTGTATATATATACCACATCTTCTTCATCCATTCGTCAATGGACATATAGGTTGTTTTCATATCTTGGCTATTGTAAACAGCACTGCAATGAACATTGGGGTACATGTACCTTTCTGAATTATGGCTTTCTCCAGATATATGCCCAAGAGTGGGGTTGTTGGATCATATGGTAACTCTAGTTTTAGTTTTTTAAGGAACCTCCATACTGTTCTCCATAATGGTTGAACCAATTTACATTCCCACCAACAGTGTAGGAGGGTTCCCTTTTCTCCACACCCTCTCCAGCATTTATTGTTTGTAGGCTTTTCGATGGTGGCCATTCTGACTAGTGTGAGGTGATAGCTCATTGTAGTTTTTTTTTATTTTTTATTTTTTTTTATTTTTGCAGTACACGGGCCTCTCACTGTTGTGGCCTCTCCCGTTGCAGAGCACAGGCTCCGGATGCACAGGCCCAGCAGCCATGGCTCGGCCCCAGCCACTCCGTGGCATGTGGGATCTTCCCGGACCGGGGCACAAACCCGTGTCCCCTGCATCGACAGGCGGACTCTCAACCACTGTGCCACCAGGGAAGCCCTCATTGTAGTTTTGATTTGCATTTTTCTAATAATTAGTGATGTTGAGCATCTTTTCATGTGCTTTTTGGCCATCTGTATGTCTTCTTTGGAGAAATGTCTATTTAGATCTTCTGCCTATTTTTGTTACATCTCCTTTAATTTCTTTCAACAACATTTTATGGTTTTCAGAATATAAGTTTTAAACTTTGTTAAGTTTACTCCTATTTTATTCCCCTGAAGTTATTGTAAGTGAAATGATTCATTTTCAGATTGTTCATTTCAGTGTTCAGAAATACAATTGATTTTTTGTTTATTTATCATGTATCCTGCAAGCTTGCTAAACTTGTTTATTAAATCTAAAAATTTATATAAGATTATATATGTATAAAACTATGTCTGTTTAGGAATTTTTCCATTTCATCAATGTCCAATTTCTGGCACAAATTTTTTCACAGTATTCCTTTAAGATCCTTTTTATTTTTATAAAGTTGACGGTAATGTCTCACTTTCATAGTTGATTACAGTAATTTGAGTCTTAGTTCTTTTTTTATTTTTGGTCAGTCTACCTAAATGTCTCTTTCATTGATCTTTTCAAAAATAAATTTTTGGTTTTCAAAAATTTATACTCTATTTCATTTATTCTCACTCTAATCTTTATTATTTCTTTCTTTCTACTTGCTTTTGGTATGTTTTACCCTTCTTTTTCCATGTCTTTGGGGAGAAAGTTATTGATTAGAGATTTTTCTTTTTTTAATGTAGGCATTTACAACTATAAATTTCTCTCTTAGTACTTCTTTAGCAACGTGTTTGAAGATTTACTATGTTGTGCCTTCATTGTCACCCATTTTAATATATTTTCTAATTTATCTTGGCTTTCCTTGACTTATTGGTTATTTAGGAATATTTTGCTTAATTTATTTGTATTTGTGGGTTTCCCAGTTTTTTTCTGTTATTGGGTTTCTAATTTCACTCCAGTGTATTCAGGGAATATATTTTTTTTAATTCAGTAATTTAAAATCTATTGAGGCTTGCATTAGAGCTTATCCTACAGTCAACCATGAAGAATGCTCTATGTGCACTTACTAAGAATGTGAATTCTATTTTTAATGGGTGGAGTATTCTATAGATATATGTTAGTTTCAGTTGGCTCATAATGTTCTTCAAATTTTATATTCCTTGTTGAGCTAACACTTAGTTGGTTCTATTTGTTATTGAAAGTAGAGCTTTAAAGTCTCCTATTGTTATTGTTATTAAATTGGCTATTTCTCCCTACAATTCTGCCAGTTTTTGCTTAACGTATATTGAGACTCTGATGATAGGTGCATATGTATTTATAACTGTTATATCTTCCAATTTAGCTATGTGTCATTACATTTCCCTCTCTATCTCCACAACTTTTTAATTTAAAGTATATTTTGTCTGACATTAGAATAGCTGTGACAGCTTTTGCATGGTTGCTATTTGCATGATACACCTTTTATCATCCTTTCATTTTTAATCTATTTGTACTTTTGAATCTAAAGTGTTCTCCTATAGACAGCATAACTTGGATCTTGTTTTCTGCTCAGTCTGACAATCTCTGCCTTTTGAATGTATTGATTAACACATTGACTTTTTATTGTGGTAAAAAAAAAACATAACATAAAAAATTACTATCTTAATCATTTTAAGTATGCAGTATAGTAGTGTTAACTATATACATATTGTTATGCAATGGATATCTAGAAACTTTTTATCTTACAAAAGTGAAACTCAATATCCATTGAACGATTCCCTGTTTTCCCCTCCACCCCACCAGCTGCTGGTAACCGTATCATACTTTCTGTTTCTATGAGCTTCACTGTTTAAATACTGCTATAGACTGGATGTCTCTCCCCCAATTCCTATGTTGAAAGCTAATTCCCAATGTGATGATATTTGGAGGTGAAACCTTTGGAAGGTCATTAGGTCATGAGAGTATAGACCGCATGAATGAGATTGGTACCCTTATAAAAGAAACCCCAGAAGGCTCCCTCTTTGCTTCTGCCATGTGAGGACACAGCAAGAAGACAGCTGTCTATAAACCATGAATCAGGCTTTCCACAGAAAATCTACTGGTGTCTTGATGTTGGATTTACCAGCCTCCAGAACTGTGAGAAATAAATTTCTGTTATTTACAGCCATACTGTCTATGGAGCTTTTGATACATCAGCCCAAGCAGATTAAGAGAGATACGTCATATAAGTAGAATCATGCAGTATTTTTTGTTGTTGTTGTTACTGGCTTATTCCACTTAGCAAAATGTCCTCAAGACTCACACATGTTGTAGCATATGACAGGATTCTCTTATTTATTAAAACCAACTAATATCCCATTGCATGCATATACCACATTTTGTTATTCATTCATCCACCGATGGACATTTAGTTTCCTTCAACCTCTTGGATTTTGTAAATAATGTTGCAGTAAACATGGATGTGTTAGTATATCTTCAAGATCCTATTTCATGGAAATAACAAAAATAAACAAATGGAACTTAATGAAACCTAAAACTTTTGCACAGCAAAGGAAACTATAAACAAGATGAAAAGACAACCCTCAGAATGGGAGAAAATATTTGCAAATGAAGCAGCTAACAAAGGATTACTCTCCAAAATACACAAGCAGCTCATACAGCTCAATATCAAAAAAACAAACAACCCAATCCAAAAATGGGCAGGAGACCTAAATAGACATTTCTCCAAAGAAGATATACAGGTTGCCAACAAACACATGAAAGGATGCTCAACATCACTAATCATTAGAGAAATGCAAATCAAAACTACAATGAGGTATCACCTCACACCAGTCAGAATGGCCATCATCAAAAAATCTACAAACAATAAATGCTGGACATGCTGTGGAGAAATGGGAACCCTCTTGCGCTGTTGGTGGGAATGTAAATTGATACAGCCACTATGGAGAACAGTATGGAGGTTCCTCAAAAAACTAAAAATAGAACTACCATATGACCCAGCAATCTCACTACTGGGCATATACCCTGAGAAAACCTTAATTCAAAAAGACTCATGTACCACAATGTTCATTGCAGCTCTATTTACAATAGCCAGGACATGGAAGCAACCTAAGTGTCCACTGACAGACGAATGGATAAAGAAGATGTGGCACATATATACAATGGAATATTACTCAATGGTAAAAAGAAACAAAATTGAGTTTTTTGTGGTGATGTGGATGGACCTAGAGACTGTCCTACAGAGTGAAGTAAGTCAGAAAGAGAAAAACAAATACCGTATGCTAACACATATATATGGGATCTAAAAAAAAAAGAAATGGTTCTGAAGAACCTAGGGGCAGGACAGGAGTAAAGATACAGACATAGGGAATGGACTTGAGGACACGGGAAGGGGGAAGGGTAAGCTGGGATGAAGCGAGAGAGTGGTGTAGACATATATACACTACCAAATGTGAAATAAATAGTTAGTGGGAAACAGCTGCATAGCACAGGGAGATCAGCTCGGTGCTCTGTGACCACCTAGAGGGGTGTGATAGGGAGGGTGGGAGGGAGACTCAAGAGGGAGGGGATATGGAGATGTATGTATATGTATAGCTGATTCACTTTGTTATACAGAAGAAACTAACATACCATTGTAAGCAATTATACTCCAATAAAGATGTTAAAAAAGGATCATATTTCAATTCTTTTGGGTATTTATCAAGAAGCAGGATTGCTGTATCATATGACAATTCTATTTTTAATTTTTTGAGGAATCTTGATACTAGTTTTCAGATGGCTGTGCCATTTTATATACATTCCTACCAACAGTGCACAAGAGATCCATCCATTTTCTACAGATCTTGGTCAGAACTTGTTAAATTTGTTTTTTTTGATAGTGGCCATTCCTACTGGTATGAGGTAATATCTCATTTCTGTTGTGCTTTGCATCTCTCTGACAATTAGTTAGTTGAGCATTTTTTCATATGCTTGCTAGCCATTTGTATCTCTTTGTAGAAATATCTATTCAAGCCCTTTGCCTATTTTTAAAATCTGGCTATTTGATTTATTTGTTGCTGAGTTGTAGGAGACTTTTATATATTCTGGATATTTATCCCTGGTCAGATATATGGTTTGCAAATATTTTCTCCCATTCCATAGATTGCCTTTTCACTTTGTTGATTGCTTCCTATGATATGTAGAAGTTTTATAGTTTGATTTAGTCCCATTTGACTATTTTTACTTTTGTTGTCTGTGCCTTTAGTGTCATATCCAAGAAATAATTGTTAAGGCAAATATCATGAGACTTCTTACCCTATGTTTTCTTCTCCTAATTTTATAATTTCAGGCCTTAGGTTCATGTCTTTAATTCGTTTTGAGTTTTTTTGGTTTAAGGACAGGATCCAGGTTAATTCTTGTGCATGTAGATATCCAGTTTTCACATCATTTGTTGAAGAGACTATCCTTTCCACATTGTGTAGTTTTGGTACCTTTGTAGAAGATTATTTGGCCATATACTCAGGGTTTATTGCTTGGCTCTCTATTCTGTTCCACTGGACTCTATGTCTGTCTTTATGATAGTATGTTTTGGTTACTGTAGCTTTGTAATATGAAGTGAGGCCTCCAGATATTTTCTTACTTGTCAGGATTATTTTTTCTATTTAGGGTGCATTGGGATTCAATATGACTTTTAGGAGGTTGTTTTTATTGATGAAAAATGTCATTGGGATTTTGATTGAGATTGCATTGAATCTGTATATCATTTTGTGCTGTATGGACATTTTAACAATATTAAGTCTTGCAATCTAAGAGCATAGGATTTCTTTCTACTTCTTGTATTTGTGTCTTCTTTAATTTCTTTCAGAAATGTTTCTGTAATTTTCAGTGTGCAAGACTGTGCCTCTTTGGTTAAGTTTATTGCTAAGTATTTTACTTTTTAAAATGTTGTCATAAATGGGATTGTTTTATTAAATTCTTTTTCAGATTGTTCATTGTTACAGTTTAGAAACATTACTGACTTTTGTGTGATTTTGTATCCTATACATTTGCTGTAATTATTTATTAGTTCTAGCAGTTTGTGTGTGTGTGTGTGTGTGTGTGAGAGAGAGAGAGAGAGAGATATCTTTAGAGATATTTAGTTGTAAGATCTAAATGGATTTTCGATATTACTATTGAGTATGATTTTAGCTGTGGGCTTTTCATATATGGCCTTTATTATGATAAGTTATATTCATTCTACTAGTATGTTGAGGGTTTCCATCATGAAAGTGTGTTGAATTTTGTCAAATGCTCTTTCTGCTTCTACTGAATTTTACCTTTTGTTCTGTTAATGTGGTGTATCACATTTATTGATTTGTGTATATTGAACCATTATTGTATCCCAGGGATAAATCCTGCTTGATCATGTTTCATGATTCTTTTAATGTGCTGTTGAATTTGGTTTGCTAGTATTTTGTTGAAAATTTTTGCATCTATGTTCATCAGGGATATTGCCTATGATTTTCTTTTACTGTAGTGTTCTTGTTTAGATTTGGTATCAGTGTAATGTTGGCCTCATAAAATGAGTTTGGAAGTACTCCCTTCTCTTCAGTTTTTTTTTGGGAATAGAATGAGAAGGATTGGTGTTAATTCTTTAAATGGTTGCTAGACTAGACCACTAAAACACTCTAGTCCTGGGCTTCTTTTGCTGGGAGGTTTTTAATTACTGATTCAATTTCCTTACTCGTTGTTGTGTTCATAATTTCTATTTTTTCATGATTCGGTCTTGGTACATTTTATATTTCGAGGAATTTCTCCATTTCTTTTATATTATCCAATTTATTGCCATATAATTGTTCCAAATAGTCTCATATAATCTTTTTATTTCTGTGGCATTATTTATAATGTTTACTCTTTCATTTTTAATTTTATTTGGGTCCTGTCTTTTATTCTTAGTGTTTAGCAAATATTTATCAATTTGGTTGATCATTTCAAAGAAACCAACTCTTGATTTCATTGATCTTTTTCTTTGATTTTTATAGTCTCTATTTCATTTACTTCTGCTCTAATTTTTATTATTGATTTCCTTCTGCTTACTTTGGACTATGTTTTCTTTTTCTTTTTCTAGTTCTTTGAGGTGTAAAGTTAGCCTGTTTATTTGAGATTCTTTTTATTTTTATTGTAGGTATTTATTGATGTAAACTTTTAGTACTGCTTTTGCTGCATCCTATAATAATTTTGGGGTATTTTTTGTTTTAATTTTCATTTGTCTCCAGATATTTATGATTTCCTTTAGACTTGTTCTTTGATCCATTAGTTGTTGAGGTGTGTATTGTTTAATTTCCATTTCTTTAATTTTCCAATTCTCCTTCTATTAATTTCTAGTTTTATACTGTTATGATCAGAAAATATACTTGATATGATTTCAATCTTAAATTTGTAAACAATTGTTTTGGGGTCTAACATGTGATCTATCTTGGATAATGTTTTATATACACTTGAGAAGAATGTATATTCTGTTACTGTTGGGTGGGATGTTCCATACGTTTGTTAGGTGCATTTGGCCTATAAAGTTATTCAAGTCCGCCATTATCTCATTGTTTTTCTGTCTGAATAATGTATCCATTGCTGAAAATAGAGTACTGAAATCTTGTACCTTTATTGTATTGCCATCTATTTCTCCCTTAAGTTTTCTTAATATTTTCTTTATATATTTAGGTACCTGTTATTGGGTTTATATTCATTTAAATTTATTATATCTTTGTTTGGCATTAATTCACTTATCAGTATACAATGTCCTTCTTTGTCTCTTGTGACTCTTTTTGACTTAAATTGTATGTTGTATGACATAAGTATAGTCACCCAGTTATGTATGACTTCAAGCCTATATCCTTTTCAGTATGCTTCTCTGCTCCTGTTTCTAAACTTTTTGTTTTCTATTTAAGAATACTCCTTAAAATTCCATCATTACCATCAAATATGTATAATTAAAGCTTTGTATTTGATTAGGAACCATATTTTATTTAGTCGGTTAAGGAAAAGGCTAAATGATGTGACTGAAATAATATTGACCAGAAAATCAGCAGTCCAGGGTGCTAATCTTAAATCTGCCACAAAATTGTCTAAAAGTCCCATGCCTGTTCTGAATTTTAGTTTGTCATAATTTTCTCCTAAAATATGTTTCTGAGAACGCCATCCCACAACATCACACCGCCACGCACACAATATTGTGTGGTTAAATAAGTTTAACCACAAACTAAAGCTTTCATTGAAGATTTGTGATGTGCAATACTGTGATTGTAAGATATACTCAGTAAAAGAACCTATAAACTCGGTAAAGGAATATCTTAACCCACTTTTTTTCTAAATTGTGTCTGATATGGAAATACTCCCCCCAGTTTTGTCCATCCCTAACTCCTATGTAAAACATGTTCAATGGAACTTACTTTGGGAAACGTAAGATTATGTTTTTCTCTCTGATGGTCTTTCTAGGCACATTCTATGGTTCTTACACCAATTCTTTAGTGATATTTCGAAACAATGCTTGCAACCCTCAGTAATTACTTATTTTTAATGTTTGGGAAAATAGCCTTGGGTAGAGTTTCTATGTATCAGTCATGTTTTGAATAAAAATAATATAAAATCTTGATTCAAATTGGCTTTAATTATAAAAAGCATTGTCATATAACAAGATTTAAAAGTAAGATAAACTTGTGCGTTCTACTTTCAATTCTCTGTAATTTTTGAGTTCGAACTTAGATGGTGTTTTCATTTCCAGTAACATAGTAAAATGGCTATAGAAGTTCTTGTCATCAGCCCAGGTATGGCAATATTCACGTGAAAATGATTACCTTTTCATGTGTTGTTTTATTAGGAGTAAGGAAAATATTTTCAGAAGCCCCTCAGAGGACTTCACTCATATGTCATTGGGCACTTGTATATTCTTAATCCAATCACTAGCAAGAAAGATGCAATTACCATGAGTGAATTGATCTAAATTTTATCCATCATTTGGAAGTAGACATTAGGCAGCTTCCCCTGAAATACATGATTTTATGCTGGAAAGTGGACAATTTTTTAAAAATCAATGTTCTTTTAGAAAGGAGAAGAAGGGTATGGAATATTGAGCAGAAAACATACAAGTTCTGTTGTATAATCAAACAAATGTTAAGAATCTCAAAGAAGAATCCTTTGAAATAATAGGCTGAGTTGGAATAGAGAAACCCATTGAAGAGAAACATCAGGCTGAAGATATGAAGGTCTGGGATTAGTTGTCAGCTTTCACATTAAAAACCTATGTCCATAGTATAATCATTAAAAATATCTGAGCCTTATTTCCCTTACCTACATAGGGATGGTATTACTTACCTATCATCATTCAAGTAGACATTATGATCATAAAATGGAATAACTATGAGAGCTCTTTGACTTAGAAGTACTATCTTATTTTGAAAGGTATTTAGCTACCTTTGAGAAAGGAAATTCAAATGTTTCACATGGTAATCAGTACACTTAGACATAATCTATTTAAAGGACAAAGAGTTCAATTTATGTCATAAGGTTTTTTTCCTTTATAATTTTGGTAGTTCTGTATCGTATTAAAGGATGGAATGAGTCAAACAACCTTAAACCCATTTTCTTTTAATTAGCATGGATTCTTGATGGTAACTTCTATTTTTGATGAGTTGGCAAACAAGAGAAGGGTCTGAAATCCAGCAACTCAGAGTAGATATAATGCTTACAGTAACATAAATGACAAAGTGTCAGTGATGACTGAGATGACAAATGACAACATGCATATTAATAAGCACTAGACGACATTCAATCACTGTCCAATATCCATAGTCATGTTGAAGGACAATGCAATCTTCAAATGCAGCACCTCACAGAGGAGGTGTGACTGTCACCAAACAACTTTTATAACTTAGAAAGTCAGCAGAAAAGTGGCAAGGTTATGCCTACCTTGGTGGAAGGGTGAATGACACCTACATATTTCTTATATCCATACTAAAGGGCAAAAACAATAGTCCCTCAAATTATTGTTTAGAAGTCATGTCTACACATGCACCAGTTCAAGCTTTTCGACTGAATTTAGTAATGAATAAAATCAAAATCTCTCTGTCTGTCTCTGTCTCTGTCTCTCTGTCTTCCTACCTGCATAGTTAATTGACTGAATTGCTTATTTGATCAATTCTGTTAGAGTAGTCAATCTAGTTGGAATTTATGTGGTCCTGTGTTATGCATCTAATTATGTGATGCATGTGCTATGTGTATGTGCTTATTCATGTATACAATATACACATAAGTAATTTTTTTAAATCTCTAATATCCAGATTTCTATAAGAGCCATGTACATTATATTTTTATTTGCAGGATTTTTTCCCTTTTCACATGTAGAGGGATTTCTTAAAGAAATTTTTATCAACATATAATAAATTTAAATAATGTAAAGACTTGACAAAACCATTCAACAACCTGACGAGGAAGTCCTGAGGTGGACAGTCCAGTCCAGAAGCTTATTGTTCAACCGAGTGACAGGCAGAGATTCCTTCTGGCAGTGCAAAAATGGCTGACATTGTTGCTGTTGTCACCGCCCTAATGTTATTCAACAGATATTTTGGACTGAATATAAAAATTTGTGTGCCTGGGCTTGAATATAAATGCGTATGGAAGACTCATACCTTCAGCTCTTATGATTATTTATTTTCTACTGAAATCAACAGATATTTTTATCTATACAGATAACAATAAGCTATGTTTCAGAGATAGGTGGGTGTTCCAAATGTCTTTTATTGAAATAACATTAAAAATGATTATATTAAATAAAACTTAAACTTCACCTAAGACATAAGAAATTACCTATTTAAAAATACTAGAAATAATTGGCTTTTCCGTATAATTATTTATCTTTAGCATAGTGTATTCATCATCTAGGGCTACAGAACAAAATACCCCAGACTAGGAGGCTTACACAACAGAAATTTATTTTCTTATAGTTCTGGAGGCTGGAAGTCCCAGATCAACATGTCAACAAGTTTGGTTTCTCCAGAGGCCTCTCTCCTTGACATGAAATTGCCTGCCTTCTCTCTGTGTCCTCTACATGGCCTTTCTCCATGGGCATGTACTCCTGCTGTCTCTTCCTCTTCTTATAAGGACAGTAGTCCTATTGGATTAGGGCCTCACTCTTTCACCTCATTTAACCTTAATTACCTGTTAAAAGTGCTGTTGCCAAATACAGTCAAATTGGGGGTTAGAGCTTCAACCTGTGGTTATCAGGGGAGACAATTCCATCCATAACATATGGTTAGAAGAAAATTCCATCTGTTTTAAGGAAACACTTGGTACATCATTTTCAACTAAGTTCAGTTTAATTTGGTGACTATTCAAAATATATTCTGTGATAAAGCATGTAAATCACTTAGCACATTTACTGGCACATAGTACATACACAGGAAATATTTGTTATCATTAGCTTCTTAGCACAGAAAATTTAAGAGAGAAAGGAGTGATATAGAGAGGAGAGAGATTTAGAGAGAGAGAAAAAAGTTTAGGCCTTAGAAAAACTTTTAAAATATTGGGGGAAAAAGACAACCATGTGTAATGAAACAAAGCTTACTATATGATCTAGTATTAAAAGGGAGATGATAGTAATCAGTGAGAATAAGAAAGAGAAAATGGGCAGAGACTTGTGGACAAGATCTTGTGGGGAGGATTCATGAAAGAACTGAATTTGTAGTGGGCCTTGAATGAGAAATAGGATGGAAATTCTAGGCAAAGAAATCAGCATGAGCAAAGGCACAGGGATAGGAATGACCATAAGGTATTATAGCAGGTTAACTCTTTTTTTTTTTTTTTTTTTTTT
>NW_020172628.1:250012-258110 GCF_003031525.2 Neophocaena asiaeorientalis asiaeorientalis
CGGGCCGGGGCACGAACCCGTGTCCCCTGCATCAGCAGGCGGACTCTCAACCACTGCGCCACCAGGGAAGACCCGCAGGTTAACTCTTAAACCCCCTCCACTCCCCAAGAGCCAAGAACAGGCTGAGACACTCAACACAACCTGCAGCCTGTGGATAATGTTTTATGGTCATAGCTAACCTAGGATAAATTATTATTTGGGATATCAAAGAACATGTCTTCCATAGTGTTAAACCAGCATATATTTCTGATTCATGTTTACCCATATGCACTTGTACATTTGCTAGCAATATATCCATAGAAAATTCAGTCACATATAGACAAATGCAAGAGACAAAAGCAGTATATCTAAATGAAGTAACAGATCCTTTAAGAGGCTGCTAATAATCAGATATCTGAAATGTGGAGGAGGGCCATTTTTTGTGAGGGATGTTTTACAAATAAGTCTAAGTTTTTACTCTCATTCAAGTACCAGGTTCAATTTTTGTCAAGTTTTGCTCATAATTTCTAAGAAATAAAACAAATACAGAACATTTATGTATACACGCTTACGTACGTATGGACGTATACATATATCTTTAATTTTGGTAGCTTTTTGTTTCAAAATTGCCCCGTTTTAAAAATGGGAGGTTAACATTAAAAATGTTCAAATTTGGAGTAGAGAAAGAGGGGAGAATACAGCTGCATAGCTGCTGGTCATTTCCATATTCTAGTTTCATAGTTATATTGAAGATGTCCACTATTTTTTTCTGCATGCACCCGATTCTAAAATTATTTGACAGAATCACAGACCAGAAGAGATAGGCTTGAATGTCTGGTAGTTTGTGATTTGGCCATGGTGATTGTCCCACGGTCATCCACCTGATCCAAACTGAGATGATCTGATTTTCTTTCTTCAGGAAATTTGAATTTTAGGTACGGAGACAGATTTAGTGAAAGGGTGTTGGACACTTGAACTTGGGCTGTAAGATCAAATAGATATGGGCCAGAAACAAGAAACCATTGCTATACCAAACCAAAAGCAGTACCAAAATTAAGAGCCCTACAGAGAATGTTCTGCAGAGAGATGGTTTGATTGCATATATACAGAAAAGAAAGAGCACATAACACAGGGAGTCTGACTCACAGACTATATTTGAAGTCTGGTTATAATTTCTGAAAACCATTTTCTGTTTCTTTGCAATAATGTCCACTCAAATAAGCAAGCTTTAGTTTTTTTATTCCTTGTAATTAAAGAGTCTCTGGCTAGAATAGTTTTTAACCATATTTACGTGTGCTTTTGGATCTCCTTAACTACCCCAGAAATGAAGGTGTTTGGTTGGATACATTTTGCTTCGAAGACAATAAGGCATTTGCATGTTGGGGAGGTGTAACCTGCAATGGATGCAGTAGACTTTCAAAAGATATTGAATGGATTGAACAAATGTGTAAAATTTGCACTCATGGAGTGGGAACATAAATCATATTATGAAATTATGGAATTATGGTATTATGGCATTTAATCCCAACACAAACCTATACTTATAAAAACTGATTTAAAGTGGCCATAGCATATCAAAACATTGCATAATGTATCAACTTGTATCATAGATATTTTAAGGGCAATTTTTAATTTGCGTATAAATAGTAAACAAAATTTTTCTTCCTTTAAATAACTCTCTTTCCATTTTTTTATCAGAGAGGAAATAGTAATATCTGTAACTAAAGCATAGTTATTGCCTGGGCTGGTGTATGTTTTCATTGAATGTCTGTTAAATAAATGAAGTTACTCAGAAACAAAAGCTAAAGATTTTTTTTGTCAATTTTCCTGTTTGCATTTATATATTTGCCGCTTTTTTTTCTGTATACTTAACCTCTATTCTTTTAGAATTGTTTAACTTCATATTTTACCTTTCTAAGATTGTGCATAGTACAGCTGTGGACATAAGGTTCAGGACCAATTCAACCTTATTAAATGCAGTGCTACAAAGACAACACCCCCTCAAATCCTGTTTATGGAATGTTCCAGTAAGTACTAGATTCTAAACTCTATCCTTGAGTGTGGAGAGTGTGAGTCATTCTGCATCTCTTGATTTATGATTTGTGTAAAGTGATTTATCACTGATTTATGTAGAATGACTTTATAGATAATATAATCTTTAATATGTAGAAAGTCACTACCTTCAGTGTGATATGTTGAATCAAATGAATGAAGTGTAGAGAGAACATAAGCCAGTCTCCTTTTTCAGAACTTACTTTTTTTTCTTTAAGCACAGATATGCAAAAATGGGTCCTAATTTAGGCAACACTAACCCCCACTACTTGATGATTTAGGTCTCCTCTTGAAGGATAATAACAATAATAACAATAAAAATAATTTAAAATACATTTAATGACAGATCGTTATGACAAATACATTTAAAAATAATTTAAAATACATTAATTGACAGATCGTTCTCCCCATTCCAGGTCCTACTTTCTTGTTATTGAGATATAATTCACATACCATAAAATTCACCTTTTTAAAGTGTACAATTACATAGTTTTCAGTATATCCACAGATACATTCAACTACAGCCAATTTTAGAACAGTTTTATCAGCTCAAAAAGAAAACGCAGACCCGTTAGCTATCACCTACATATCTCTTCATTCCTCCAACTAGCCCTAAGGAACCACTTCTATGCTCTTTCTGTATAGATTACCCTGTTTTGCACTGTCATATAAATGGAATCATATACTATGTGGTCTTTTGTGCCTGGCTTCTTTCACTTAGCAAAATGTTTTCAAGGTTTACACATGTTGTAGCATCTAACAATACTTCATTCCTTCTTAAGACTGAATAATATTTCATTTTAAGGTTATATTAGTTTCTTATCCAGTCAACTGATAATGGACATTTGAGTTGCTTCCACCTTTTTCTAATATGAATAACGCTACTATAAATATTCATGTACAAGTTTCTGTGTGGACATAGGTTTTGATTTCTCTTGGGTTTATATCTAGGAGTGGAATTACTGAGTAATATGGTAACTCTGTGTTTAATTGTTTGAGGAACTGCCAGACTGCTTTCCAAAGTGACTCCAACATTTTACATTTCTAAAAGCAGTGTATGAAGATTGAGGTTTTCCCACATTCTCGACAGCACTTGTTCTTATCACACCTTTTTTAAAAATTGTTAAGATTTTATTTTCTAAAGCAGTTTTAGGTTCACAGCAAAATTTCAGGGAAGGTACAGAGATTTCCCATAAACCCCTTGCCCTCACGTAGGCATAGCCTTCCCCCATTATCACCATACCCAACCAGAGTGTTACTTTTGACATACCTACATTGACACATGAAAATCACCCAAAGTCCATAGTTTACCTTAGGGTTCATTCTTGGTGTTATACATTATATGAATTTGGACAAATGTGTAATGACGTGTCAGTTATTAATGTATCATACAGAGTATTTTCACTGCCCTAAAAATGTTCTGTGATCTGCCTATTTATCCCTCCCCTTAATCCACCCCCAATCTACTGATCTTTTTACTGTCTCTATAGTTTTATCTTTTTCAGTCTGTCATATAGTTGGAATCAAACAGTATGTAGGTTTTCAGATTGGCTTTTTTTTTCCTATGCATTAAGATTACTTCATGTCTTTTTATGGCTTGATAGCTCATTTGTTTTTAGCACTGGGAAATATTTGATTGTCTGGATGTACCACAGTTTATTTACCTACTGAAGGACATCTTGATTGCTTTCAAGTTTTGACAATTATGAATAAAGCTGCTATTCCTACCCATGTACAGGTTTTTGTGTGGACATAAATTTTCAACTCCTTTGGATAAATACTAAGGAGTGTGATTGCTGCATCATATGACAAGAGTATTTTAACTTTGTAAGAAACTGTCAAACCATCTTCCAAAGTGGCTGTACCATTTTGCATTCCCACCAGAAATGAATGAGAACTCCTTTTGCTCCACACCTCCAGCATTTTGTGTTTTCAGTGTTCTAGATTTTGCCCATTCTAGTAGGTGGGAAATAATATCTCATTGTTTGGATTTGCATTTCAGTGACGTCATATGATATAGAGCATCTTGTCATATGTTTATTTGCCATCTGTGTATGTTCTTTGGTGAGGTATCTGTTAAGGTCTTTAGCCCAGTTTTTAATCAAGTTGTTTTCTTATTGTTGAATTTTGTGAGTTCTTTGTTTATTTTGGACAATAGTCCTCTATCAGATGTATCTTTTGAAAATGTTTGCTCCCAGTCTGTGGTTTCTCTTCTCATTCTCTGACATTGTTTTTTACAGAAGTGTTTATTTTTAATATAAAAGTTTAGCATATCAGTTGTTTCTTTCATGGATTGTACCTTTGGTGTTGTACCTAAAAAGTCATCACCGTACCTATGGTCCTCTAAGTATTCTCCTAATGTTATCTTCTAGGAGTTTTATGCTTTTTCAGTTTACATTTGGATCTGTAATCAATTTTGAGTTAATTTTGTGAAGGGCATAAGGTCTGTGTCAAGATAAATTTTTTTTTTTTTTTTTTTGCTGTGGGTGTCTCATTGTTCCAGCACCATTTGTTGAAAAGACTTTCTTTGCTCTGCTATACTGCCTTTGCTTCTTTGTGAAAGATCAGTTGACTATATTTATGAGCATCTACTTACGTGCTCTCTGTTCTGTTCCATTGATCTATTGTCTTTTCTTTCACCAATAACACAGTCTTGATTACTGTAACTAGATAGTAAATCTTGAAGTTGGGTAGGGTCAGTCCTCCAACTTTGCCTTCAATATTATGTTGATTATTCTGAGTCTTTTGCCTCTCTATATACACTTTAGAATCAGCGAATAGATAACCACAACATAACTTGATGGGATTTTGACTGGCATTGCATTGAATCTGGGGATCAAGTTGGGAGGAACTGATGTCTTTACAATATTGTGTCTTTGTATCCGTGAACATGGAATGTCTCTCCATGTATTTTGTTGTCTAATTTCTTTTATCAGAGTTTTGTATTTTTCCTCATATATTTTGTATATATCTTGTTAGATTTTTACCTAAATATTTCATTTAGGGGATGCTAATGTAAATGGTTTTGTATTTTTAATTTCAAAATCCACTCGTTCATTGCTGGTCTATAGAAAGGTGACTGACCTTTGTGTATTAACATTGTATCCTAAAACCTTGCTATAATTTATTAGTTGCAGGAGGGTTTTTTTGTGTGTGTATTCTTTCAGATTTTCTACATAGATAATCACAACATCTGCAAACAAAAACAGTTTTATTTCTTCCTTCCCAAACTGTATACCTTTTATGTTCTTTAATTGTCTTATTGCATTAGCTAGAACTTCTAGTACAATTTTGAAGAGGAGTAGTGAGAGAATATTTTTGTCTTGTACTTGATATTTGTGGGGAAGCTTTGAGTTTCTCACCATTAAGTATAGTGTTAGCTGTAGGGTTTTTTAGACATTCTTTATCATGTTGAAGAAGTTCGCCTCTATTCCCAGTTTACTGACAATTTTTATTATGAGCAGGTGTTGGGTTTTGTCAAATGCTTTTTCTGCATCTATTGATATGATCACGTGATTTTTCCTGTTTACTCTTTGATGTGATAGATTACATTAATTGATTTTTGAATATTGATCCAACCTTTCATATCTGGGCTATAAATCCCACTTGGTTTAGGGTTGCGGTGTATAATTATATGTATCTGGATTATTGTATTTTTTTATTCTAGCCAGCCCAGTGGGTGTGAGGGGGTTCACTGTGATTTTGATTTTCATTTCCTTGATGAATATTGGTGTCAAACAAATGCGCCTGTTGGCTATTTGTATATTTTCTTTGGAGCAATGTCTTCAAGTTCTTCACCCACGTTTTTAAAATTGGGTTATTTGTCTTTATACTGTTGAATTGTAAGAGTTCTTTATGCATTGTGGATAGAAGCCATTTATCCAATATATGATTTGCAAATATTTTCTCCCATTCTGTGGCTTTTCTTTTTACTTTATGGATGGTGTTGTCCTAGTTTTCTTTTTATGGAAAAATAGCATCAATATTATGTTTCTCCTCAGTAATGATATCATTAATTCTTTGTAAACTGCAAAGTATATCTTAATTAAATCCTGGGGCCCCCTTTCTTCACAACAAGCAATAATGATAATGATGATGATGATGATGTTGATAGCTGTTAATATTTATTGAGTGCTACCCATTTACCAGGTATTGTGATAACTACTTTAATGCATTTGCTCATTTAATCCCTAATATATACTCCCATTAAGTAGGAATTACTATTATCTCCATTTATAGATGATGGAACTGAGGCACAGAAAAAGCCACATAGCCAGTAATTGACAGATAAGAAAAATAAATCCTAGGCTGATTGCTCATCCAGTTATACTGTCCCACGATCTGTGTTCTGAGATTTTTCTCACTTTGATTCCTCACAAAATTGTGGTTGTTGGTACCCCAGTGTGAAGGTTTTCTGATAAAGTAGTATGTGCTAGAGTTGTTAATGGTTATTAATCAGTTAATAAATAAATACACTCATGAACTTTTTTTAGAACTCTCACTTATTCATATTTAGGCCTTATAACAGTAATACCTTAAATTATTGACATAAGAACAACAGAAATTTTAGCCATGGGCAACATGGAGAGGAGGATTATTTTGGGCAATGGGACCCTTGAGAGACCCTCACATCTTATGAAAATTGCAACCATTAACTTCCTTTTCATACCTTGTTGAGTCTACTTTACCACCGAATCATTGCTCCACAGACTGACATCCTTAAAATAATATTGATGGAATATTGATGAACAGATACTAAAGTGCTCAAGTAAACATACACATTTAATTTAGAGTTGGTGTGATATTCCTTGGTCATTCTTGTGAGCACTAAAATATTGAACGGTTGTTTGTGTTTTTTGGTAATATACAGACATATTTGCAAGAATATTTTTTTAACTCATAAGTGATTATATTCAGCTCATTGATACATGGTTATCTTTAACATCCCCCACAAAGCCATCATGGAGTTTGAATACAAAGGATATACTTTTTTCATTAATTATTCCTTTCTAGTTGAAATTGCATCATTTCCAGGAATTTTTAAAAAATAATTAAGTGCAACTCAACTCACTATCCCTTTATTTTTCTCCTACATCTGAGTTACAAACCTGGCTCAATTCAACACCTCACTCAGATTTTTCTGCTGTAAAATATAATACACCTGTGAGGACAGAGGAACACCTTACCTGAGCCCTCAGGGCTTCTTGTAAAAACTTACATTATATACCCCTGCTCAAATAACCTCCCACATAGCAAAGCACGAATTCCAAAACACTATTTACAAAGCTCCTATCTTTCTTCTCACTCTCATGAAATAACTTCACTCTTCTTCACAAGCCAGAGGCTAACTACTGTATTATCTTTCCTTCACCCTCCCTACATCCCAGCTGCTTTCTTCCTCTCTCCTTTCTTGCCCTCACCTGCTTCCCTTACTTTTAAAAAGGAGGGAGTCATCATACATATCAAGGCACATTCCACTGCTTGATCCAATTAATTTATTCTCTTCTAATACATGGTCCTGTCAATTTTTGGTCTCTTTCTCTCTCACCCTCATCTTTTCTCTGTAATCATAAAAATAAGTTCAATGTTTCATCTTTAAACAAAACAAGGGGAATGAACCATCCGTGACCATGTGATCCCTTCTAGCCTCTGTTCATTCAATTCCCTTTCTATCTAAAACAGTGGTTCTTAAACTTAACTATGCATCAGAATCACCTGGAAAGCTTCTTAAAAGCCAGAGCACTGGTCTCTAACTCCAGATTTTGTTATTCAAGAGGTCTATGGTAGAACTCAAATATTTTCATTTCTAACAAGTTCCTAGATGACTTTGATACTGCTGATCTGAGGTCCACACTTTAAGAACCACTGGATTAAGGCAAGATCTTTTATTTTATTTTATCTTATTTATTTTATTTTATGTAAACATTTTGCAACAGGTTTTCAGTCTTCACCATTCTACTGTAAGTACCCTTGCTATTGTTGCACATGACCACCTTTTTTCCAGATACTTGTTTTCAAAACTTGATTTCATTGGATCACTCTTCAGTGTTTGACATGGATAGCTGTA
>NW_020172628.1:258481-274280 GCF_003031525.2 Neophocaena asiaeorientalis asiaeorientalis
CCTTTTTTTTTTTTTTTTTATAAAATTCTTTTCTCCTTTGGACACAGGAAAGCCCATATATTCTTCTCAAGAGAAGAATAGAGTTACTTAAATGTCTGGTCATAAAATATCACACAGAAGATATACAAAATTCATTCTGAAATATTTCATTTTAAGTGCCAAGTACTAATCAATAGTGTACTAAGTTTTGCGGGTATATTATGAACTAATTAAACATGGTCCTTTACATCATCTAATAGAAAAGGTAAGTCAAGTGCATGGTTTAGATTGTAAATTTTAAGGCTAACAACACAGTTTTGAGGAAGGAGTCTGGGAGTATCAAAGTTGAGGCCTGTTTCATGAGTAGGAGTTTAGTACAAAAACAAGTGGGCAAAGAATGATTTGGTATAAGGTAATACTCTTGTGGGCTGAATGTGTCTGCTTAAAATTCACATGTTGAAGCCCTCATCCCCAATGTGGTGATATTTAAAGATGGGACCTTTGAGGAGTAATTAGGTTTAGATTATGTCATAATTTTAGGACCCTCTTTATGGGATTGGTGCCCTTATAGGAAGAGGAAGACAGAGATAACTCTCTCTCACCATTCACATGCACCAAGAAAAGACCGTGTGGGCACACAGCAAGAAGGCAGCTGTCTACAGGTCAGGAAGCAGGCCCTTACCAGAAACTGAGTCTGCCAGCAGCTTGATCTTGGATTTCACAGCCTCCAGAACTGTGAGAGATAAATGTCTGTTGTTTAGGCCACCCAGGCTATAGTATTTTGTTATAGCAGCCAGAGCTCCCTAAGATAAACATCATTAGCTAAGAATCAGAGGCAAGAAAGAACAGGCTTGCTTCAGAAAATTAAAGACATTTTGTTTGGCTGGAGAAAAAGAAAAAAAATTATATATAAATTATATTATATATAATTGTTCATGGGTATGTTCTTGCTGGGGGAACACAGTGATGAGGCAAATAAGTATATCTGGCACTACTGAATAAATATGGGGACCTGAAAGAACTATTCTCTCTCTTCAAAATGGATTTGAAAACAAACAAACAAACATCTATCCACTGGCTGGGGGAAGCAGTAATCTTTTTCATCTCTACTAGAGATGAACACACAATAAAGTTCTCAAACCAGTCAAATAGTTGCTTTATAAAACCACCAAGAGGCTCGGCACCCCAACTTTTTGAGGTAATAGAACTATTTGAACAAACTTGATGTATGTTATAAGAATAGTAAGATACAACAGAAAAGTTCACACCATATGAGAGAAGAGATTTACATGAAAAAAGAGAACATGCACTAGAAAGACAGAGTTTCAAAAAATATACTCAAACTAAAAAGCCCAATGATTGGATAAAAAGATTGAACACAGCTGCAGGGAGAATTCGTGAACTGCATGATAGATCTGAAGTTTTAATAATGTAACACAGAGAGATAAAGTGATAGAAAATATGAAAAAGTGGTAAAGAGACATTGACTGTGGATTGAGAAGACCTAGAAAGCTAGACAGAAGAAAAACAACTCAATATTCAAATGTAAGATGGTTGATTATTTCCATAATTAATGAAATATATGAATCCCCAGGTTAAAGAAAAAAATGACTCAGATTGAATAATTAAAAATAAATCTATATATAAACACAATATGCTGAAATTGCAGAAATCCAAGGGCAAGGAGAATATATAAAACTCATCTAAAGAGAAGACAGAAAGTAAAGTTTTACAGTAATTTTAACCCTAGGAGACTTCTGGAAACAAACAAGCAAACAAAAATACCAAAGAAAATGGAATCATATTTTTAAAGTACAGAAGAAAATGACTCAACTTAGAATTTTATCTCTAGGTAGATTGTCCTTAAATAATGAAAGTAAAATAAATACATCTCCAAAACAAAAGTGAAGAAATTTACCACTCATAGACTCTTGCTGAAATAACTTGTCCTGGAATATGTATTTTAGGAAGAAGAAAGTTTAATCCAGAAGGAAGCAATAGTAAGAATTAATGGTGAGTAAAGAAACTGGCAAATACATAAATATAAATAAGGATCAACTCTAGTGATAATAATAATAACAAGATTATATAGGGAACTTTTTGGAAAGGTGGAACTAAACATTAGGAAACAAAGTGATAAATGTATTCTAAGATCCTTCTGTTAATCAAGGGTTTGTGAGAACTAAATGATTAACTTTAAAATTTGGCAAGTCAATAATATATTTTAAATGTTTAATGTAGCCACCAAAATAATGGAAAGAGAATGTATAACTTTCCAACTTAACTAAAGGGAGAAAAAATAACAAATAAATATAAAGAAAATGAATAATAAAATAACTGAGATGTTACATATAAATCCACACTATATCAGAAATTACAATAAAAATAACTAGATTTAAGAGTCATCTAAAAGAGGTTCTCAGATGTGGATTAAATTTTAATTGCATTGTAGGGGAAAATATACTTAAAATAATGACACATAAAGGCAAATGTGAAGGATTGAGAGTTAGAAAAAATTGATCCAGGCATGTACTACCATAACAAAGCTGATGTAACTCTATTAAAAACAGATGATAAATAGACACACAGATATGTAATAATGATAAAGGAAGCAGTTCACTTCATTTATCAAAGTTATACCATCATGTACTTTTAAGTACCTAGTAATATAATTTTTAAAATGTATAAATTAAAGATTGACAGAATAAAAAGATTGAGGAGAATAAAACACAATACACAATAATATAAAAAATTACGTTAAAACAACACATGGTTCACAGAAGAAAGTATAATGGAAAGTAAAACATATTAAGGGCTGTGTTAATAAACACACCACATATTAAAACTTGGATGAAGACATTAACTAATGTATGCTAGAAGATATTATGAAATAATAACTGAAAAAGACATCCAAATCAGAAA
The DNA here is from genome assembly GCF_003031525.2 of Neophocaena asiaeorientalis asiaeorientalis. Classification (NCBI taxonomy): domain Eukaryota; kingdom Metazoa; phylum Chordata; class Mammalia; order Artiodactyla; family Phocoenidae; genus Neophocaena; species Neophocaena asiaeorientalis. The sequence goes on from NW_020172628.1 coordinate 261,383, forward strand.
GGAGAAAATAAAACTGTCACTATTTGTAGACGACATGATGTTATATATAGACAACCCTAAAGACTCCACCAAAAATCTTTCAGAACTATTAAATAAATTGAATAAAGTTGCAGGATACAAATAAATATATAAGAATCTGTTGTGATTCTATACACTAGCAATGAACTAGGAGGGAAAGAAATTAAGAAAACAATCCCATTTCAAATTCATCAGAAAAAATAAAATACCTAGGAATAAATGTAACCAAGGAGGTAAAATACCTGTACATGGAAAAATATAAGACACTGATGAAAGAAATTGTAGAAGACATAAATAAATGGAAAGATATTTCATGTTCATAGATTGGAAGAATTAATATTGTCAAAGTATCCAGACTACTCAAAGCAGATTCAATGCAATCACTATCAAAATTCCAACGACATTTTTCACAGAAATAGTAAAAACAATCCTAAAATTTGTATGGAACCATAAAAGACCCCAAAGAGGCAAAACAATCTTGAGGAAGAAAAACAAAGCTGGAGGTATTATGCTCCCTGAATTCAAACCATATTACAAAAATATAGTAATGAAAACAATATGGTATTGGCATAAAACAGTCACATAGATCAATGGAGCCACATATAGAGCCCTGAAATAAACCCATGCATATATAACCAATTAGTTTATGACAAAGGAGCCAAGGATATACAATGGAGAAAAGATAGTCTCTTCAATAAATGGTGCTGGGAAAACTGGACAGCCACAATAAAAGAATGAAACTCAACCACTATCTTACACTGTATACAAAAATTAACTCAAGATTGATCAAAAATTTGAATGTAACACCTTAAACCATAAAACTTGTAGAAGAGAACACAGACAGTAAGCTCCTTGACATCAGTCTTGGGGATGGTTTTTTGGATTTGACACCAAAAGCAAAAACAGCAAAAGTAAAAATAAACAAGTGGGACTATATCAAACTGAAAAGCTTCTGCAAAGCAAAGAAAACCATCAACAAAATGAAAAGGCAACCTATAGAATGGCGGAAAATATTTGTAAATTTTATATCTAATAAGGGATTAATATAGCAAATATACAAAGAACTCAGACAATTCAATAGCAAAAAAACAAACACTCCAAATAAAAAATGAGCAGAGGATCAGAACAGACATTTCTCCAAAGAAGAAATACAAATGGACAACAAGTGCATGAAAAGGTGCTCAAGGTCACAAATTATCAGGGAAATGCAAATCAAACCCACAGTGAGATACCACCTCACACCTGTTAGAATGGCTATCACCAAAAAGACAAGAAATATCAAATGTTGGTGAGGATTTGGAGAAAAGGGAACCCTTGTACACTGTTCATGGGACTGTAAATTGGTGCAACCACTATGGAAGACAGTATGGAAGTCTGTCAGAAAATTTAAAATAGAACTACTGTATGATCCAGCAGTTCCACTTCTGGGTATTTATTTGAAGAAAACTAAAACACTAACCTGAAAAGACATGCAGCCCCATGTTCACTTCAGCACTGTTTACAACAGCCAAGAAATGGAGGCAACCTAATTGTCCATCTATGGATGAATGGATAAAGAAAATGTGGAACACATACACAATGGAACATTATTTGGCCATAAAACAGAATGAAATCTTGTCATTTGTAACAACATGGATGGATCTTGAGGGCATTATGCTAAGTGAAATAAGTCAGATAGAGAAAGACCAATACTATATGAACTCATAGATAGAGAATAGATTGGTAATTGTTAGAGGTGGGGAGTGGGGTGTAGGTGAAATGTGTGAAGGGGGTTAAAAAGTAAAAACTTCCAGGTATAAAATAAATGTCATGTGGATGTAATGTACAGCATGATGATTACAGTTAATAAAACTGTATTGCGTATTTAAAAATTGCTGAGTAAATTTTTAAATTATTTATTTATTTAGGGGTGATTTGGGTCTTTGTTGCTGCGTGTGGGCTTTCTCTAGTTGCGGCGAGCAGGGGCTACTCTTCATTGCGGTGCATGGGCTTCTCATTGCAGTGGCTTCCCCTGTTGCAGAGCACAGGCTCTAGGCACGCGGGCCTCAGCAGTTGTGGTGCACGGGTTCAGTAGTTTTGATGCATGGGTTTAGTTGCTCCGCGGCATGTGGGATCCTCCTGGACCAGGGCTCAAACCTGTGTCCTCTGCATTAGCAGGCAGATTCCCAATCACTGAGCCACCAGGGAAGTCCCTGCTAAGAGTAAATCTTTTAAAGTTTTGATCACAAGAAAAAATTTGTAACTATGTATCGTGATAGGTGTTAACTAGGCTTAATTGTGGTGATCATTTCACAATGTGTATAAATATTGAATCATCATGTTGTACACCGGAAACTAATATAACGTTATATGTCAGTTATAGCTAAATTTAAAAAAATACTGAAAATTCAATTTAGCTTTATTTTTTTAAAAAAAAGAATAATGGGTTAAAATCAAATGAAGTGATATGGAGGATATTTTAAAAATGGGAGATAGAATAAATATAATAGAACAAGAATAGTTGAATTATGCTGCTCTCTGCTCCATACAGACCTAGAGGTCAAGGCTTGCCAAGTGTATCACTGAATCTTATGAACTACCGTGAGTTTCACTTCATAATTTCCAAGGAGCAGAACCAAAATCTCAGGAATATTTCAAAGGAGAAAATCAGAATCCTCAGCATATGGCAGAAAGGGGTGGCCATCAGAATCTGAATCCCTACAAATGTATGTACCCTCTCCAATATCATAAGATCAATAAGAGCATATAAAACCACACATAACCTACAATCTCTGGATTACTAGAAGACAGAGAATACCATAAACTTTAAATTACATTTATAAAGAGAAATAAACACTCAATTCCAAGAGAGTTTCTGCTCTGACTACAAGACTGTGGATGTAGAGAGCAGGGAGAGAAGGCTTAGGAGACTCCGTGACAAAGAGGGGAGAGATTTGGAAGAATTAATGAAGCACAGACAAAATCATCCTCAGAAAGAGAACATCCAATGTTCAGAGCCAAGTTAGTACTAGACCAAAATGAAAGTTTGGCACTTGGTAATCTACACCACCTGATACAAGAAATGGCCTTGAAAGTATAATAAGAGACACTCAAAGTGGGAGTATTAGAGAAGATTTGCTCTGGAGAAGGAGATGGATAATGGGGTTGCACCCTTGAGAAAGATAACACTGAAAAGACAGAAAAAGTTAGAGGGGAAAGAGTAGGATCCTGAAGAAATGGAAGGAAAAAAACAAAAGCTTTGACAGCTTTTGCCTTCACTCCCACCATTAATATCACCTATTAAAAAAACACATTTCACTAAAGCAACAGCAGGGAGTGTGGTTCAAGTATAAACCCTGTCCACGACATGAGTAGGAATAGGAAAAGACACACACACATACAGAGAGAGAGAGAGAGGGCAAGAGAACCCCTATATAAAGCAACTGGGCAAATAAAACAGGTAAATGAATAAAAATATTTCAGCTAATGAAAACTCACCATCCTCAAACCACCATAAAGTAAAAAAATGAAAATGTAACACATAATTCTAACTAGATTATATATTATACAATAAGGATTTTGACATCTATCACTTATCTGTGTATCACCTATCATTCTTTCTCTAAAGTTGGAAATTAAAAAACTAACACAGAAATCAATAAAACAAGGAATAAATGCAAATATGGTTGAATTCATAAAAACATTAAACTAGTCCAAGAAATATATTTTATAATGCTAAAAGCCACATTCACAATGAAGACACAACAGAAATTATCTACGTATAATATCAAATTACACAGTAAATGCCCATTTAAACCAGAAATTACAGATAATGCATGGAGACATATGTAGAAGCATTAACAATGTGAAACTTTAATATACCACTTTCAGTATAAAATATAATAAGTAGGCATAAATAAGAATATAAGAAATAAAAGCAACATAATTAATATAGTAAATCTTATATATAACACCCTACAGTCTAAAAAGAGACAGTGTATGTTCTTCCAAAATGCTTATAGAATGTGTCATATTTTATTATATATGAAGAGTCATATCAGGAAAATATCAAGAAGTATCATAAAGAGAAATCTTATATTTTCTTACAATCATGCATAAGATCTGGAAATTTAAAATAAAATATAAAAAATTGAAAATCTCTTTCACCTGAATATTTTTTAAAAAACTATTAGACAATTTTTGGAGCAAAGGATACTAAGAAAAATTGCAGGATTTTTGAGAAGTAATGATAATGATAGTACTACATATCACTATATATGAGATATATTTATATATTTGAAGCAGTCACCAGAAGAAAATTCACTTTACAAAAATACAGGGTACGCAGATTTTCTTATTGCTATAAGGGAACAATCAACAAATTCATAAAATGTGCAACTGATCTGGGCACCTTTAAAATAATGAATTTACTGGTAAAAATGGAGGTCTTTTAAATGAAAAGAAACCATATAAATAATCAAATGTAATGCATGAATCCTGGTTAGATCCTGATTGAACAAAACTAAATATAGGTTCTATTTTTGTGACAACTGGGAGAAATGAATAGAGACTGGATATTAGATGATACAGTGAAAATATTTTGAATTTTCTTAGGTGTGATAATAAGCGTATGGAAGTGATGGAGCAGTGGTGGTGAGGCTTATGTTTTATTTCTTTTTTTTTTTTTTGCGGTACGCGGGCCTCTCGCTGTTGTGGCCTCTCCCGTTGCGGAGCACAGGCTCCGGACGCGCAGGCTCAGCGGCCGTGGCTCACGGGCCTAGTCGCTCTGCGGCATGTAGATCCTCCCGGACCGGGGCACGAACCCGTGTCGCCTGCATTGGCAGGCGGACTCTCAACCACTGTGCCACCAGGAAAGCCCTGTTTTATTTCTTTAACCAAAAGTGGAGGGAAAGAATGAGCCTCAGAAAATATGGCAAAATATTATTCTTTATTAAATGTAGTTTGTGGTAATTATTTTTATTATAATATACTCTGAATTTTCTATGTTTAAGTATTTCATAATTAAATCCTTTTATCTTAAAATGTCTCAAGCCAAAACATAGAAGATACTGGATATGTATTTTGATTTTCTCTGTAATGAATGGAGTAGAATTAAACTGATATAATAATTATCTAAAATTAAAAGGAGAAAGAGAGCAAAAGGATCTAGATCAAATAACTATGCAATCATTCTACACTGCTGATAACTTCCTGAATTTTTAATCTGTGAGGAAATTTGTAGCCTAAGAAATGAGTACACAACATCCTTACTGTTACCAAACCAAACTTGGGTCTGCTCAGCTGCTCACAGTTAAGCCAATCTACCGACACCAGGTTGTGATGAAGGAAAGTGCGTTTGCTGCAGGCACAAAGCAAGGAGTCCAGGCCACTAAGACCCCAAATTCCCCCAACCCCCCAGTGGTTTTCAGGGGAAGGTTTTTAAAGATAGGGTGAGGGAGAGAGTGATCAGCTGATGGACATTTTTCTGATTGGTTGATGCTGAGGTAATCAGGAGTCAACATCATCAACCTTCTGGTTCCAGCCAGTCTGAGGTCTATGGGCTAGTGGTCAGAATGCAGTTAACTTCTTGCACCTGGTGGGGGTATCAGTATCCACAAAACACCTCAAAGGCTATGGCTCAGAATATTATCGATAGCCCTTGAGGAGGAACTAAAGGTCCTTGACCTTGTCTAATGGCTAAACTATTATTATCTTTTCTTACTTGACTGTTTTCCTTTGTTTCTGCATTTTCTCAATTCTCTGAGTAAATTTATTCTTCGGAACTTAGGGAAGGCCTAGGAGGCTCAAGTTTTTCTGCAAACAAGAGGCAATTGGAGGACATGGTGGGGTGGGGCAGTCTGTCCCGAGGGCCCCATAGGGTCCTGCTCAGTTACACTTACTACAAAAGCAATGCTGTTTTTTGGATATTTAAAATTTTTATTATGCTGATAATGCCAACTTCCTTCATAATAAAGGAGCCATGTGTATAACTTCACATTTTTATATAAATGGGGTCAATGGAGTTACATACAGTGGTCTGCTGGAGCTAGCTCACACTAGCTCAAGAAAGTTGATTGTACTCATTTCAGTCAGCTGGCTCACTAGCATACTACTGGTTATATAGGAATTAAAGTGGTGTGCTGGTAAATGTTTAACAACTGGCTCTCCTAGGAATAAAAGTTTTGGTTTATACTGTTTGCCAATTTCTATTATGTATATACGCCCACCATGTCAATTTCAGGTTATCAATGTTACCTCACTAAACATGGAGTTGGGAATAAAAGCACAGAATCAGCACTTGTAAGCCAGTATGAGTCGGCTCCAGCATATCACTGAAATGTATTCATCTCAAACATCCTCTCTGACTGTAGTGGATTTTACAGCTGCATGATGGAAACAGGAGAGAGAAATCTATCATTCCTAACTGTTGAAAGAAAGGGAAAAATAAGAACAAGGCTGCTTCGATCAATTTGCGTATCTTGATTTCCTTGTTGAGAATGTTGTCTTCTATACTATAATAAAACACCTCTATCCATCATGCAGGTATGTCGATCATCATCTTAGTATGTTAGGGTAATATTGCTTTAATTCCTCTAGGATTTGGGATAATGAATATTATTTAGTAAAATAACATATTGAGAACGGTTACTTCTGTAGCTGCGTGTTTTAAAGACAACCAGGTTTTGAGCTTCAGGCAATGTAGTACAGAAGCTGGTTGGGCTGAGCAATATATTGTAAAAAAAATAAATAAGCTTTTCTTCAAGTTTTTGTAACATTACCCCATGAAAGAAAGGTTAAACCACCCTTCAAAACACAGGTTATTGGCTAATAAATAGAACATAGGTGCTGAAAGTACACTACAGTGTGAAACAGGTCATTTCAAAGTGATTTTGTCTAAGAATTGGAACCCAGAGGAAGAAAATGTCATAGTTTCACAAGTCTGGAATCATGCAATAAAACTTTAATCAGATACAATCACATAATGATTTTTTTAGGCATGAATATTTCAACCACCAGCCTTAATACTAAAGATTAGGTGTTCAATGTATATTATTTGTAGAAAAATATGCTACAATTTATTTAGAACTACTTGTAATAGAAACTGCCTATATTTTACAATCAATGAAAATAGGAACATTGGAGAATCATGGTCATCGTGGCACATTTTAAATGCACCTCCATAAGAATAATTTTCTATATAATATTATCTTAGTCTGTTCGAGATGCTATAACAAAACATGAAAAACCAGGTAACTCATAAATAACAGAATTTATTTCTCACAGTTCTGGAGGCTAAAGTCCAAGATCATGGTGACAGCTTGGTTGGGTGAGGACCGTTATCCTGGTTGCAGACACATCCCTGGCTGTGTCCTCACATGTTAAGGGGCCAGGGAGCTCTGTGCAGTCTTTTTTATTAGAGCACTGATCCTATTCATGACAGCTATACTCTCATGATCTAATCACCACCCAAATACCCCATCTTCTAATACCATCACATTGGGTATTAAGATTTCAACATATACATTTTAGAGGAACACAAACATTCAGACCATAGAAAGTATGAACAGGGATTTGTTATATTCAGTAAAGATTTTCAAATCTTCCAGAGCTCTGAATTATATTATTGCCCTAACAAGCATTAGGAATGATATTGCAGCGATAAGAATAAAGTCTATGCGTATTTATAGATTCCCCAGTGATAATTCTTATTTTAGTAACAAGGCCTGGATTAATGTATATTTATGATTAATAAAAATACCTGAGAAACATTCTATCTGGTTAGTGGAATATTGTGGTTACCTATAGATAGCTTTAAGGCTAACACATAATATAAAACATTTGAACAATCTAATATTAAAATCATGTCATATGCTTCTCATAACGTATCACAGATTGAGATCTCTGGGAAGCAGATTCTGAGGCAGGATTTATTACATAGGACGTTAATTAGTTAGTGCTCTTAGAATCAACACCTGTAGAAATGAGAGGGCGAAAGGAGGATTGGACCAAAGGGAGAAGTTGATCTGTGGTATCATCCCAAATAAGGTTTCAGCTGGCCCTCCTTGAGAACTTCAGAGCTGGGACTGCCATTCCGAATTATCCCAAATAGAGGCAAGGAGACTGGGCCTTTATCTCTTCACACTGATCAGTAATTTGATGTAGGCTGCCAAAAGTAAGGGAATCTTGGGTGAGGCAATACCTTTCAGCTGAGGCAATCTCCAAAGTGGGCTGACAGCTGAGGGTGAAAGCCAGGAAGAAGTTCATCATTCCGGAAGGGGCATCTAGGTGAAGCGTCACAGCCTTGACTATATAACTCTCTGACGGAACAAGAAAAAGTGGTCGCCCTACCAATGGATACAAAATTTATTTCTCGATAATTTCAGAGAGGTATAGGTTGAAATTTTCATCTGCCCACATCCATTCAACGACTGTTTTCTTCCTATGTAAGTACCATTTGATTTGAATTATACTCTTTTAGTAAGAGAGTAATGATTCCTTGCTGTGAGCTGGGTAATATGCAGTAAATACAATATGATGGCAAAGCAATGCTGATGTGACAGAAATTAACTCAGATATTGAATATTTCTATTTAGTTTTCTCTCTGTGTATGGCATTAACACATTGCATGTGCTTTTAATATTATTTGATGTATACATGTAAATATTGACTCTTCTAACTGATTCTATGAGATAAATATCTACCTAAACATATTGGACCCAATAAGAAAATTACACATCCTTAATATGTAAAAGTGTTTACCCTTGATACACTATTTACATTTTCACTGCTTTCCATTGCTGGAAAGTGCAAAGTTTTTCAGCTCTTCATGAGAAGGCTAAACAAAGAGGAGAGCATAGTACTATCAGTAGACACACTTGTTAGTATTCTGTAAAAATCTAGATATATACAACCCTTTGTTTCTATTTTGAACCCAAAGACAGGGCGAGAGAATATTGTAGCCAATGTGTGTATCCTGCTGTGTTGTGATTGGGTATCGCTGCAGAAGGAAGCACAGTGGGATAAGTTAGTGTACAATAAAAACTTTGGAAGCCCTTATGCAACATACGTTGTATGGGATAACCACATGAGCAGAGTCGTTCAATTTCAATTACGACACATGCTTTCAGATGTTTCTATTTTGTAATTTTTGTTTTCTCATGTTTACTTTTTATTTTGCATACCGCTGTCTTCCTGCATTTTTACTTGAATCGCAGTCCGAAGGAAAAGGAAGAGAGTTCAATATTAAACTGACCTTTACTAGCTTTGATCCACTAGCTCTCAGTAGATTGTATCATGTTAACTTCCTTCCCCATCTGAGAGAGGACTTATCTAAAATGGCATCTGATCCCATTTCCCCCAAATCCCTAGGCTCCTGTCATTCTGTTTTTAAAACCTGCCTTACTTTTCTTCATGGATGAATTCTGACACTGTGATTTCTTTCTTTGATATTTTTTCCTGTTACTTCCAGTAGACTGCTACTTTATACAAAGACTTTTGTTTCTTGTATTTCTAGCTGCTTCTCCAGTACTGGAGCATAGTGTTAAATAAATAAATAGCAATTCAGGTACACATTTCCTAGTTATACCACTGTCTTTAACCTCTCTTCCAGACTTAAGATGTTTATAATTTGGGGGACCTAAGTTGTAGTTTACTCACAGTTTTAATATGTGGAATGTATTTTGTTACTAACTCGTTTAAGTCCTACCTTAGATCATTCCTCTCCTTTTCGTTTTTATTTTTTTTACTTTGTATTATGAAAATTTCAAACATATCCAAAAGTAGAGAGAATGACATAAAGAAAGCTCCCATACTCACCATCCAGCAAACACTTAACTAATGACCAATTTTGTTTCATCTATACACCTGTATGCTTCCACGCACACCCAGGTTATTTGAAACATGTGTTAAGGCATCTTCTAATAAAAGTAACGATGGATTCACAACTGAAAACACCACATTTTGGGAGTCAAAAAACCTGAATTTGAGGTATAAACAGCCCCTGTCTTGCTTCAGTCTTTCCAATATCAGTGCTCTGAAGACACCTGAGAAAAGTGATGTATAAATATAGGTTACTTTATTCTCTTTTATATCCTTTGACTAGCTATAGTATTTATTTTAAGTGAAGCGGAAGCAATATTGTAGATTTACTGAAAGAATGTTCTCTCAACTAACCATAAAATTTTTTTATAAAAAGCATTTTTACCCATGATATAATCCCTTTGTTTGTTTCCAGCTTTCATATAACAAGAATAATTTTAATATATATTTCTCCATAGCAGAGCATCTATTATATTAAGCATATAGTGTCCAAGTTCCCCAATACCCTTTATATGGTCCTTTTGCAAAATGTTCTTAATCAACCTGAAAAACAATAGACTTTTTAAATTGCTAGTTCTTATAATATTACTGCCCACAGCCTGTGTCTTTTTTTTTGCGGTACGCGGGCCTCTCACTGTTGTGGCCTTTCCCGTTGGGGAGCACAGGCTCCAGACGCGCAGGCTCACTGGCCATGGCTCACGGGCCTAGCCGCTCCGCGGCATGTTGGAACTTCCCGGACCGGGGCATGAAGCCGTGTCCCCTGCATCGGCAGGCGAACGCTCAACCACTGCGCCACCAGGGAAGCCCCCAGCCTGTGTCTTTATTAGCTTAAAAAAGACTATATCTGTGGAATAAATTGTCTCCAATTCTATTTGTTACGTTAGAAGGGATAGATACGTATATTCAATGAATATAAATTAAAAGTATACCAATGTGGGGCTTCCCTGGTGGCGCAGTGGTTGAGAGTCCGCCTGCCGATGCAGGGGACACGGCTTCATGCCCCGGTCCGGGAAGTTCCAACATGCCGCGGAGCGGCTAGGCCCGTGACCCATGGCCGCTGAGCCTGTGCGTCCGGAGGCTGTGCTTCGCAACGGGATTTCAGAGCATCTTCTGTTTTCAACTTTAAGTGTAATTGATGTACAATAAATTGTACATATTTAAAGTGAACAATTTGATAAGTTATGAATGTATACACCTATGGATCCATCACCCCAAAAGACAGCAAACATTTTGATCACCCCAAAAGTTTTTTGTGTTCCTTTGTAATCTGTACCTAATTCCACCCCTGTATCTGGGCAACCACTGATCTGATTCATTTGCATTTTTTAGAATTCCATGTAAATGGAATCATGCAGTATGTGCACTTTTTGATCTGGTGGTTTTTTCCTTTCATCATAATAATTTTGTGATTCATCCATGTTGTCTTGTGTATTAATATTGCTTTTTTTATTGTCAAGTAGTATTCCATTGCATGTATATACCAAAATTTGTTTTCGTCTACTAATATATTGATGGACATTTGAGTTGTATTCAGCTTTTGGCTATTACAAAGTTGCTGGTAACATTTATATACAAGTCTTTATGTGGGCATATGTTTTTGTTTCTTTGGCATACACACCTAGAAGTGGAATGACCGGATCATATGGGAAGTTGCCTTTAAAGTTTTTAAGTACCAAGTCATTTTCCCAAGTGGCTTTAAAATTTAACATTTCCACCAGCAGTGTATGAGTTGCTTCACATCCTTGCCAACATTGGGTACAGCTGGTCATTTTAATTTTTTCCTTTGTCATGGTATCACTGTGGTTTAATTTGCATTTCCCTCATGATTCCTAATATTGAACATCTTTTCATGTACGTATAGGTAATTGATATATGATCTTTTTTCATATTTTGTCTATTTTCTTATTAATCATAAGAGATTATATATACATATGAGAGAATATATATAAGTATATTTTATATATGATAATTTACATAATACATACAACTTATAAGAAAATATTTATATTGTGTATATATATATATAAATTATATATATTAAGATAATATATGTATTCTGGGTACCAGTCCTTTGGTAGAGGATGATGTTGGCTGTGGGTTTGTCATATATGGCCTTTATTATGTTCAGTTAAGTTCCCTCTGTGCCTACTTTCTGCAGGGTTTTTACCATAGATGGGTGTTGAATTTTGTCGAAAGCTTTCTCGGCATCTATTGAGATGGTCAACTGGGTTTTCTCCTTCAATTTGTTAATATGGTTTATCACACTGATTGATTTGCGTATATTGAAGAATCCTTGCATTCCTGGAATAAACCCCACTTGATCATAGTGTATGATCCTTTTAATATGTTGTTGGATTCTGTTTGTTAGTATTTTGTTGAGGATTTTTGCATCTATGTTCATCAGTGATATTGGCCTGTAGTTTTCCTTCTTTGTGACATCCTTTTCTGGTTTTAGTATCAAGGTGATGGTGGTCTTGTAAAATGAGTTTGGGAGTGTTCCTCCCTCTGCTATATTTTGGAAAAGTTTGAGAAGGTTAGGTGTTAGCTCTTCTCTAAATGCTTGATAGAATTCGCCTGTGAAGCCATCTAGTCCTGGGCTTTTGTTTGTTGGAAGATTTTTAATCACAGTCTCAATTTCAGTGCTTGTGATTGGTCTGTTCATATTTTCTGTTTCTTCCTGATACAGTCTTGGCAGGTTGTGCATTTCTAAGAATTTGTCCATTTCTTCCAGGTTGTCCATTTTATTGGCATAGAGTTCCTTGTAGTAATTTCTCATGGTCTTTTATATTTCTGTAATGTCAGTTGTTACTTCTCCTTTTTCATTTCTAATTCTATTGATTTGAGTCTTCTCCCTTTTTTTTCTTGATGAGTCTGGTTAATGGTTTGTCAATTTTGTTTATCTTCTCAAAGAACCAGCTTTTAGTTTTACTGATCTTTGCTATCATTTCCTTCATTTCTTTTTCATTTATTTCTGATCTGATTTTTATGATTTCTTTCCTTCTGCTAACTTTGGGGGTTTTTTGTTCTTCTTTCTCTAATTGCTTTAGGTGCAAGGTTAGGTTGTTTATTCGAGATGTTTCCT
>NW_020172628.1:274790-400218 GCF_003031525.2 Neophocaena asiaeorientalis asiaeorientalis
TCTGCTGAAAGATCAGCTGTTAACCTTATGGGGATTCCCTTGTATGTTATTTGTTGTCTTTCCCTTGCTGCTTTTAGAATGTTTTCTTTGTATTTAATTTTTGAGAGTTTGATTAATCTGTGTCTTGGCATATTTCTCCTTCGATTTATTCTGTATGGGACTCTTTGCTTCCTGGACTTGATTAACTATTTCCTTTCCCATATTAGGGAAGTTTTCAACTATAATCTCTTCAAATATTTTCTCAGTCCCTTTCTTTTTCTCTTCCTCTGGAGCCCCTATAATTCGAATGTTGGTGTCTTTATCCTGGCTGCAGCACCAAGAGCCTTTCATCCACACGGCTCAGAATAAAAGGGAGAAAAAGTAGAAGGAAAGAATTAGTAGAAGAAGAAAGAAGGAAAGAAATGTGGGAGGGAGGAAGGAAGGAAAAAAAGAAAGAAGGTAAGGTAAAATAAAATAAGATAAAATATAACAAATTTATTAAAATAAAAAACTTTTTAAGAAAAAAATTTAAAAAAAACAAAAAAAATCCTGCACGGATAGAACCCTTGGACAAATGGTGGAAGCAAAGCTATACAGACAAAATCTCACACAGCAGCATACACATACACACTCACAAAAAGAGGAAAATGGGGAAAAATCATAAATCTTGCTCTCAAAGTCCACCTCCTCAATTTGGGATGACTCGTTGTCTATTCATGTATTCCACAGATGGAGGGTACATCAAGTTGATTGCAGAGCTTTAATCCGCTGCTTCTGAGGCTGCTGGAGAGATTTCCCTGTCTCTTCTTTGTTCTCGCAGCTCCCGGGGCTCAGCTTTGGGTTTGGCCCCGCCTCTGCATATAGGTCGCCGGAGGGCGTCTGTTCTTCAGTCAGACAGGATGGGGTTAAAGGAGCCGCTGATTCGGGGGCTCTGGCTCACTCAGGCCGGGGAGAGGGAGGGGCACGGAGTGGGGGGCGAGCGTGCAGCGGCAGAGGCCGGCGTGACGTTGCACTAGCGTGAGGCGCGCCATGCATTCTTCCGCGGAAGCTGTCCTTGGATCCCGCCACCCTGGCAGTGGCGGGCTGCACAGGCTCCCCGGAAGGGGGCTGTGGATAGTGACCTGTGCTCGCACACAGGCTTCTTGGTGGCGGCAGCAGCAGCGTTAGCGTCTCATGCCCATCTCTGGGGTCCGTGCTTTTAGTCGTGGCTCGTGCCCGACTCTGGAGCTCCTTTAAGCAGCGTTCTTAATCCCCTCTCCTCGTGACCCAGGAAACAAAGAGAGAAGAAAAAGTCTCTTGTCTGTTGGGCAGCTCCAGACTTTTCGCCGGAGTCCCTCCCGGCCAGCCATGGCACACTAACCCCCTGCAGGCTGTGTTCACGCCGCCAACCCCAGTCCTCTACCTGCACTCCAACTGAAGCCTGAGCCTCAGCTCCCAGCGCCGACCCCCCGGCAGGTGAGCAGACAAGCCTCTCGGGCTGGTGAGTGCCGGTCGGCCCTGATCCTCTGTGCGGGAATCTCTGTGCTTTGCCCTCAGCTCCCCTGTTGCTGTGCTCTCCTCCGTGGCTACGAAGCTTCCCCGCTCCGCCACCCATATTCTCCGCCCACAAAGGGGCTTCCTAGTGTGTGGAAACCTTTCCTCCTTCACAGCTCCCTCCCACTGGTGCAGGTCCCGTCCCTCTCCTTTTGTCTCTGTTTATTGTTTTCTTTTGCCCTACCCAGGTCCGTGGGGGCTTTCTTGCCTTTTGGGAGGTCTGAGGTCTTCTGCCAGTGTTCAGTGGGTGTTCTGTAGGAGTTGTTCCGCGTGTAGATGTATTTCTGGTGTATCTGTGGGGAGGAAGGTGCTCTCGGCCTCTTATTCTTCCACGATCTTCCCCTTGTCCTCTTTTCTCAGTTTTTTACTTCCTTTTTTGACTTTTGTTTTTACTTTAGAACTGAAAACTTGATTTTCATGAATTAATTTTTCAAACTTTTTTCTCTGTTATGCTTTGTGCTTTTTGTATTCTATCATAGAAACATTTGGCAATGTCAGAAAATTTGATTGTCATGACTGAAAGGGTGCTATTAGCATCTAGTGATTAAAGACTAGAGGTAATTCTAAAAATCCTACAATGAACTGGATAGGCCACCTGTTTAAATCACCTATTTGCCCCATCAAGGATGGATTCCCACCCTAGTATTATAGGATTTAATGAATATATAATACACTAGATGGATGAGATTGATAGCAGGTTATTAGTCACATACAGCCCAGGGGAGGAAAACACCACATACCTTGCAGGGCCACATGGGGATTGTACACAAAAACAGAGTGAAATACTAGGAGCTTTGGGAGGCAGGTTTTATAGTATCAAGAGGATAGGGTGTCCCCTAGTTCCTGTGTAATGATGTGATTGGCTTGTTTGAATAATTCTGTGGTCAAGCAGGGAAGTGAAAACCACTTCTCTCAAATAAGCAGGAATTGTGCTTAATTCTTTTGATAAGGAGGGTTATTTAGCCAGTGGACCTCATCTGCCAGAGCAGAGTGGAGAGGAGAACCTGTGTTTAGACTATTCAAGGCCCTCCTGGTTTTATTGTATGTCAAGGCATTGCATAATATTGGGCCTTGATTATAGGCCTTACACTACACACCCGTTACAAAGAATTATCCCCTTCAAAATATCAGTAGTAGAACAAGATAGCACAATAGGAGTTGCTCCATACTTATCCTCCCTCAGCAACAATAATTTGACAGCCATCCATGGACACAACTGCCTTTGTGAGAGCTTTGAGATCCAGGTAGGAGATTCTTAATCCCTAGTGAGGCCCAAGACTGGGGAAAGTTGTTTTGAGAAGACAGGTTCATGTCCAGGTGGCAGACCTGTCCACCATGGTCCTGGCTACAGACCTGGAAACAGCCCCAGTCCACTATGAACTCAACTGTAATCCTGTTTGGCCTTAGTTCTGCCACCAGCACAATCTGCTAAGGGACCTGGCAGGAGTCACACCCACCAGTGCTCTGGGAAACAGACTTGGTGGTCTTGGTCCCAACTGTGGACCTTGAAGCAGACTGTGACTCAGCTCTAATCCCAGTTAGCCACCAGTTCTTCCCACCCTGTGACCAAGTGGGAGACATACCCATATGTGCCCCAAAGCAGGCCCTCCAACCTTCGTTCTGCTGCAGATACTAAAGTGGCTGTGTAACTCAGTTCCAGCTTCTCCCAGCCACAGGCCAGAAATACTCCTATTTACTCAGACGACATGCCCATCCATGACCATGAAGCAGGCCCTCTGGTCTTGGTCCAACTGTAGATTCTAAAATGCCCATGTAGTTTGGTTCCAGCCCCTTGCAGTTGTAGTTGGAGAATGGTTCTGCCTGCCTAGGCACCTGGAGGGAGACACACTCATCTATACCCCCAGAGGTAGGCCTGCTAACCTCGGTGTGATTGAGAATCTTTAAACAGCCCCGTAACCTGGCTCCACCTCTCACAACCTCTAGGAAAACTGCCCACTCGGGGACCTGCCAGAAGACACATTCATCTGTGCCCCTGAAGTAGGCCTATAAATCTCAGTTTGACCACAGATCTTAAAGCAACCCTGTGACTCAGTTCCAACTCTCTCAGCCTTGATCTGGGAGCAGTCCTGACTGCCCAGGAACCCAAGAAGTGTCATGCCCATCCATTTCCCCAGAGGGTAGAGCTGTAGACCTTGCTCCTGGCTATGGACTCTGAAGCAGCCCTGTGACTGGGTTCTACCCCATGTCAGCTGTAGTGCTGGGCCAATCTTGTTCACCCAAGAACTCACCTAGTGAGCAACTTGACAGGAACCCTCTAAGGGACCCAGTGGGAGCCACACTGATCTGCATACCTGGTAACAAGTCCATCATCTGAAGACCCTGATATTTACTTTTATCCCAGTGCCAGCCTAACTGACCAAGGTTTTGAGGCAGTCTTAGTCCTATCCACCCAGGAACCAGACAGAATTCATGTCTACCTGAGCTCATGGGTCTGCCAACTGCAGATCCCACTGTAGACCCAGCAGCTGCCACATGATGTGGCTCCAGCCCCACTTGACTGTGATCTTGGAAACAGTACCATCAGCCTGGGGATCCAAAAGGAGATCTTAACTTGCTGAAACAGTCTGTAAAGACCTGAAGAGATGTTTACTCCTTCAAATTCACAGGTACAAATGCAGGGCTACGTGGGTCATGAAGAATCAGGCAAACATGATACCACCAAAGGAAACTAATAAAGGTACAGTAACTAACTCCAAACAATAAATCAACAAACTGCCTGACAAAGAATTCAAAATAATCATCTTAAAGAAGTTCAATGAGGTGTAGGATAACACAGATGACAACTAAACAAAATCAGGAAAACAGTGCATGAACAAAATAAGTTTAATAAAGAAATAGAAATCATTAAAAAAAAAAACAGAAATCCTGAGGCTGAAGAACTTAAAAATTCAATAGAAAGCTTCAGTAGCAGGTTTGATTATGCAGAAGAGAGAATCAGCGAGCTTGAAGACAAGTGATTTTAAGTTAGCCAACTAGAGAAACAAACAAACAAAAACATAAATAGGAAGAAGAAAGCACGTGGAACTGATGAGATACTATCAAGGGATGAATATATGCATTATGTGAGTCACAGAAGGAGGAGAAAGACAAAGGGCTGCAAAGATTATTTAGAGAAATAGTGGCTTAAGACTTCCCAAATTTGGGAGGGCTATATATATCCAGAAGTAAGAAGCTCAAAGGATCCCAAGAAAGAGCAATCCAAAGATGATTAATCCCAAGAAATATTATAATCAATTTGTCCAAAGCAGTCCTACGAGGGAAGTTTATAGTGATATATGCTAATATTAAGACAAAGGTCTCAAACAGCCCAAAATTTCACATCAAGGAACTAAAAAAAGACAGACTAAACCCAAACTTAGAAAGGAAATAACAAAAATTAATTCAGAAATAAATGAAAAATAGATGATAGACTAATAAAACTAGCCGTTTTTTGAAAAAAAATTGACAAGTCTTCTGCTAAACTAACAAAGAAAAAGGTTTCAAATAAAATTATAAGTGAAAGAGGAGACATTAAAACTGATACCATAGAAATACAAAGGATTATAAGACACTGGCAACAGTTATACACCCACAAATTGGATAGCCTAGAAGAAATGGATACATTGCCAGAAACATAACCTACCAAAACAGTCATGAAGAAATAGAAAATCTCAGCACATAAATGAGTTAGGAGACTGAAGCAGTAATCAAAACTTCCCAACAAAGAAAAGCCCAGGAACAGATGCCTTCCAGGATAAATTCTACCAAACATTTAAAGAATTACTTTTAATCCTTCTCAAACTTTTCCAAAAACTTGGAGGGGGGGAATATTTTTGAACACACTTTATCAGGCCTGCATTACGCCATACCAAATTCAGATAAGGACACTACAAGAAAAGAAAATTATAGGCCAATATCAATGATGAACACAGATGAAAAAATCCTTATCATAACCCTAGCAAACTGAACTCAACAGCATGTTAAAGGATCATACACCACAATTGAGTCAGATTTCTCCCTGGGAAGCAAAGATATTCTAACCTATGCAAATCAATCAGTGTGATACACCACATGAACAGAAGG
The DNA here is from genome assembly GCF_003031525.2 of Neophocaena asiaeorientalis asiaeorientalis. Taxonomy (NCBI): domain Eukaryota; kingdom Metazoa; phylum Chordata; class Mammalia; order Artiodactyla; family Phocoenidae; genus Neophocaena; species Neophocaena asiaeorientalis. The sequence continues at coordinate 280,386 of NW_020172628.1, forward strand.
ACAAAAATCTTATGATCTTTTCAATAGATGCAGAAAACGCATTTGAAACAACTCAACATCTTTTCATTATTAAAAAACACTCAACAAACTAGGAATAGAAGGAATGTACCTCAGCATAATAAAGACCCTATATAACAAGCCCACCATTAACATTATGCTCAATGGTGAAAAGCTGAAACATTTTTATCTAAGTTCAGGAACAAGGAAAGGGTGCCCACTTTCACTACTTCTATTTGACATAGTGCTGGAATTCCTAGACAGGGACAATTAGTCTAGCAAAAGAACTAACAGGTATCCAAATCAGAAATGAAGAAGTTAAAGCATCTCTGTTTTACATATGACATGATCATATATATATATATGAACAGATAAAAACGTTAATACACAAAATTCACTTGCATTTCTATACCCCAACAATGACCTATCTGAAAAAGAAATTAAGAAAACAATCTCATTTACTATAGCCTTACAAAATAAAGTACTTAGGAATAAGTTTAACCAAGGAGGTGAATGTCTAAAAGCTGTAAGACATTGATGAAAGAAATTGAAAAAGTACACAAATAAATGGAAAGATATTCCATGTTCATGGATTAGAAGAATTAATATTGTTAACTTGTCCATATTACCCAAAGTGATATACAGATTCAGTTATCAAAATTCTAGTGTCATTTTTCACAGAAATAGAAAAAACAATACTAAAATTCATATGGAACGACAGAAGTCTCTGAAAAGCAAAAGCAATCTTGAGAAAGACCAAAGCTGAAAGCATCAGTTACTGATTTCAAACTGTATCAAAAGCTATAGTAATCAAAAGAGTATGGCAGCAGTATAAAAAGACACATAGACTAATGGAACAGAATCAGAAACCCAGAAAAAGAGCCATATATGTAAGGTAAACTAATCTTTGACATGGGCACCAAGAATACACAATGGAGAAAGGATAGTCTCTTAAATAAATGGTGTTGGGAAAAATGAATATCCACATACAAAAGAATCGAACCGAGCTCTTATTTTATACCCTACAAACACAGATTAGCTCAAAATGAATTAAAAACATAAAACCTGAAATCATAAAACTCCTAGAAGAAAACATTGAACAAAATCTCCTTGACAGTAGTCTTGGAAATCATTTCTTGAATATGGCACCAAAAGCACTAACAACAGAAGCAAAATTAAACACGTGGGACTACATCAACATAAAACGCTTCTGTACAGCAAATGAAACCATCAATAAAAAGAAATGGCAAGAATGGAATGAGAAAAAATATTTTCAAACCACATCTGATAAAGGGTTAATATCTTTTTTATTGAGGTATAGTTGATGTACAGTATTATATGTTTCAGGTGTACAAATAGTGATTCACAATTTTTAAAGGTTATATTCCATTTACAGTTATTATAAAAATTGGCTATATTCTCTGTTGTACTATACATCCTCGTAGCTTATTTATTTTATACATAGTAGTTTGTACCTCTTAACCCCCTACCCCTATCTTGACACTCCTCCCTTCCCTCTACCCACTGGTAACCCCTAGTTTGTTCTTTATATCTGTGACTCTGTTTTTTGTTATATTCACTAGTTGTATTTTTTAGATTCCATATATTAGTGATATCATACAGTATTTGTCTTTCTCTGACTTATTTCACTAAGCATAATACCCTCCAAGTCCATCCATGTTGTTGCATATGGCAAAATTTCACTCTTTTTATGGCTGAGTGGTATTCCATTGTATATATCTTCTTCAACCATGCATCTGTTGATAGACACTTTGGTTGCTTCTATATCTTGGCAATTATAAATAATACTGCTATAAACATTGGGGTGTGTGCATTTTTTTGAATTAGTGTTTTCAGGGTTTTTGGCGGGGGGTTTGATAAATACAAATGGAATTCCTGGGTCATATGGTAGTTCTGTTTTTAGTTTTTTGAGAAACCTCCTTACTATTTTCCATATTGGCTGCACCAGTTTACATTCCTACCACCAGTGTATGAGGGTTCCCTTTTCTCCATATCCTCACCAACATTTGTTATTTATGGTCTTTTTGATTATAGTCATTGTGACAGGTGTGAGATGATAACTCATTGTGGTTTTAATTTGTATTTCTCTCATGCTTAATTATGTTGAGCATCTTTTCATGTGCCTATTGGCCATCTGTATATGTTCTTTGGAAAAATGTCTATTCAGATTTTTGCCAATTTTTTAACTTAAGTTTATTATTCCATTATACAGTGGAATACTACTCAGCTCATTGTATGAGCTGTTTATATCTTTCAGATATTAGCCTCTTATTTGTCATATCATTTGAAAATATTTTCTCCCTTTCAGTAGGTTGTCTTTTTGTTTTGTCAATGGTTTCCCTTGCTATAAAAAAGCTTTTAGGTTTACTTAGGTCCCATTTGTTTATTTTTGCTTTTATTTCCTTTGCTTTAGGAGAAAGACTCAAAAAATATTGCTACCTTTTTTTGTCAAAGAGTATTCTGCCTAATTTTTTCTAGGATTTTTATGGTTTCTGGTCTTACATTTAGGACTTTAATCCATTTTGAGTTTATTTTTGTATATCATGTGAGAAAATGTTCTAATTCCATTCTCTTACATGTATCTGTCCAGTTTTCCCAGCACCATCTATTGAAGAGAATATCTTTTCTCCATTGTATATTCTTGCCTCCTTTGTCATAGATTAATTGGCCATAAGTGCATATGTTTGTTTCTGGGTGCTCTATTCTGTTCCATTGATCTATGTGTGTTTTTGTGCCAGCACTATACTGTTTTGATTACTGTAGCTTTGAAGTATAGTCTGAAGTCAAGCATGATTCCTCCAGCTCTGTTCTTCTTTCTCAAGATTATTTTGGCTATTTGGGATCTTTTGTGTTTCCATACAAATTTTAAAATTATTCTAGTTCTGTAAAAAATGTCCTTAGTATTTTTATGGAGATTGCATTGAACCTAGATGGCTTTGGGTACTATGGTCATTTTAACAATATTAATTCTTCCAATCTTTCCATCTGTTTTTGTAGTCTTCAGTTTCTTTCATCAGTGTCTGTTTTCCAAGTACAGGTCTTTTTCATCCTTAGGTTTATTCCTAGGCATTTTATTATTTTTGATACAATTGTAAATGGAATTATTTCCTTAGTTTCTCTTTCTGATAGTTCATTGTTAGTGTATAGAAATGCAACAGATTTCTGTATATTAATTGTGTATCCTGCAACTTTACCTAGTTCATTCATGAGCTCTAGTAGCTTTTTGGTGGTGTCTTTGGGATTTTCTATGTAGAGTATCACGTCATCTGCAAACAGTGACAGTTTTACTTCTTCCTTTCCAATTTGGATTCCTTTTATTTCTTTGTCTTGTCTGATTGCTGTGGCTAGGACTTCCAATACTATATTGAATAAAGTGGCAAGAGGGGGCATTCTTGTTTTGTTCTTGATCTAAGAGAAAATACTTTCAGCTTTTCACACTCGAGTATGATGTTAGCTGTGGGCTTGTCATATATGACCTTTATTATGTTGAGGTATGTTCCCTCTCTGCCCATTTTTGGAGATTTTTTTTTATAATAAATGGTTGTTGAGTTTTGTCAAAAGCTTTTTTGGCATCTATTGATATGACCATATAATTATTATTCTTCAGTTTGTTAATGTGGTGTAGCACATCGATTGATTTGGGAATATTGAAAAATTTTTGCATACCTGGGATAAATCTCACTTGATGATGGTGTATGATCCTTTTAATGTGCTGTTGGATTCTGTTTGCCAATATTTTGTTGAGGGTTTTTGCATCTATGTTCATCAGTGATATTGGCCTGTAATTAAACTTTTTGTGATAGCTTTGGTTTTTGTATCAGGGTGATGCTGGCCTTGTAGAATGAATTCAGAAGGGTTCCTTCCTCTGCAATTTTCTGGTATGGTTTGAAAAAGATAGCTAGCTGTTAACTCTTCTTTAAAAAATTGTAGAATTCACTTCTGAAGCCGTCTGGTCTTGGACTTTTGTTGTTTGTTGGGTTTGTTTTTTTAATCACTAATTCAATTTCATTACTGGTAGTTGGTTTGTTCATATTTTCTATTTCTTCCTTTTTCAGACTTGGAAGATTGTACCTTTCTAGGAATTTGTCCATTTCTTTTAGGTTGTCTATTGGCATCTAGTTGTTCATAGTAGTCCTTTTTGATCCTTTATATTTCTGTAATGTCAGTTGTAACCTCTCCCTTTTCATTTCTGATTTGATTGATTTGGACCCTCTCTTTGTATTTCTTGGAAAAAAAATATATTCATCATGTTGTAAAATTTAAAAAAAACAACTTCACATTGTACAACATAATTGTTATGAAACTTTTGTCAACTATACTTCAATAAATATGGGAAAAATAAAATTTTTAGAAAGGGAGATGAAAAATAAATATATTAATAGTGTTTCAGTTGAGAAACCCTCATCTGGAAGTTTATCATTTTTCTCTGTTCTCTTTATAGAATTTGCTTTTGTCATTATGAAAGTTCTTTGTTTATATAAATATATTCTATGCCAATGATCTCTGCTCTAATCTCTATAATTTCCTTCCTTCTACTTTTTTGGGTATACTCTATACTCTTCTTTTTAAACTCTCTTAACTTGAACCATAGGTTATTGGCAATAGATATTTCATCTTTTTATTTTTACATCTTTATTGGAGTATAATTGCTTTACAATGGTGTGTTAGTTTCTGCTTTATAACAAAGTGAATCATTTATACATATACATAATGTTCCCATATCTCTTCCCTCTTGCATCTCCCTCCCTCCCACCCTCCCTATCTCACCCCTCGAGGTTGTCACAAAGCATTGAGCTGATCTCCCTGTGCTATGTGGCTGCTTCCCACTAGCTATCTATTTTACATTTGGTAGTGTATATATGTCCATGCCACTCTCTCTCCTTGTCACAGCTTACCTTTCCCCCTCCCCGTATCCTCAAGTCCATTCTCTAGTAGGTCTGTGTCTTTATTCCTCTCTTACCCCTAGGTTCTTCATGACATTTTTTTTTCTTAAATTCCATATATATGTGTTAGCATATGGTATTTGTCTTTCTCTTTCTGACTTAACTTCACTCTGTATGACAAACCCTAGGTCTATCCACCTCATTACAAATAGCTCAATTTCATTTCTTTTTATGGCTAAGTAATATTCCTTTGTATATATGTGCCACATCTTCTTTATCCATTCATCCTATGATGGACACCTGATCCCAGGTGAGTGAACACTATGGATAGTTAGAAATCAGAGAAACTTTAGTGAACAAATCCACATCAACCTTCCTCCGCCAAGTCCTGACAATGCTGTTCAGTTATTTTATTTACCTTTAATTATCTCAACCCTCCCAGTCAATGTTTTGAATCTTGCTCATTCTTTTCAAACTCCAGATAAATTTTGTTCTCCTTGTTTCCACTTTCACTGAGAAAAAAGAAACCATCCAATCTGAGCTCTCTCAACTCTCTTCTTGGAAATGTCTCCATGTATTCTTTCAATCTTTCTTCCCCCCATTCAGCTTCAGAACTGTCTCTTCTTTTCTGTTGATCCATATCCCCTCATATCTCATCTCCTTGAATCTCTGAACATGTGTGTGTCTATCTCTGCCTCTAGGATTTACTAGACTATTCAGCCTAATACTTTTCAAATCTGTCATCGAAATAAAATGATTATAAAACTTCTTAGGGAAACCATCACTTTCAAACTGTCTTTCTCTCCACACACACACACACACACACACACACACACACATTTATATATCTCTTTACTAGGCGCTCCCTTATTAACCTCATGGAATAAAAACCAGCTAACTACCAAACTCATCAGCCAACTTTGCTTATTGCATTTTGATTATCTCTCAGCAGAATTTGATTACCACACCCTTTTCTTAATATTCTCCTCTCCCACACCTTCTTTTATGAGATACATTTTCGCTCCTAGCTCCCATTCTATTTTCCCATATCTTTTCTTTCTTCTTTTCTAAGCTCTCTGTCTTTTTTCACCCCTTAATTATAGATATTGTACAATGTTTTAAATTTTCTCCTTCTCTTTCCGTATTTCATTTTATTCTTCACACTCCTGGATTCCTCTTCTTATGTGCTTGTTACTGCCAAATCCATATTTCTAGTGCCAAAAATTGCTTCAAACCATCCTTTCAATGAAACCATTATTAATGGTCATCAAAGTTAGTGACTTCTTTCTATTTACTTGCACAGCATGTTGCATAATTCATTTTGAGCCTAGTAATATTTCCTTGTATTGAGAGTAGCTATTTACATGTCTATGTCTCTCCCTTTCTCTAAAATATAAGTGCTTTGGAAGCAAGGACTGTGACTTTGCCACCTCTGTATGGTGATTTTGAGTATTGGATTTTTATATTTTCCAATGTGAAACACTTTCTGAGACAAATTTCCTCTCTGTCAGTATGTCAAGCTTTAACCCTGTGCTATCATTAACATCATCTGTACACATTGACCTCAGAGGTAGGAGCCAATTTTTGCTCTGCTTTACAGAGATTCAGCCCTATTCTAATTTCTGCGCCAAGGAAACTGTGCACAATGAGAGATTTCCTCTTTGCATTTTAGTACATCGATTCTAAGCATGACACTGTCTTGACCACTGACTTCCCTAAAGAATGTGTGGCGGCGTGTGTGTGTTGTAAAATTATTCAGTCAAGTCTCAAATGTCCTTCCAAATTGGTAGCTAGTAGAAGTATCAGCAGCATTTCCCATGAGTGGCAACAGAATAAGACTTCTGCTGGTTTGGGTAATCACTGCTTCATTTATTGCAACTTTGCCCAGGAGCTCAAGCAGTTATTTCATCTATGTTTTATATTTTATGTTTTTATTTATTTAAAAACTCACCTCTTTGTGTTGTAGTTATCTGCAATAAAATGAAGATTGAAATTTTGGTTGATATTTTCTCAACAATTCCAGTCAGTGAAATGAACTTTTTATTTTTTTGGTATGCCATTTCTTTCCTTTCTACTTAAAGGATGCTCAAATGGAGTTAGAGAGGCAAATCTGAGTTAATTTTTCAATTCTACGATTTCAATGGCCTTTCCCTTATCTCATTTTATCTTCCTGTGATGACCAGAATAGAATACATGATTTTCTTAGGTTTTATCAAAGAATAAGGGAATCCAATTAACATTCCTCAATATTAATATGCAGCTCTTCTTGATATCTTCCTTTGCATTCGTTGGCCTTTATAAAATAACTACCTCAGCATTACTAGTATAATAAAGTTCAAAATTAATCATCTGGAATCAGCAGTAGTCACTGTCTCCCATCACCCCTCCCCCATGTCCTTTATTCAGCCCACACTAGTTTGCTCAACTAGCATGTAGTAAAAGATGGAAAACTGCACTTGCTATAAGTATACCATTGAGTACCCCCTCACCTCCTGGAATGGTTAGTAGATTTTCTTGATTTATATGTGGTCTCACCACAAACTAAAAAATTTTTTAAATGTTACAATATAACTGAATTTTTAGTCAGTTCTGTTTTAAATTTTAAAGGCTCAAATTATAATGTTGATTTTTATTTTAGAATTTAGTTTTAGAGTTATCCCATGGTTTCTTCATATTTGCTGGCCCAGAAAATGTGAGTCAAAGCTTTCCATAAAAAATTCAACAGAATATAAATTTAGTAGGTATTATCACCTACCCTCCATTACCAAACTTGTCTGTAATTGGAAAAAAAATGAACAGGCAATTTGGAAGATGGCTGTTGCTGATTAGGAGAGAGCTACGGGGAGTCCAGAACCTGTCACATCCACCTTGACAGGGTTCTCCTAAGATAACTAAGTACTAAGGAAACCATCTTGGGTGAAATGGACTTTTAGGAATCAAATCACTTCATCATTAATGTAGTCATCTACACATTATGTATACATATCATATTCTGCATTAAGATTTTCTACCCCTTTAAGTTTTCCTGCTAAAAGGAAAACTTTCTTCACTGATTTTTCAGGGCAATTAATAAAGAGGCTAAAGCAAAAAAAAAACCTACCATATAAAGAAACCCCCAGAGAGAATGATAAATTATTGAATTAAGCAGTGATTTAAACTGAATAAACATGCAAAGGTTTAGAAGTCTGTTTATCCACAGGTATAGCTATGATATTTAACCACTAAACATATATTACATCCTTGCTATAACAGAAATGTGATATAGAAGTTGAGAGGTTGGGTGATGAAACGGACCATCAGTTGTCAGGGAAAATGGTGCATCTTTGCCTCAACATGGACAGTGACCAAGTGATTTATTCAAATCAGTTAAGTGGTCTATATGGATAATCATCTTGTACAAATGGAATGGATATTCAATATCTAGTTTCAGGGATATAAGCTCTACGAATAACCCAGATAACATCTGTTTAAAATGAACAATAACTTCTACAGCATGGTCGTCTTTCTGAAACATCTTTCTTTAATTTTAATTTGAAACTATTTTATTTATTTATTTATTGGGATATAGTTGCTTTACAATGTTGTGTTAGTTTCAGCTGTACAGCAAAGTGAATCAGCTATACATATACATATATTCCCTCTTTATTGGATTTCCTTCCCATTTAGGTCACCACAGAGCACTGAATAGAGTTTCCTGTGCTACACAGTTGGTTCTCATTAGTTATCTATTTTATATATAGTATTGTATATCTGTCAATCCCAATATGCCCCACACCCCCTTCTCCCCTTGGTATCCATAGGTTTGTTCTCTATGTCTGTGTCTCTATTTCTGCTTTGCAAATAAGTTCATCTATACCATTTTTCTAGATTCCACATATATGTGTTAACATACAATATTTGTTTTTCTCTTTCTGACTTACTTCACTTTTCTGAAACATCTTTAATCTGGTAATTTATGTATAAATTTAAAGTATCATTATGGAATGTATCTACACAATTTTGAACCTTTTATAACTTCTGCTAATGCCATTTTTGAGAGATTAACACATTCATCATATGATTAGTGCCTGTTGTATAAATGGGTATTTTGTATGGTTCTAAGATTCCTTTTTCAAATTTCAAGGAATGGTTTGGTCCTGTTTCAAGGCCCTAAACACACTTTGTCACATGCTTCTTGGCCATATCAAATTTTACCACATCTCCTACAGTTTTCATCTTCCTAGACTCATAAGGCCTAACACTGAGTATGTATGAATGTCTCACCAATCTTTCCATCATTTTAGTTTCCCTTTACCAAATCTTTTGCAGCTGAGTTTCTCTGAACCCTGCTCTAGTGCTCCATAATAAAATGCCTGTCAAATGGAGATCCTTTTCCAAGTAGGTACTACCAAATACTCCATCAAAAAACAATTATTTCTTTATTATCTATTTATTTTAGTTCCTGCCAGGGTATGATAGTGATCAGCTATTCACTGCATGTAATTATGAGTACTGACTTGGCTTCTGTAGGAAGTAGAAGGAGTAATTTAACCCATAGATATTTAATCTTTCTTAGAGGACTTATGGGAAAATTATACATAAGGATAAATATCAGCATTAATATTTAAAATCCAAGTGGCTTGGAATAAATTTGTCATGAGCAGGAAGTATAAAGCCCAAGCAATGTTTAAAACTTATGACATAAATTGATCAATCTTTGTAGATCTGAATTGGTTAAACTACTATAGTTATGTATTTTAAGTTCATAGTACTTGAAGTTTTAAATTTCCACTTCATTTATAATTCAAGGCAAATGAAATGAAGACAGCATTTAGGAGACCAAATATAATTTTAAGAGAGAAAACAAGAGTTTAGTTTGAACTGTGGTCTTCTGCCACTTACTTGGTTGTTAATTTGCTCCATGACCTTCAGTCAGTAACCTCACTGTGTCTCAAAGGATATAATAATCCTGACCTGCTTTACAGAGGCGTGCTGTACCTTAATTGATGTGTGTTAAGTGCCTGGAGGTACTTTAATGAAAGCCATTATTGAAATGCAATTATTAACATTTGGGATAATGAAGTTAGCTTAGATGGTTTAGCCAAGCCTGGTGTGAAGATGGTTTCTAAGTTCAAGAGCATAAAAATTCCCTGATGCAAAAAGGCCTAAAAAAGCAAAAATAGAAAATGAAACCATAACTGGCTTATTTGCTGACTTTAGCAGCATCGGGACCTGCAGTTTATTGCTTTGTCTCTGATCAAGTGCATTGCAATCAATGCGAATTACTACAGAGATGCTAGGAGATAATTTTGCAAAAGTGTCAAAAATGCAAAATTTGGGAGAGCTGGATAGGCTAGAAATGACTATCGATTTTGTGAAGGTTGGTAAATTACTACAATACCACCTTACTTTAAGGTAGATTGCAAATCTTGCATTTTAAGCAAGATCAACTCTAATTTTAAACTTCAGGAAAGGCTTAGTGTATTACATGCATTACTTTCATCCATGAGAAATTTAGAAGATCGTGTGCTTACCTAGTATAAACTAGCTGTGAAATTTCCAGTAGGGCTCATCCTTCTGCTCAACAGTTCCTGCCTGTTTATACATTTCCGTGGGTTTGTCTTTATACTCAGAGAGCAATCAGACCAGAATAGAAATAAGTTAAAACAAAAAACAAAGGTTAAAACTCCTTATTCTCAAGAAATGACAGAAACTAACAAAAACAGCATTTTCAGAAAATGGTCTGAAAGATAGCCATTTAAACTTAAGAAATGTCATACTTACATTTATCATTTTTTAATTAATGCTTTTTAAAAAAATGATGTCAATTGCATTTAAATAGCATAACTGTCTAGAACATAGGGTCACAGAAACTGAAAATTCAGTATTTAGAGGAAGTTTCTTCAACTACATCTTAGTTTTCAGACACTAAAATTTCGGTGCTTCTAGAAGTATATAATGTAATCATTCTGTTAGGATTCATTTTTGTGTTTATATTTGCTAAAAATGTCATGCAAAAATATGTTAAAAACTGCAACAGACACCCATGATATCACTTCCCACAATTAACGAATTTTATACTAATGAAAAGGTTTTTCATCTTTTATTTCATATTATGTATGTATTTAACATGGAGAACATTATTTAAAGCCCTTTGTTTTTTTCCTCAGTCCAATTCTTCTCCCAGTTTCATTAGCACATAGCACTATTGTAAATATTTTTATAAATATAATTTGGTTTAATATTTTATTACATATGTATATTAGTAAGCAACATATACTATTGGGTTTTAATACTTGTATGTTTTAAATGTATATTAATGGCATTGTACTGCTTGTATCATTGTGCAGTTTGCTTTTTCACTTAATATTATGTTCTTTGTATATATTCATTTTGATACATACAGACCTATTTCATTCATTTCAACATATATAGTAGTATGCCACTATATCCATATACCATAATATTCTTATATGTACTTCTACTTATGGGTGTTTAGATTGATTTTTTTTTGCTATTATAAAGTGTATGAATGTTTGTGCACATGTGCAAGAGGTTTTCTTGGGTATTTACCTAGGAGTTGAAATGATAATTATATATATATATATAAAAACTTGCCAGGTAATATACATTACCTTCTGAAGAGCTTATGTCAATGCAAACTGTCATCAGTAATACATTGGATTTAAAATATTTTTAAAAACTATTATCACTTGGCAAGAGGATGCACAGAAGTATGCAGTGGTGGAATATATTGATATATGTATATGTATATATATGTGTGTGTGTATATATATGTATATGTATATGTATATATATATGCAGGTTTTCTAGGACTGCCATAAAATAACACAGACTGATTGACTTAAAACAACAGAAATTTATTTTCTCACAGTTCTGGAGGTTTGGTTTCTTCTGAGGCCCCTGTCTTTGGCTTGCAGATGGCCACCTTCTTGCTGCATTCTCACATTGCCTTTCTTCTGTGCTCATGCATTCCTGGTATCTCTTCACTTGTCCAAGTTTTATCTTCTTATGAGGATACCAGATTGGATTTGGGTCTACCCACGTTATCTCATTTAACTTTACCTCTTTAAAGTCCCATCACCAAATATAGTCACATAACAGGGTACTGGGGGTTAGAGCTTCAACATATGAATAATGAAGTATTGTGAAGGAATATAGTTCAGCCCATAAAATCTGTGTATATCTATTTTTGTAGTCCCTTAATATATATAAATATATGATTTAGATAAATTATTTAAATATTCATTTAGCAATCAGTATAAGACAGGAATTGCATTTTTTTAGTGAAAGTAAATTCTCACTTTAAAATTTAGATCAGACAGGAAATATGAGGAGCTCTTTTCCTGAGAATGGAATGTGACTTCTTCCCCCATCTTGTAACTAACTCACCAATCTCAACACAGTTCAAAGAAGTCATGAATGTGCTCTATTTAAAAATGAAGGTGGGAGGGAGGAAGACGCAAGAGGGAAGAGATATGGGGACATATGTATATGTATAACTGCTTCACTTTGTTATAAAGCAGAAACTAACACACCATTGTAAAGCAATTAGACTCCAATAAAGATGTTTAAAATTTTTTTTTAAATAAGATAAAATGATATGGAGATAAGTAATAAAAATATATGCATAATAAAAAAAATGAAGGGCTCTTACCTAAATTTCAAAAAAGGTTGCTCATGAAACAAACTAGCTTTATAAACCCAGTTGAATTTCACAGTTTTAAATCCTAGGGAACAAAAATGATTATGTATCTCAAATGAGATAGTGGATAGGAAATTTTTTTTAATGTCTATAAGATATAATGTATTAATATAACTTGGCAGTAAATTGAGGCACGTCACAAGCAAATGACACAAATCTAAAGGAAGCCTTTGCTTAGTAGAAAACTTGGAGATATTTGTTCAAATAGTTAAATAAAAACTCAACAGTAGGGACTTCCCTGGTGGCCCAGCGGCTAAGACTCTATACATCCAATGCAGGGGGCACAGGTTCGATCCCTGGTCAGGGAGTTAGAACCTGCATGCATGCTGCAACTAAAAGATCCCATGTGCTGCAACTAAGACCTGGAGCAGCCTAAATAAATAAATAAATATTTTTTTTTAAAAAACCTCGACCTTTTCTTTCTTTTTTTTTTTTAAGCATCTTTATTGGAGTATAACTGCTCTAAAATGGTGTGTTAGTTTCTCCTTTATAACAAAGTGAATCAGCTATACATACACATACGCCCCATACCTCTTCCCTCTTGCATCACCCTCCCTCCCAACCTCCCCATCCCAACCCTGTAGGTGGTCACAAAGCACCGAGCTGATCTCCCTGTGCTATGCGGCTGCTTCTCACTATCTATTTTACGTTTGGTAGTGTATATATGTCCATGCCACTCTCTCACTTTGTCCCAGCTTACCCTTCCCCCTCCCTGTATCCTCAAGTCCATTCTCTAGTAGGTCTGCATCTTTATTGCTGTCTTGCCCCTAGGTTCTTCATGACCATTTTTAAAAAATTCCATATATATGTGTTAGAATACGGTATTTGTTTTTCTCTTTCTGACTTACTCTGTATGACAGTCTCTAGGTCCATCCACCTCACTACAAATTACTCAGTTTCATTCCTTTTTATGGCTGAGTAATATTCCATGGTATATATGTGCCACATCTTCTTTATCCAGTCATCTGCTGTTGGACACTTCGGTTGCTTCCATGTCCTGGCTATTGTAAATAGAGCTGCAATGAATATTTTGGTACTTGAGTCTTTTTGAATTATGGTTTTCTCAGGGTATATGCCCAGTAGTAGGATTGCTGGGTCGTATGGTAGTACTATTTTTAGTTTTATACGTGACGTCCATACTGTTGTCCATAGTGGCTCTATCAATTTATATTTCCACCAACACTGCAAGAGGGTTCCGTTTCCTACACACTCTCTCCAGCATTTATTTTGTGTAGTGTTGATGATGGCAATTCTGACTGGTGTGAGATGATATCTCATTGTAGTTTTGATTTGCATTTCTCTAATGATTAATGATGTTGAGCATTCTTTCATATGTTTGTTGGCAGTCTGTATATCTTCTTTGGAGAAGTGTCTATTTAGGTCTTCTGCCCATTTTTGGATTGGGTTCTTTGTTTTTCTTGATTTTGAGCTGTATGAGTTGCTTGTATGTTTTGGATATTAATCCTTTGTCAGTTGCTTCATTTGGAAATATTTTCTCTTATTCTGAGGGTTGACTTTTCATCTTGTTTATGGTTTCCTTTGCTGTGCAAAAGCTTTTAAGTTTCATTAGGTCCCATTTGTTTATTTTTGTATTTATTTCCATTGTTCTAGGAGATGGGTCAAAAAGGATCTTTCTGTGGTTTATGTCATAGAGTGTTCTGCCTATGTTTTCCTCTAAGAGTTTGATAGTGTCTGGACTTACATTTAGGTCATTAATCCATTTTGAGTTTATTTTTGTGTATGGTGTTAGGGAGTGTTCTAATTTCATTCTTTCACATGTAGCTGTCCAGTTTTCCCAGCACCACTTATTAAAGAGGCTGTCTTTTCTCCACTGTATATTCTTGCCTCCTTTATCATAGATAAGGTGACCATATGTGCATGGGTTTATCTCTGGGCTTTCTATCCTGTTCCATTGATCTATATTTCTGTTTTTGTGCCAGTACCATACTGTCTGGATTACTGTAGCTTTGTAGTATAGTCTGAAGTCAGGGAGCCTGATTCCTCCAGCTCCATTTTTCGTTCTCAGGATTGCTTTGGCTATTCAGGGTCTTTTGTGTTTACATACAAATTGTGAAATTTCTTGTTGTAGTTCTGTGAAAAATGCCAGTGGTAGTTTGATAGGGATTGCATTGAATCTGTAGATTGCTTTGGGGAGTAGAGTCATTTTCACAAAGTTGATTCTTCCAATCCACAAACATGGTATATCTCTCCATCTATTTGTGTCATCTTTAATTTCTTTCATCAGTGTCTTACAATTTTCTGTATACAGGTCTTTTGTCTCCTTAGGTAGGTTTATTCCTAGATATTTTATTCTTTTTGTTGCAATGGTAAATTGGAGAGTTTTCTTAATTTCAATTTCAGATTTTACAACATTAGTGTATAGGAATGCCAGAGATTTCTGTGCATTAATTTTGTATCCTGCTACTTTACCAAATTCATTGATTAGTTCTAGTAGTTTTCTGGTAGCATCATTAGTATTCTCTATGTATAGTATCATGTCATTTGTAAACAGTGACAGCTTTACTTCTTCTTTTCCAATGTGGATTCACTTTATTTATTTTTCTTCTCTGATTGCTGTGGCTAAAACTTCCAAAACTATGTTGAATAATAGTGGTGAGAGTGGGCAACATTGTCTTGTTCCTGATCTTAGTGGAAATGGTTTCAGTTTTTAAGCATTGAGGATGGTGTTGGTGTGGGTTTTCCATATATGGCCATTATTATGTTGAGGAAAGTTCCCTCTATGCCTCCTTTCTGGAAGATTTTTATCATAAATGTGTGTTGAATTTTGTTGAAAGCTTTCTCTTCATCTGTTGAGATGATCATATGTTTTTTCTCCTTCAATTCTTTAATATGGTGTATCACGTTGACTGATTTGCATATATTGAAAAAGCCTTGCATTCCTGGGATAAACCCCACTTGATCATGGTGTATGATCCTTTTAATGTGTGTTGGATTGTGTTTGCTAGTATTTTGTTGAGGAATTTTACATCTGTGCTCATCAGTGATACTGGCCTGTAGTTTTCTTTCTTTGTGACATTTTTGTCTGTTTTTGGTATGAGAGTGATGATGGCTTCGTAGAATGAGTCTGGGAGTGTTCCTCCCTCTGCTATATTTTGGAAGAGTTTGAGAAGCATAGATATTAGCTCCTCTCTAAATGTTTGATGCAATTCGCCTGTGAAGCCATCTGATCCTGGACTTTTGTTTGTTGGGAGATTTTTAATCATAGTTTCAATTTCAGTTCTTGTGATTGGTTTGTTCATATATTGTTTCTTCCTGGTTCAGTCTCGGCAGGTTGTGCATTTCTAAGAATTTATCCATTTCTTCCAGGTTGTCCATTTTATTGGCATAGAGTTGCTTGTAGTAATCTGTCATGATCCTTTGTATTTCTGCAGTGTCAGTTGTTACTTCTTTTTCATTTCTAATTCTATTGATTTGTCTTCCCCCTTTTTATCATGATAAGTCTGGCTAATGGTTTATCAATTTTGTTTATCTTCTCAAAGAACCAGCTTTTAGTTTTATTGATCTTTGCTATCGTTTCCTTCATTTCTTTTTCATTTCTTTCTGATCTGCTCTTTATGATTTCTTTCCTTCTGCTAACTTTGGGGTATTTTTGTTCTTTTTTCCCTGATTGCTTTAGGTGTAAGGTTAGGTGGTTTATTTGAGATTTTTCCTGTTTCTTAAGGTAGGATTGTATTGCTGTAAACTTCCCTCTTAGAACTGCTTTTGCTGCATCCCATAGGTTTTGGGTCATCGTGTTTTCATTGTCATTTGTTTCTAGGTATTTTTTGATTTCTGCAGTGATCTCTTGGTTATTAAGTAGTGTGTTGTTTAGCCTCCAAGTGTTTGTATTTCTTACAGATTTTTTCCTGTAACTGATATCTAGTCTCATAGCATTGTGGTCAGACAAGATACTTGATACGATTTCAGTTTTCTTAAATTTACCAAGGCTTGATTTGTGACCCAAGATATGATCTATCCTGGAGAATGTTCCATGAGCACTTGAGAAGAATGTGTATTCTGTTGTTTTTGGATGGAATGTCCTATAAATATCAATTAAGTCCATCTTGTTTAATGTATCATTTAAAGCTTGTGTTTCCTTATTTATTTTCATTTTTCATGATCTGTCCATTGGTCATTGTGGGGTGTTGAAGTCCCCTACTGTGATTTTGTTACTGTCGATTTCCCCATTTATGGCTGTTAGTAGTTGCCTTATGTATTGAGGTTCTCCTATGTTGGGTGCATAAATGTTTACAATTGTTATATCTTCTTCTTGGATTGACCCCTTGATTATTATATATTGTTCTTCTTTGTCTCTTGTAATAGTCTTTGTTTTTAAGTCTATTTTGTATGGTATGAGAACTGCTACTCCAGCTTTATTTTGGTTTACATTTGCATGGAATATCTTTTTCCATCCCCTCACTTTCAGTCTGTATGTGTCCCTAGGTCTGAAGTGGGTCTCTTGTAGACAGGATATATACAGGTCGTTTTTATATCCATTGAGCCAATCTACGTCTTTTGGTTGGAGCATTTAATCCATTTACATTTAAGGTAATTATCAATATGTATGTTCCTATTCCCATTTTCTTAATTGTTTTGGGTTTCTTATTGTAGGTCTTTTCCTTTTCTTGTGTTTCCTGTCTAGAGAGTTCCTTTAGCATTTGTTGTAAAGTTGGTTTGGTGGTGCTGCATTCTCCTAGCTTTTGCTTGTCTGTAAAGGTTTTAATTTCTCCATTGAATCTGAACGAGATCCTTGCTGGGTAGAATAATCCTGGTTGTAGGTTTTTCCCTTTCATCACTTTAAATATGTCCTGCCAGTCCCTTCTGGCTTGCAGAGTTTCTGCTGAAAGATCAGCTGTTATCCTTATGGGGATTCCCTTGTACGTTATTTGTTGTTTTTCCCTGCACTTTTAATATTTTTTTTTCTGTGTATTTAAGTTTTGATAGTTTGATTAATATGTGTCTTGGTGTGTTTCTCCTTGGATTTATCCTGTATGAGACTCTCCGTGCTTCCTGGACTTGATTGACTATTTCCTTTGCCATATTAGGGAAGTTTTCAACTATAATCTCTTCAAGTATTTTCTCAGTCCATTTCTTTTTCTCTTCTTCTTCTGGGACCCCTATAATTCGAATGTTGTTGCATTTAATATTGTCCCAGAGGTCTCTGAGAGTGTCCTCAATTATTTTCATTCTTTTTTCTTTATTCTGCTCTGCAGTAGTTGCTTCCACTATTTTATCTTCCAGGTCACTTATCCATTCTTCTGCCTCAGTTATTCTGCTATTGATCCCTTCTAGAGAATTTTTAATTTCATTTATTGTGTTGTTCATCACTGTTTGTTTTCTCTTTAGTTCTTCTAGGTCCTTGTTAAACGTTTCTTGTATTTTCTCCATTCTATATCCAAGATTTTGGATCATCTTTACTATCATTATTCTGAATTCTTTTTCAGGTAGACTGCCTATTTCCTCTTCATTTGTTAGGTCTGGTGGGTTTTTATCTTGCTCCTTCATCTACTGTGTGTTACTCTGTCTTCTCATTTTGCTTAACTTACTGTGTTTGGGGTCTCCTTTTCACAGGCTGCAGCTTCATCATTCCTTTTGTCTTTGGTTTCTGTCCCCAGTGGCTAATGTTGGTTCAGTGGGTTGCGTAGGCTTCCTGGTGGAGGGGACTAGTGCCTGTGTTCTGGTGTATGAGGCTGGATCTTGTCTTCCTGGTGGGCAGGTCCACATGTGGTGGTGTGTTTTGGGGTGTCTGTGGCCTTATTATGATTTTAGGCATCCTCTGTGCTAATGGATGGGGTTGTTTTCCTGTCTTCCCAGTTGTTTGGCATAGGGTGTCCAGCAGTGTAGTTTGCTGGTCATTGAGTGGAGGTGGGTCTTGGTGTTGAGATGAAGATCTCTGGGAGATTTTCGCCATTTAATATTACATGGAGCTAGGTGGTGTCTTGTGGACCAGTGGTGTGAACTTGGCTCTCCCCCTTCAGTGACAGAGCTGTGAAGCCTGGCTGCAGCACCAAGAGTCTGTCTTCCACATGGCTCAGAATAAAAGGGAAGAGAAAAAGAAAGAACGAAGAAGATAAAATAAAATAGAATAATTAAAATAATTATTAAGAAAAAAATTTTTTAAGTAATTAAAAAGAAAACTGGACAGACAGAACCATAGGGTAAATGGCAGAAGCAAAGCTGTACAGTCAAAATCACACACAGAAGCATACAGATAGACACTCACAAAAAGAGGAAAAGGGAAAAAAATATGTATGTCATTGCTCCCAAAGTCCACCTCCTCAATTTGGGATGATTTGTTGTCTCTTCATGTATTCCACAGATGCAGGGTACATCAAGTTGATTGTGGATATTTAATCCGCTGCTCCAGAGGCTGCAGGGAGAGATTTTTCTTTCTCTTCCTTGTTCGCACAGCTCCCGGGGTTCAGCTTTGGCTTTGGACCCACCTCTGCATGTAGGTTGCCCAAGCGTGTCTGTTCTTGCTCAGACAGGATGGGGTTAAGGAAGCAGCTGATTCGGGGGCTCTGGCTCTCTCAGGCCAGGGGGAGGGAGGGGTATGGATGCGGGGCGAGCCTGCAGCGGCAGAGGCCGGCGTGTCATGCACCAGCCTGAGGCGCGCCGTCCGTTCTCCCAGGGAAGTTGTCCCTGTATCACGGGACCCTGGCAGTGGCAGGCTGCACAGGCGCCCGGGAGGGGAGGTGTGGTTAGTGACCTGTGCTTGCACACAAGCTTATTGGTGGCTGCAGCAGCAGCCTTAGCATTTCATATCCATCTCTGGGATCCGCGCTGATATCCACCGCTCACACCCATCTCTGGAGTTCCTTTAAGTGGCCCTCTTAATCCCTTCTCCTAGCGCACCAGGAAACAAAGAGGGAAGAAAAAGTCTCTTGCCTCTTCAGCAGGTCCAGACTTTTCCCGGACTCCCTCCTGGCCAGCCGTGGCGCACTAGCCCCGCAGGCTGTGTTCACACCACCAACCCCAGTCCTCTCCCTGTGCTCTGACCGAATCCCGAGCCTCAGCTCCCAGCCCCGCCCGCCCCGGCGTGTGAGCACACAAGCCTCTCGGGCTGGTGAGTGCAGGTCGGCACCGATCCTCTGTGCGGGAATCTCTCCGCTTTGCCCTCCGCACCCCTGTTGCTTGCGCTCTCCTCCGTGGCTCCGAATCTTCCCCCCTCTGCCACCCGCAGTCTCCGCCTGCTAAGGGGCTTCCTAGTGTGTGGAAACATTTCCTCCTTCACAGCTCCCTCCCACTGGTACAGGTCCCGTCCCTATTCTTTTGTCTCTGTTTTTTCTTTTTTCTTTTGCCGTACCCAGGTACGTGGGGAGTTTCTTTCGTTTTGGGAGGCCTGAGGTCTTCTGTCAGCGTTCAGTAGGTGTCCTGTAGTTGTTCCACATGTAGATGTATTTCCGATGTATTTGAGGGGAGGAAGGTGATCTCCGTGTCTTACTCTTCCTCCATCTTGAAGGTCCTCCCAATAAGTCCAACTGACATTCTTTTAGTATCTAGAAGTCAAAGTATTAAATAGGATTTTCCAGATAACATTTATGTTTCACTTTGCTTTTTGAAGAATAATAAAGTTGGCCTCAATGGCTTGGGAGCCTCAGATATAAAGCGTTTTCTGTATTAACAAGCTTCTGATTGCATCTTTGTTTAGTTTCCTGCCTCGGTTCCAATTTTGTTTTAGCTTTTTTGTGATTCTGCACCAGAATTCTGTAATACACTGTGATTTTTTAAATGATCATTTCATCGTTTCTATAAATAACAAATCCAGAATTCCAAATGTTACACGTATAATATTAAGTATGTCACAGATTCGCGGTTTGCAATGATAATTATGGCAAACCATCTCTCCTTTTAATTTAAAATGTTACTTGGTATGTCACTCCTCTTCTGATGGACTGCATAGGATAAAACCCTTTAATAATAACGGACATTAATCCTATGGAAATGCAGTGTCATGTTTGAAAGACTTCCTCTGCAAAGAAATAAACTGTAGTGTAAACCAAGTTAATATTTCTATGAGAGTATGATAAAGAGAAAATAGACTCCCTTCCCTACCTATATGTAAGGGATGATAATAAAACAGAAAGTTAAGCTCAGTATAACAATATTTCTCATTAAAGATATGTTTATAGATTTAAATATAATTTTACAAATGAAAATATGTGGCCAATAAAATGAGTTTATAAAAATACCAATATATATGAACTTTGAACTTTGATGTACTCAGTGTACCCTAGATACAGCCAACACATTTCAAATCCTATGTGTTTTATTGTTGAAATACACAACTTTTATTTTAACAAAATACTTTTTTTTACCAGTTTTATTAAATTCAATAAGGATCAGTCTTCTTTCAGTTCAGTTGGATGACACAGCTTGCATTTGGTAAAATTATATGATTACAGAGTAATCATCATTATTAGATTAGAGGGAATTAAATTACAATTACTAAAAATTACAGGTAATTACAATACAGCTTAATTTCAAAGCTAAACTCATCTTCTAAAGAAAAATATTTTATTCATGTGATTAAAATATGCCTGTATATCTATTAATGTGATGCATAATAATGGCTTTGGTCATTTGAAAGCCAAAAGTATGTAATTGAACAATTATTATAGGCACACTGCCTGAAGGCACTATTTGTCAAGAGAGTTATATGATGGCCAATTATATCCACTCAACCTTGAAGGATAATTCTATCTTCTGATGGGAACAAATTGCCATTACACTCCCCCCTCCAAAGTTTAACTACTTGTTTTTACAATGTAAATTTCCTAAAATGAACACTTTTTTAAAGTGCCAGACTTGCTTTCGTTTATATAAAACTGATATACAAGTTTATCAGAATATGTCTTATAAATGTTCAAAGAAAATTAAACCTCCACCCTTAAAAACATAGACACAAAAAAATAAGGGATGAAGTTTTAAGTTTTAAAATAGTCACACGAATCCTAGCCTTGAATTTTGCATTTTTCTCAGTCAGAGACGTAGTGATTTTGCTTTAATAGGCAGATTGGTAACCTTGTTTCCTGGCTCAGAAAAGATTAGAAGTAATAAACCAGGAAGAAACTGGAGGAAACTGTGCAGGCACTTATAATGGCAACAAGAGATGTAATAGCTCAACATGTGACTTCAAAGAAAGGAATAGAATAAAAGATAGTAGTGAACTTTAATCTATCACAGTATAATAAAGGATGCACTTAATGTTCATCCTGAGTTATCAAGAAATGGTTAAATCATGTGGGGTGTCCTTCTTGGAATACCAGGAGTATAATAGATATTAGAAAATTTTCCATCAAAAATGACTACTTTTGGGCTTCCCTGGTGGCACAGTGGTTGGGAGTCCACCTGCCAATGCAAGGGATGCGGGTTCATGCCCCGGTCCGGGAGGATCCCACATGCCGTGGAGCGGCTGGGCCCATGAGCCATGGCCGCTGAAGGGAGAGGCCCAAACAGTGAAGGGCCCGCGTACAGAAAAAAAAAAAAAAAAAAAAAGACTACTTTTCATTGTAATTTCACTATCTTGAAATTTAGTTACCTTCCTCAGTGAAGCCAAGGAAGGTAAACATTATTCTACACTTATGTGACATAAAATGAGATTTAATATTCCAGAAATAATAGTGCTTTCTTGTGATGTTATTTACATTTTCTTGCCTAGGTATTTCACTTGAAAAATGAAGGAAACAGTTTAAAATTTCAAATATTTGATGAATTTATTTAATAATTTCTGGCTTGTGAATGTGTTCTGTATCCTGGAAACAGTACACTTGTCACTTTGAGGTTTGGGTAAAAATTTGGATAGTATTTGACAATATATTTTATATCAGGATTTTTCTAATTTTATTTTAAAATTTTTATTGAAATATAGTTGACTTACAATGTTGTGTTAGTTTCAGATGAAACAGCAAAGTGATTCAATTTTATATATACATATATATTCTTTTTTTTTACATTCTCTTCATTTTGGTTATTACAAGTTAGTATAGTTCCCTGTGCTATACAGCAGGTCCTTGTTGGTTATCTATTTTATATATAGTAGTGTGTATATGTTAATCCCAAACTCCTAGTTTATCCTTTCCCCATTTCCCCTTTGGTAACCATAGGTTTGTTTTCTATGTCTGTGAGTCTTTTGTAAATAAGTTCATTTGTATCATTTTTTTTTAGATTCCACATATAAGTGATATCATATGATATTTGTCTTTGTCTGACTTACTTCAGTTAGTATGATAATCTCTAGGTCCATCCATTTTGCTGCAAATGGCATTATTTCATTCTTTTTAGTGGTTGAGTAATATTCCATTGTGTACATACACCACATCTTCTGTATCCATTCATCTGTTAATGGACATTTAGATTGCTTCCCTGTCTTGGCTATTATAAATAGTGTTGCTATGAAGATTAAGCTGTATGTATCTTTTCAAATTATGGTTTTCTGTGGATATATGCCAAGGAGGGGAATTGCAGGATCATATGGTAGCTCTATTTTTAGTTTTTTAAGGAACCTCCATATTGTTATCCATAGTGGCTCTACCAATTTACGTTCCCACCAACAGTGTAGGAGGGTTCCCTTTTCTCCAAACCCTCTCCAGCATTTATTATTTGTAAACTATTTGATTATGGCCATTCTAACCAGTGTGAGGTGATACCTCATTCTAGTTTTGATTTGCATTTCTCTAATAATTAGCAATGTTGAGCATCTTTGTATGTGCCATTTGGCCATCTGTATGTCTTCTTTGGAGAAATGTCTATTTATATCTTCTGCCCATTTTTTTGATTGGGTTGTTTTTGTTTGTTTGCTTGTTTGATATTGAGCTGTATGAGCCATGTCCCAGTATGTGATCTATCTTGGAGAATGTTCAATTTGCACTTGAAAAGAATATGTAATTTGTTGCTTTTTAAGATGGAATGCTCTATAAATATTAATTAAGTCCATCTGGTCTAATGTGTCATTTAAGACCTGTTTCCTTTTTGATTTTCTGTCTGGATGATCTGTCCATTGATGAGAGTGGCGTGTTAAAGTCCCTCACTATTTTTGTGTTACTGTCGATTTCTCCTTTTATGGCTGTTAGCATTTGCCTTATATATTGACATGCTCCTATGTTGGGTGCATATATATTTACAATTGTTATATCTTCTTTGATTGATCCTTTGATCATTATGTAGTGTCTTTGTCTCTTGTGACAGTCTTTATTTTAAAGTCTATTTTGTCTGATGTGAGTATTGCTACTACAGCTTTCTTTTGGTTTCCATTGGCATGGAATAACTTTTCCCATAACCTCACTTTCAATCTGTATTTGTCTCTAGATCTGAAGTGGGTCTCTTATAGTGGGTCTTTTGTATATATGGTTCTTATTTTTGCATCCAGTTAGCCAGTCTATGTCTTTTGGGTGGAACACTTAATCCATTTACATTTAAGGTAGTTATCTATATTTACTTACTGCCATTTTGTTGATTGTTTTGGACTTGTTTTCTTCTTCCTTTCCTCTTTTGTTTTCTTCTCTTCTGATTTGATGACTTTCTTTAGTCTTGTATTTGGATTCTTTTTTTGTGTGTATGTATATATCTATTATAGATTTTGCTTTGCAGTTACCATGAAGTTTTGATATAGCAGTCTATGTGTGTGTGTGTGTGTGTGTGTGTGTGTGTATACACACACACACACATACATGGTTGTTTTAATCTGTTTATCTCTTAATTTCAAATGAATTTCAAATATCCTGCATTTGTAATCTCTTCCTCTCATGATTACTGTTTTAGATATCATATTTGTATGTGGATGATTTCCTACCTTTACTGTATTTTTGCCTTTACCAGTGATCTTTCCCATTTCATAATTTTCTTGTTTCTTTTGTAGCCTTTCCCTTTCTGCCTAGAGAAGTTCCGTTAACATTTGTTGTAAAGCTGGTCTGTTGGTGCTTAATTCTTAGCTTTTGCTTGTCTGTAAAGCTTTCGATTTCTGTCAAATCTGAATGAGAGCCTTACTGAGCAGAGTATTCTTGGTTGTAGGTTTTTCCTTTTCATCATTTTAAGTATATCATGCCACTCCCTTCTAGCCTGCAGAGTTTCTGCTGAAAAGCTTAGCTGATAGACTCATGGGGGTTTCCTTGTATGTTATTTGTTGTTTTTCCCTCACTGCTTTTAATATTTTCTCTTTACTTTTTGTCAGTTTGATTACTATATGTTTTGGTGTGTTCCTCCTTAGGTTAATCCTGTATGAGACTCTCTGTGCTTCCTGGACTTGGCTGGCTGTTTCCTTTCCCATGTCAGGGAAGTTTTCAGCTGTTATCTCTTCAAATATTTTCTCAGGTCCTTTCTCTCTTCTCCTTCTGTGACCCCTATAATGTGAATGGTGGTGCATTTGATGTTGTACCAGAGGTCTCTTAAAATGTTTTTGTTTCTTTTCATTCCTTTTTCTTTATTCTGTTCCACAGCAGTAATTTCCACCACTCTGTCTTCCAGCTCATTCATCCGCTCTTCTGCTTCACTTATTCTGCTGTTGATTCCTGCTAGTGTATTTTTATTTAAGTAATTATATTCTTCAACTCTATTTGGTTGCTCTTTATATTTTCTAACTCTTTGTTAAAAACTTGTAACTTCTCACTCTGTGCATCCATTCATTTCCCGAGTTCTTGGATCATGTTTACGTTCATTACTCTGAACTCTTTCTTGGATAGATTGCCTATCTCCATGTCACTTAGTTATTCTTCTGGGGTTTTCTCTTATTCCTTCATCTGGAACATATTCTTCTGCCATCTCATTTTTTCTAAATTTCTATTTGTATTTTTATGTATGTGGAAGGTTAGTTATGTTTCATGACCTTGGAGAAGTGACCCTCTGTAGGGGTTGTCCTATGTGTCCCAGCAGTACACTCCCCTCTCATCTCCCATGGGCCAGGGACCAGCTGGTCCCAGGGTAGGTTCTGACCTGTGTTTGTGGATTCAGTTCCACAATCTGTGGGATTATAGTTTTCTTGTTTCTGGTGTCTGCCCCCTGGTGGGTGAGGCTAGTCTATAGGCTTGTGCAGGCTTCCTAGTGGGAGGGGCTGGTGCCTGCCCATTGGTGGGTGGAGCTGGGTCTTGGCCCTCTGGTGGGCAGGGTCATGTCTAGGGGTTTGTCTAGAGGTGGCTGTGGGCTCAGGAAGTCTTTAGGCAGCCTCTCTGGGTGGGACTGTGTTCCTGCTCTGTTTGTTGTTTGGGTTGAGGAATCTCAGCACTGGAGCCTACAGGCTGTTGGGTGAGGCCAGGTCTTGGCACTAATGACCCAAGCAAGAGATCAGCCTTCAGATTAGTACTCCCAGATTTGTTCACCACCAGCTTTTATGTCCCCGGAGACAAACACAGCCACCCCCTGCGTCCCCTGGAGACCCTCCAAAACCAGCAGGTAGGTCTGGCCCTAGGCCCCTATGAAGTCACTGCTTTTGCCCTGGGTCCTGGTGCACATGAGACCTTGTGTATGCCCTCCAAGACTGGAGTTTCTGTTTCCCACAGTCCTGTGGAACTCCTCTGATCAAGTCCTGCTGGCCTTCAAGCCCAAATGCTCTGGGGCTCCTCCTCCCTATGCCTGGGGAGCCTGATGTGGTACTCAGAACTCTCACTCCTGTGGGAAAACTTCTGAGATATAATTATTCTGCAATTTGTAGGTTGCCTACTGGGGGGGTATGGGATTTGATTATATCATGGGTGCACCCTTCCTACCATCTTGTTGTGATTTCTTCTTTGTCTTTGGTTGTAGAATATTGTTTTTGGTAGTTTCCAGTCTTTTTTATCAATGGTTGTTCAGCAGTTAGTTGTGATTTTGGTGTTCTCGTGGGAGGAGGTGAGCTCAAGGTCCTTTTACTCCACCATCTTGTCCCCTTCTCCCTATATCAGGAATTTTTGATTTGTCTTCTTTTGGTTCTACTTATCCCAGGAATGAAAAATAGAGGTATACAGTACATCTTTGGTCTGTGAACTAAGGTTGGGAAACAATGAATTGGAGATTTTAAAAACAATATGTCCAATGAATCTGATTAATTTAAACCAAAAATAAAAAGAAGCAAAATAAGGAAACAGAAAAAAAAAACCCCACTGAGAGCCAGTTCATAGGATTTTTCATTATTAGAAGAAAGTTTTTAAACCCTGAATTTCTTGTAAGAGTCTTTTCATGGGGTCACAACATTATGGGAAATAAATAATAGCAGACTGTAATTAAAATATAAGTTGGAATTATCTGACTTCTTTAATGGAAATGGATTAACTTTGTCTTTATCATTACATGCTCTATTCAAAAACTCTCAATCTATTTTCTGTCAGCCTGAATCATTCCACTTTATCTTTCTTCACCAATCCATATGAACCATTTACTATATTTTTCAAGTAGCCGTTTCTCTCTAACAGTATTTCTGGTTCTACTTTCTTCAATCCTGTATCCTTTCTGCTTCCCTTCTTCAGTCACCTCCACTTTAGACTCCCATGGGAAACTGTCAATGAGGTGTAGACTTCTGTATGAGAAACTGTTTCTCACACTAGCACAGCAGGTTAATCACAGACATTTTTTGAAACCTTGAAAGAGAGGGTGATTTTGATGTCTCATGAGTAGCTAAAGGCAAATAAAACATTCAGTACAGATTGATGAAAAAATCCTGGACTGTGAATCAGAAGTCCTGACTGACTAGCTATGTATTACTTTGGGTAAATCTCTTAATCTCTGAACATCAGGTACTTTGAATATAAATTGGTGTTTGAAGTAGATGTCTCCTTTTAACCTCTAAAATGCTCTGAATAAGATGGCAAATTATGGATTGATGTATTTTCCTATGCTATCCACTTAGTTTTCATTAATCACTTGCTATCATTAAACATATACATGTATGGCTAAATATCAAATTAACATTCATTGTAAAAAATTTTGGAGTGATAATCGAGGCACAGAAAAAAATAACTATATTATTTAGTTTCTCAGCCCAATATAATTCTACCTCAAGGATTTAAACTATATATAAATGTTAACTACCATCTTGAAAAGAGTCATTTCTACTCGACGTTCAGTCTTTTTCTAATCCAGCCACATTGTGAAAGAGGGCTGAATTTCAAGTTAATAAATGCCTGTAGTCACACTTGAGAAGAACCCAATATGAGCATTCTGAGATTAATTCCTAACCCTTTTTATGCTTTAATTCTTGTAACCAATCAGAGCAATTGCATTTATTCTACTGTCAGTAGCTCACAAACAGTAAATTAGGAATTTAGAAGTGAGCAAAATAAAGTAACCATGCAGTTCTGGAACAAGCTTAACCAAGAAAATGTGCCCAATTGAACCTTTGTGATAAATAAATAAAACAGTATGATTCTAGATAAGGCAGTGCACTGAATCAAAAAATGTAGAGGTTAAACAATCAGAAAAGTCTTGGATATTATTATACAGCCTTCTTTTCTGGTACATTTTTACTATTTAAGTAAAATGGTCACTCAGGCAAATGTCAGATATAATTTGTCACCATTTATCGTTAAAAATATAACTGCCACTTTTTAGATGGAAAAAAGGGCAGTCTTCTTAGTTTCCTAGGCAAGTCAAAGAAATATAAGCAGAAAATACACTGAAAATCAAACTTCTTCCTTAACTGACTTTCAATTAAATTTAATATTTTAATATTACATATTTACAGAGCTCCTGTTAATGACTAGGCTAGCTGTTTTGGAGGATACAAAAATAATTTGGCCCTGATTCACTCCCTAAAAATGCAAACAATCTCATTTTTTTTGGACTTTGCAAGAAACAAGTGAGGGATTTTGGGAGATTTTTAACTTGCTGACTAAATTATTGTAAAAAAAAAAACTCACTTTCTATAAGGATATTGTCATTAGCAACTAGAACAGTACCAAGATCAATACATCTTTATTGAGTGAATGAATGATTGAGGGTTTCCAGTTTAGAAACAATGATTCTTACCTTCGCATTTTCAAAAGCAGGTTGAAATCTCTTGCTTCCTTTTAGATTAGTGACATAATATAATAATGTCATTCAGTTGGAAATCTGGATACTTAGTATAACAGGAAAAGTGAAACTAACTTCACTATTTTGCTAAGTGTGAAAGCGTTATCTGATAACTAGATAACTAAATTTGTAATTTATTCAGAAGAGTAAGTCAATAGAATAGCTAATTTGGTTAAGAACATGAGCTCCAGACTGACTGATTTTTAAACTGTACTCCACCATTTACTACCTGTGTGACATTAAGCAAATTGCTAATCCTTTCTGGGACTTAGTTGTCTTACAAGCAAAATGGGGGTGGATAATACACACTATCTTCCATGGTGGTGGCTCATTTTTAAAGTGAGATTATTAAAATATGTGTATTTATAGGCATGAGGGTATAACAGGTTCTCATTTTTCCTTTGAATTTTGACTACCTTGAGAACTAGACAAAGTATATAAAAGACTAGAAAACAGTTATCACAGACATCAGAAAACAGATATCACAGGATTGTAGGTCCTGAGAAAATGGAAACATCCAAGGTGAGACATGCACTTACCTTAGCTTTCAGCCTAGAGGTAACACCAGACAACACCACAGATTGGGGAAACTGAAATAGACCCCTAAGTTCTCACAGCACTGAGTAGATAGAGACTGGAATTTGGAGAGACCACAGTAACTAGAAGTTGCAGGGCAGAATTCCAGAGAGAAGGAACCAACAATAAAAAAATAACTCTATGAACTAGTATAAGGGTCACCTCAAATGTTTGACTTAAATGCATTTTGTACTTACGTTTGGAGAAATTGCAAGAGGTTGGAAATATAATAACTTCCTGGGATAAATATAGTAGGGGGGAGTAAGAGTAACAATTCTCCAAACCCAGATAGGTCCATGAATCGTTCAAGATCCCAACCTTAGGAGAATACACAAGGCATTCAGTAGAAACCCCACAGGGATCACACATTAATGATGGGGAGTAAATGAACCTTATGTTATCAACTATTCTGGGTCTGTCCTAGCAAAAAATGATCCTTAAAGGGATCAAACTTATTTCCAAGTAACTAAACTATCTACCAGAACAAAGACCAGCACTCTTCGAATGAATACAACAAAATTTGACTCACAAATGTCAAGGTAAAAATCTCTGTAATCCAATAAATAACTAAGAGATATGAGAAGAAAAATGTGATTCATAAGCAGGGGAAATCTTTGTATAAACATATCCAGAAATGACAGAGGTTCTACTATTAGCAGATGAGATCTTGAAAATATGCCATTGAAAATGTAGTCAGTATGCTCAGGTATTTACTGGAAAACAGAAACTCAATGAAGAATAAAATAGAATACACAACAAAAATAATCAAGTGGAACATATAATAATGAAAAAAAAGTGGCAAAGGACATACAAATTGCACTGGATTGGATTAACAGAGGTTTAGATACTCTAAGAAAAAAGTCTGTTTGGTCACATCACAATAGAACCTAATAAAAACAAAGCACAAATAGGAAAAAAAGAGAGAGAGAAAGAGAGAGAGAGATTGGGTCAAAGAAAAATAGAGTAAATAGAAAGTCAGTAGATTTAAACCAACAATATCATAAATATATTACATGCATGAGTAAGTCTCTAGTTAAAAGACTAAGATTATATGGCTGGATAAAGAAAAAGCAATACAAACCTTATTCTCTCTATAAGAAACTCATCTTTAAATATAAAGGAAATATAGGTTAAGAGCAAAAGGATTTTAAAAAAATATTCCAAACAAACACTAATCATAAGAAAGTTGGAGTGGCTAAATTGTTATCAAATATTATAGACTTCAAAACAAGGATTATTACTAGGAATAAAGAGAAATATTTCATAGTGATAGTCATTTCATCAGTAAGTCATAAAAACTCCTAATGCCCATGCAACTAATACATAACTCAATAATATATGAAGCAAAAACTGTCAGCACAAAAAGAAATAAACCCACAATTATATTTGAGTATTTCAACACTTTTCTCTAAGTAATTGAAAAAAAGATAGGAATTTAGAAGACTTAAATAACACTATAAAATAACTTACTTAAGTTTTAAAGGACACATTACCCAACAGCAAAAGAAAAACTTTCTTTTCAAGGGCACACATTCATCAAGGTAGAAAGACTGGGTATAAAGTAGATCTTAAATTTAAAAGAAATGAATTCACATAAAATATTGTTTCTATAAAAATGAAATTAAACTAGAAATCAATAACAGAAAATCTAGGAATTTTCAATTATTTGAAAATTAAAAAACACATTTTCAAAGAGGCCATGGGACAAAGAGCAAGTCTCAAGAGAAATAATAAAATATGGTAAACATGTAATAAATTGAGAGTGCAAAATATTAAACATTATGGTATGCAGCTAAAGTAGTGTCAAGAAAAATTTGTAGCCTTAAATGCTTATATTAGAGAAAAATTACCCTCCAAATCAATGTTTTAAGCTTCTACTTTATGGTGTTAGAAAAACAAAAGAGCATGTTGTAATCAAATTAAGCTGAAAGAAGGAAACAATAAAGATGAATGTGGGGATCATTGAAATAGATAACAGGCAAAAAAAAAAATAGAGAAAAACAACAGGACCAAGAACTGGTTCACTGAAAAATTCAACATAATTATTAAACTCTAATTAAACTTATAAAGCAAAAGAAGTTACTAATATCAGTCATGAAAGGGGAGACATTGCTACCAATGATAAAAAGATTAAGGAGTGAATACTCTGAATAATATTATGCACTAAATTTGACAACCTAGATAAAATGTTCAAATATCCTGAATGACATAAATTACAAAAACTAACTCAAGAGAAAGTAGAAAATCTAAATAGTCCTATCTCAATTTAAATATTATTTAACTTTGGCAAAGAAAGCTCTGAGATCAATTGGCTTTACTGGTAAATGAGCACAGAGCTCGCAATTATATTAAAATTAACTAATGAAAGAATCAGAGAAGTGTCTTCAGGAAACTCAAATCTAAATCTTAAAAGAGTGTTACACATGTAAATTTTGATAGAGGAAATCTGGACGTTGTACCTTGATGACATGAAGAAAAATAGAAATGTCTACATGCATGTCTTTCTGATGTGCATTGTTCACAGAATAGAAGAGAAAACAATCGAACACTTGTTTACTTAAGCTAATTCCTTTAATATTCAAATGTACTTTTTTATGACCATAAAAGAGCTTCTATTCTTTGCCTCTCCCTTCACCTCTAGCTAATGCCTTGAAAAGGAGGAAGCATTCTGTAATCTTCTCATTTTTTGCCAGTGTGTGAAGAAAATCTCCAGACCTTCTAATGTCCCTGAGGGTTACAAGAACCAAACAAACAGCATATTTAGCCACCACCCCAAACAGAAGATATGAAGTGTAGTAATTTCTTCCTTCTCTCCCTTCTCTTTCCATTAACTTTGTGGGAGATGGGGAGAAAGCCAGGTTGCAGAGAAAGGCCAGCCTTGTAGTAAGTATGTTACAAGCATAGTCCATGATTAAGAAGTTGATTGGAAATTATCAAGCATCTTGCCATATAACAAAGTGTATGACCATAACATTTCCCATTTTTAGAAACAGAAGGTACTTAATATGAGATTCTGTTTGAAATGTGAAAGTATAGCCTTTACAAATTAAGATGTTTGAGTGCTCTCTATTTGATGGCCACCAGTAATTATGGTTTTAAGTTAAAAATCTAGAATTGGAAAGTATGGAACAGATGTCCTCATAAGTAAAAGTATGTCTTAAGGTAATGTATAGTAATATTAACAATAATAATTCAGAACGTATTTTGAATCACTCTGCTAAATTTTTAATTTCATTGTCTTATTTAATCCTCACAAAAATATTTTGTCATCCACATAGTGCAGATGAGAAAATAAGGCCTAGAGTGATTTAGTTACTTGCCCAAAGTTCCAAGCTAGTAACTGGACATGTGTGCATGCAGATATTTGCAGATGAGTAGGTTCCATGTATGTGTATGTAATCATATGTATGTTGCTAGAGGGAGGGAACAGAGGAAGCAAGGGATCATTAAAGAGTAGTAGGAAGGGACCAGATCATGGTAAGTCTTATATGTTATTATAAGGATCTTAAAATTTATACTAGAGTCGTTTAATCCCCAAACCACAGCAGCCTCGATTCTGATTTAGTAGATCTGTGTTGG
Organism: Neophocaena asiaeorientalis asiaeorientalis; assembly: GCF_003031525.2. Taxonomy (NCBI): domain Eukaryota; kingdom Metazoa; phylum Chordata; class Mammalia; order Artiodactyla; family Phocoenidae; genus Neophocaena; species Neophocaena asiaeorientalis. The sequence continues at coordinate 313,122 of NW_020172628.1, forward strand.
TCTTCCAAATATATTTTTTAAATATACATATTTAAAATACATATGTTTTAAAATACATATTGCCTTGAGGCAACAGACAACCATTCAATAATGAAAAGTTTTCAACACAAATGTGATATGACTAGAATTGAGTTTTACGAAATTCATTCTTGAAAAAAATAAGATACATTGGAAAGGAGTGACAAGTGTTGCCATGCTTTTGCAGTAATCCAGTAAATGGTGAAGGCCTAATAAGGTAACAACAGTGATAGAATATAAATCAAGGACATGATTTTGATGATGCTAATGGAGGAAATATGGTATTAAGAATATTGGCTTCAGTTAGGTCCCAGCTGTACCAAATACTAAGTGTAGAATCATGGTCTAGACACCTAACAACTGTAAGTCTTGGTTTCCTTATTTGTAAAATGAAGACTATAAGTTATTACACTTAGGCAATGATAAGAAATATAACATAGGTAAGTAACCTTTATCTTCAACGTGGGAGGTTCTGTTATTATACGTATTTATTTGGACAATGAAAATAAGGTTGAGATGTTAAATATTTTTTAAGTTCAACCAACCAATAAAATGAAGAATCAGAATTCAAGATCAGGTAATATGGATCATCCATTTCAAGGTCGTTGGCTAGAAATGAAGAACAGACCATGTTTGTAAAGATCAGATTACGGAATAACAATAACAACAAAACAATAACACCTAACACTTGTAGAGCACTTATACTGTTCTACAAACTTTCTACATATTTAATTCACACAGTAGACTTTATAAAATAGACATTATTAGCCCCATTTTAGATATGAAAAAACTGAATTCAAAGAGGATAAATAACCTGCCAAAAAAGACTTTTTCGTCTTTTCTCTTGCCAAGTTTCAACAAATTGACTTCCCAAAACTATCTACAGCTTAATTAAAACAACCCTTATTAATGTCATGTTTATAAAGAAACCCTTTGTTGAAATGAGTAGTCTCCAGCTTTGGAAGCAATCACAGTTAAGGCTGTCAGTACTCATTAACTGCTTTATGTACAGAAAGACAAAAATAAGTTACCAAGTAAAATGCTTTGAATGGTATAATACTCTATAAAAAACTGTAATCTGTTTATGATCTAGAAAATTAAGAATGGATTAATTACCTGAAGCTGCCAAGAAGTGGTATACAAGAAGGTTGAAAGTCCTGGGGTTTTTTTTGTTGTTGTTGTTGTTTTTGTGGTACGTGGGCCTCTCACTGTTGTGGCCTCTCCTGTTGCGGAGCACAGCCTCCGGACGCGCAGGCTCAGCGGCCATGGCTCACGGGCCCAGCCGCTGCACGGCATGTGGGATCTTCCTGTACTGGGGCACGAACCCGTGTCCCCTGCATCGGCAGGCGGACTCTCAACCACTGCGCCACCAGGGAAGCCCCCTGGGTTTGTTTAACGCTACTTCAGTTTATATCTAATATGGGAAAACACTTCTCTGAAATTGTGGAAAATGAGTAGAACTATCTTAAGGAGATAAAGAGTCTTGATGTAAATGAGAGTGAACATCTTTGTAGACAGAGTACTGGATTCAAACTCATCTAGTTTTATTACTAATTGAGTGAATTTAGACAAATCACAATCTATAAAATTGGAATAATTTATTTCAATACACAAAATGTGTTATTCTGAGATTCAGAATTAGGTCTTTCCCCCAAAGCAGCTCCTTCCTTAAAATATCCCTATTACTCTTTAACAGTAACCATTGGTTACTCCCTGCATTTTCGCCTTCCCATGCACACACATAAGAATCTAGCTGGTAACCTATTCCTGTTGATTCTTCAACCATAATATTTCTTGAATATGTAATTTCTTTTTTTTAATCACTGACACTACTTTAGAAGTGGCCTGTAGAAGTGTACTGTAGAAATGTGTAGGTTGCCTCCAGTATAGATTTGAAACAATTTAGCATAAATTTACAATCTTACCTTTTAATGCACCTCTTCACATATTTGTAATTTTCAATACAAAATCCAAGCAAAATTAGGAAGCAAGCCAAGACTAATTGCATTGTCTTTACTGTCCCATCAGCCACTTTGTAATATTAATATCAGGAATGGGGTCAGAAATTAGAACAGATTCTTTACCACCAGTTTTCCCTCTAGGTTAGCTACCCCTTTATTTAAATTCCACTTTTGTTCTCAATTCTTTTTTTTTTTAATATTTTGCTTACTTTTATTTAACACACAATCTTAACATCATTTTTAAAAAATCTCAAAACATAGTCTCAATCAAAAACCCAGTATAAGACATGGAGCAACAGTTCAATCTACATTGAAAGATAAGGCCTGTTCTCAATTCTTTTATGTGCCTAAATCACTCCTTATTTTTCTCCCTTCCACACATCAACACTAACTCTCAGAATGTATTTGCTGAATTATCAATGCAGCTAAATGATTATTTTATGGCCTGCTTTCATTGTCCATGGAAGCTGTTTTAAACTTTACCTTCTCTTCAAGTTCTATATCTTCAATCCTAGCAGATTATTTTCTTTCTAAAAGAAAATAAAGAAATTTACTCAATATTGTTTTCCTCCATCTTTTAACCTACTTATTTTCCTCCTGTTCAGGTAAGTCCAATATTTTTTTCACTTGCACTCTGACCTTTTGGTTCCCTCTCCATCAATAAGCACTACTGTCTTATACCCTCAATCTCTCCATCAATAAGCACTACTGTCTTATACCCTCAATTTACCCTTTCTTTATTAGCCTATACACATGCTTGAATATCTTCTATCCTAAAATAAACCAATGCAATACATACACATGCACACACAAACCTATTGTAAAAAAAGCACTCAAATATTGTGAAACTATAAATTCGTATACTTATTTTAAAAGAGATATGCCAATATGTTCAAATGTCCATATCTGGTAGCCTAGTAAATTATCACTTTGGCAACATTGTCCTACAGAAATGTCCATACAAGTGCCCAGATATTTATTTTCAAGTACATATTAGATTGCTCACAGGAGCAAAAAAATTAGAAAACATCTATCCTAATTGGCCATAGGAGGAGAATGATTAAATGAATTATATTTTATTCATACTATTAAATACTATGTCATTAATAAAAATAATGCAGTAGATACAAATATACTAACATAGGATGTTCTCTGATATATGTTTAATTTTAAAATCTCATAATAATAAGGTATAATAATTCAAATTATAGCAAAAAATGCATGTGGGCTGGACTGGGAGATGACAAATGGGACTTTCCATTTTTACTCTTTCTATTGAATTTGTACAATGAGCTAAATCTTTATAATAATAATTGTGTGTGCATATGTATATAACTCTTGAATATATATATTATTTCCCCAGATACTTTCTTCCCCTATGTTCTTATCATCACAAAGATTTTTTTTTAATAAGAAATGATGAGAGATTACATCTATTTATTTACTTATTTTCGGCTGCAATGGGTCTTCGTCACTGTGCACGGGCTTACTCTAGATGAGGCGAGCAGGAGCTACTCTTCATTGTGGTGTGTGGGCTTCTCATTGTGGTGGCTTCTCTTGTTGCGGAGCACGGGCTCTAGGTGCACAGGCTTCAGTAGTTGTGGCATGTGGGCTCAGTAGTTGTGGCTCGCGGGCTCTAGAGTGCAGGCTCAGTAGTTGTGGTGCACAGGCTTAGTTGCTTCGTGGCATGTGGGATCTTCCTGGACAAGGGCACGAACCTGTGTTCCCTGCATTGGTAGGCGGATTCTTAACCACTTCGCCACCAGGGAATCCCTCACAAAGACTTTTGAAAGTATTTTCTTTGGATTTTTCTTATTGACTTATACTTGACTTACAATATTGTATTAGTTTTAGGTGTACAATATAATAATTCAATATTTTTATATATTATACTCCATACAAAGTTATTAATAAATATTGACTGTATTCCCTTGCTATACATTGCATCTTTATAACCTATTTATTTTATACCTAAGAGTTTGTACCTTTTTATCCTTTTTACCTATTTTGACCCTCCCCATCTCCTCTCCCCTCTGGTAACCACTAGGTTGTTCTCTATAACTGGGAGTCTGTTTCTGGTTTGTTATATTTATTCCTTTGTTTTATTTTGTAGACTCCACAATAAGTGAAAACATACGGTATTTGTCTTTCTCTGTTTGACTTACTTCACTAATCATAATACCCTCCAGGTCCATCTGTGTTGTCTCACATGGCAAAATTTCATTCTTTTTTATGTCTGAGTAATATTCCATTGTATATATATACCACATCTTCTTTATCCATTCATCTTTTAACAGACATTTAGGTTGCTTCCATATCTTGGATATTGTAAATAATGCTGCCATGGACATTAGGGTGCATGTATCTTTTGGGATTAGTGTCTTCATTTTCTTCAGATAAATACCTAGGAGTGGGATTGCTGGATCACATGGTAGTTCTATTTTTAATTTTTGAGGAACCTCCAAACTATTTTCCATAGTGGCTATACCAATTTACATTCCCACCAACAGTTCATGAGGGTTCCCTTTTCTCCACATTCTCGTCAACACTTGTTGTTTCTTACCTTTTTTACTATAGCCATTTTGGCTGGTGTGAGGTGGTATCTCGTGGTTTTGATTTGCATTTCCCTTATGATTAATAATTTTGAGCATCTATTCATGTCCTGTTTGGCCATTTGTATGTATTCTGTGGAAAAAATGCCTATTCAGGTCCTCTGCCCATTTTTAGTCAGGTTGTTTTTGTGAGATTGAATTGTATGATTTCTTTATATACTTTGGATATGAACTTCTTATTGGACATATTGTTTACAAATATCTTCTCCCATTCTGTTGGTTGACTGTTCATTTTGCTGATGATTTCCTTGGCTGTGCAAAAACTTTTAAGTTTAATTAGGTCCCATTTGTTTATTTTTGCTTTTATTTCCCTTGCCTGAAGAGATATATCCAAAAACTATTGCTAAGACTGATGTCAGAGCATACTGCCTATGCTTTCTTCTAGGAATTTTATGATTTCAGGTCTTACATTTAGTCCTTTAATACATTTGAGTTTATTTTCATATATGGTGTGATAAAATGTTTTAGTTTCATTCTTTTACACATAGCTGTTCAGTTTTCCCAACAACACTTAATGAAGAGACTGGCTTTTCCCCATTGTATATTCTTGCCTCTTTTGTCTTAGCTTCATTGACCATATGTATGTGGGTTTATTTCTGAGTTCTCAATTCTGTTCCACTGATCTGAGTGTCTATATTTGTGCCAGTACCATACTGTTTTGATTACAGTAACTCTGTATAGCCTGAAGTCAGGCAACATGATACTTCCAGCCTTGTTCTTTTTTTCTCAAAATTGTTTTTGTTATTCAGGGTCTTTTGTGGTTTCATAAGAATTTTAGGATTATTTGTTCTAGTTCTGTGAAAAATATCATGGGTATATTGATAGGGATTGCATTAAATCTGTAGATTGCTCTGGGTAGTATGGACATTTTAACAGTATTAATGCTTCCAATCCATGAACACAGGATAGCTTTCCATTTATTTTTCTTGTTTCTTGAGGTAGGTCTGTATTGCTATATACTTCCCTCTTGGAATTGCTTTTGATGTGTCCTATAGATTTTGCAAAGTTGTATTTCTATTTTTATTCATCTTAAGGTATTTTTTGATTTCTCCTCTTTGATTTCTCCATTCACTGGCTGTTTAGTAGCATGTTGTTTAGTTTCGACGTGTTTGTGTTCTTCCCATCTTTCTTCCTGTAATTGATTTTTAGTTTCATACCATTGTAGTTGGAAAAGATGTTTGATATAATTTCAATCTTCTTAAATTTATTTATAGTTGTTTTATGGCCTAGCATATGATCTATCCTGGAGAACGTTTCATATGCAATTGAAAAGAATGTGTATTCTGCTGCTTTGGGATGGAATGTTTTGTAGATATGTATTTAGTCATCTGGTATTTTTTGTCATTTAAGCCCCTTTTTCCTTATTGATTTTCTGTCTGGATGATATATCCATTGATATAATTTGGGTACTAAAGTTTGCTACTATTATTATGGTCAATTTCTCCCTTTATTTTTGTTAATATTTGCTTTATAAATTTAGGTGCTCCTATATTTGGTGCATATATGTTTATGAATGTTATATCCTATTCTTGAACTGTCCCTTTATCATTATACGTTGCCCTTTTTTGTCTTTTATTATAAACTTTGTTTTAAAGTCTATTTTGTCTGACATGAGTATTTCTACCACAGATTTCTTTTTGTTTCCATTTCCATGGAGTATGTTTTTCCATCCCTTCACTTTCAGCCTGTGTGTGTTTTTAGCTCTAAAATGAGTCCCTTGTAAGCAGGACTTAGATGGGTCTTGCTTTTCTATCCATTCAGCCACCCTATGTCTTTTGTTTGGAGCATGTAGTTCATTTACATTTAATGTGATTATTATTAGGTATGTACTTGTTGCCATTTTGTTAACTTGTTTTCTGGGTGTTATTGTAGTTCTTCTCTGTTATTTTCTTCTATTTTTAGTCTCTTCCCTTGTAGTTTGATGATTTTCCTTAATATTATGTTTAGATTCCTCTGTCTTTATTTTTTGTGCATCTATTGTAGGTTTTTGGTTTATGGTTACCATGAGGTTCATGTATATATCATATCTGTATCTATAATCATACTTGTTTTAAACTGATAGTTGTTTAAATTCAAAGGTATTCTAAAAGTTCTACAGTTTTTACTGACCACGCCCCTACTACATTTTATATTTTGGTGTCATATTTTGCATCTTTATGTGTATCCCTTAACTGTTTATTTTATTAGAGTTGATTTCATAATTTTTGTCTCTTAACCTTAGTACTAGCTTATTTAAGTGGTAGGTCCATTCTGTTTACTAAGTATTTACCTTTACCAATGAGATATTTTCCTTTATATATTTTCTTATTTCTTCTTACAGCCTTTCATTTTTTTTCACTTAAAGAAGATTCTTTATCATTTCTTATAAGGACAGTTTGGTTGTGATGAACTCCTTTAGTTTTACCTGACTATGAAACTCTTTACCTCTCCTTCAATTCTGAATGATAGCCTTGCTGGGTAGAGTATTCTTGGTTGTAGGGTGTTTTTTCCTTTCAGCACTTTAAATACATTATGTCACTCCCTTCTGGTTTGCAAAGTTTCTGCTGAAAAATCATCTGATAGCCTCATAGGGGTTCCCTTTTATATGACTCTGTTTTTCTCTCGCTGCCTTTAAAATTCTCTCTTTGTCTTTAACTTTTGCCATTTTAATTATATGTGTTGATGTGGGTCCCTTTGGGGTCATCTTGTTTGGGACTGTCTGTGCTTCCTGGACTTAGATATCTGTTTCTGTCTTCAGGTCTTGGAAGTTCTCAGTCATAGTTTCATCAAATATGTTTTCTGCCCCTTTCTATCTTTCCCTTCTGTGACCCCTATAATGTGAGTGTTAGTATGCTTGATGTTATCCTAGAGGTCCTTTAAATTATCATCATTAATTTTTTTTTGGCTGTTCTCATTGGGTGATTTCCCCTGTTGTGTCTTCAAAGTCTCTTATGCATTCTGTATCACCTAATCTGCTGTTAATTCCTTCTAGTATATTTTTCATTTCACTTATTGTATTCTTCAAATCTGATTGATTCTTTTTTTATATATTTTCTAGTTCTTTGTTGAAAGTATCACTAGGTTCCTTTATTCTTTTCCTGTGTTCAGTGAGCATTTTCATGACTATTTCTTTGAACTCTTTATCAGATCATTTACTTACCTCTATTTCATTAGAGTTTTTCCTTGGGTTTTATCATGTTCTTTCATTTGGAGCATATGCCTTTGTCTTCTCATTTTGACTGTCTCTGTTTGTCTCTATGAAATTAAGTGAAACAGTAACCTATCACTGTGTTGAAGGCACGTCCTTGTGTGGGAGCATCCCTATATAGTTTATGTGTGCTCAGTGGCTTTGGTGGGAGAGCTGGATCTGAGGTGAGCGTGGGCTGCATTTTCTCCTGGGTTGCGTTGGCAGCTGCCACACTGGTTGGGGGTATGGCTGGAACCAGAGGGGCTAGAGTGGGAGCCTGATGAGAGCTGGGGCTTCTCCCAGGCTCAGTGGTGCTCACTGCTCTGTCATGGGGTGGGGCCAAGGCCCCAGGAGCTGGAGGCACAGTCTGGATCAAGCTCAGCTTCTCCCAAGCATGATGGTGGTTGCTGCCTTGGCTGGGGGCAGTGCCAGAACCTGAGTGGCTGGAACAGAAGTCCTGGGGGAGCTTGGCTTCTCCCCAGCTTGATAGCTGTCTTTGCCTTGGCCAGAGGTGGGGCTGTGGCCCCAAGAACAGGAGCAGGAGCCCAGTAAAAAGCTTGGCTTCTTCCAAGGTGCAGTGGTGATTGCCACCAGGGCAGGGAACAGTGCCAGAGCTGGAAGGGCTGGAGGCAGAACCTGGTGTGGCTTAGAGGGTGGGCTGGGGTGGTCCTGGTAGTCTGGCCAGAGCACCAGGTAGTTTTCAACATGCTACCTCTATACTAGGCCTGGGAGCAAGCAAGTCTATGAGCATGCTCCTCAAAAGCAGATTCTCAATTTCCTACAGCCTTCCAGTAAGCCCCACTTGTTTTCAAACCAGCCAAGGGGGCTCATATTTCTGGTCCCAGATCTCAGGGCTAGAGTGCCCAATGTGAGACTTGAATGCCGTCACTCCTTAGGCAGGATCCCCGAGCCTGTGGTATATCCTCCTCTTCTGGGTCACCCACCAGGGGTGTGGGTCCCAACTAGACCACTTCTCCTCCACTCCTACCAGAATCCATGTGGTTTTTTCCTTATAACCTTGGTTATAGAGTAAGTCTGTAGTCTGCTAGTCTTCAAGTGATTCTCAGAAAGAGCTGCTCTCTGGGTAGTTGTAATCTTGTTGTGTTTGTCAGGCAGAAGTGAGCTCAGCATCTTCCTACTCTGCCATTTTGATCCTGCCCTCTACTTTTGATTTTTTAAATTACTTTTATAAAATAGGAAGACAAAAGGTAAAAATAATATCCATAATTGTAGAAAACTTAACATAATTATTTGGTGCCTTAACCTCTTCTACAACAATATGGGAGTGGGAGAGCAAACTATAGCCTACCACCTGCTTTTGAAATAAGGTTTCATTGGAACACCAACACAACCATTTGCTCATCTATTATATATGGCTCCTTTCACATTATAATGGAAGAATTAAGTAGTTGCAACAGAAAATGTTTGGTCCACAAAACCTAAAATATTTACTATTTGGCTCTTTTCATTTAAAAAAATTGCTGACACATTGAGTAGAACATATTATCACAGCAGTATATTTTACATAGTTATAAACATTGTTAATACAATTTTGTACACTTTTCCATTTAATATCATAGCAAATGCATTTCCTTATTGCTATTTTTATGAGAATAATCCTTAATGGTTTTCTGGTAAGTCATCTGTCAGATAAGATATTACTTAAAAGAACATATTTTTATTGTTGAGCATTTAGCTTCCACTTTTTCAGTATTAAAAATACTTCTCAGAAGAATAACTCTAATGAATATTTGGAGCACATTTTGGATAATTATCTTATGGTAGATTTCATGAAATTGTGTTAGAGGGTCAAAAGATATGAATATTTTATAGTTTTCATAGAAATTATCACATGGGTGTCTAAAACATTTGTACCAATTGACAATGGCAGCAGCGATCCATGCTGGTACTGAATTCAGTACATGATGCAAGAAAAAGTTATGGGAACAGTATGATTTATAAATATAGATATATATTTAAGACATAAGTATATATATGTATACATAAAGTTTGTAAGTCACTAGTTTATAATCTATTTCTTTGATTACTACTCAGGTTTATTTTTTTTCCCTTCCTTTTTTTTTTTTTTTTTTTTTTCGGTACGCGGGCCTCTCATTGTTGTGGGCTCTCCCGCTGCGGAGCACAGGCTCCGGACGCGCAGGCCCAGCGGCCATGGCTCACGGGCCCAGCCGCTCCACGGCATGTGGGATCCTCCCGGACCGGGGCACGAACCCGCGTCCCCTGCATCGGCAGGCGGACTCTCAACCACTGTGCCACCAGGGAAGCCCTCCCTTCCTTTTTAAACTTTTGGATAGTATCCAATATTATTTTTTACTCATATTGTTGGGATCGTCAAGTTATTTGTGTTATCAAGTCTATGATTTTTATGTAAACAACTCAATTTATCTGACATACTTGCTTAAATATTTTAAAATTTCTAAATTCTTTGTATTTGGCCAAATACTTGAAATCAGTAGTTTCTGTCTTCCATCTTCTATTTTACTGAAGTGCTGGAAAATTTGTCATTGATTGTCTGCTTTTCAAATATTTTTCTTTTCTTACTCATTTGTGGCATTTGACTATGATGACCCTTATGACCACATTCAAACTCTTGCTTATTTATACAATCTTTTCCCTCCTGGTTCCCCAATCCTGGGTCTATTTCTCAGTTTTATTTACTGAATTTCTCTTCTTCCCACATTTCAAACACTGATGGTCTTAAGATTCCATCTAATTATTCTTTTCTTACCACTTACTGACTTTTTTCTGGGCATTCTCATCCTCTCCAAAGTCTTTATTTTTTTTTTTACGTTATATTTTCCATATCTTCGTTACTCATTTCCTTCTGATCTTCAGTCATATGTTTTCAATTTCTTACTGAACAGCTCCAGATGCTTGTCTGGCAGGCTCTTCCAACAAATTCATTAACTCTTCAATCTCCTGAAAGTAGCTCCACCTCCTGTCATTCATTGGTTAATGATACTGTCATTGATCCATTTTATATAGCTAAAAATCTTGGAGATTTCCTTCATACTTACCCTTTCTCACACTCCACACTCAATAATTTACCAAGTATTGTCAATTCTAACTCCTGAATATCTTATGCTATTGAACCATCTCCACTGCCAAGGATTAGGCCTTCAACCCCTCTTTCGACTGTTTCTTAACTGTTTTCTCCCATGTAAAGTCTTTTCCCTCTTGTTTAATGCTACCTGGTTCTGGAGATTCTCCCCTTTTGTAGCACTACTCCCACTGTATTATAATTGTTTACATGTTTGAATTCTCCATTGGACCATAAGCTCCTAAGAGTGTCATGTTAGTCTTTTCAATCTCAGTTCTTAGAATAAAGCAAGTGTCTACATTGACTGTTCAATGAAAATTTGAGTGTAGGCATTCATATAGTACGAATATAAGGCACTCTATTAGTTTACCAAGGCATTTAGCCTTCACATTAATTATGATAAGTGCAAAAAGTATGTCTATTAAAGATGTTTTAAATGTCAGCATGTGGTTTTGAAATGCCCACGGTCGCGAGACCCCTCCACAAGACCACCAGAGACAAGAGTCAAAGCCAAACGGCAAGGGTCATTTATTGCAGGTTCGAACCTGGACCTCCGCGCACTCGTTGCCGGTGACGCTAAGAGGTCCCGATGGAGTTTAGTACAGCTCTTTTATAGACAGGTACAAACAAGCTCGGGACCTTCTGCATGCAGGGGTAGGGCTGTGGTGGAATCTGGATGGCGGAATCCTGGGTCGCGCTGAGTGCGTCCACGGGTGCGTCCAGCCGGCATCGGTTTCCTGAGGTTTTGTTTCTCAATTAGAAATACTTAAGATGGGGCCATAGTTACAAACAGTACAAACAGGAAGATGGATGCAATCCTAGCAGCGCCACGGCCTAACGGCAGGGCATCAATTCAGTCCTATTTCTACCAAAGTAGAACATAGCCCTTCAGTTTGGATGAATCTTCTTGCCATCCCTATAAGTCCAACACACAAACAACAATATGTAAATAATCTTCCTAATAGAGAGTTAATTGACTCAAACTAGTTTATTGGAATGTTTAAATTCACTAAATCTTCTGATGTAAATTTTAAAGTTTAAGGCATCTTAATGACAAAATTTCTTAACCCTTTCTCCCCTTTGCCTTGATATGAAAACAAAATCATGGCCCAAAAAAGAACAAACAATGACCATTCCTTGAAAGAACTTCAAAAGATTTGAATTTAGTGATATCTTTTACATATTGTCACAAGTAAAAAAAATAATGAAAAATGATGACGATATTTCTGAGTCAACTTCTACTTCTTTAAATGAGTTATGTTCTAAAGATCAGAAATAATACAGAGGGAGTCAATAAGTAATTATATATATAAAATTTAGAAAAATAAGTCCTAGAAAAAGAGCTGAAATTAGTACTTTTCAGACATTAATTCTGTGCTTAATCTTTATCATTACATATCAGAACTTGTCTACCCAACTAGATAGAAATGTATTAAGATTAAGGAGTGTGCTTGAACATGATAGCAGAAATAAAGAATGGTAGGATGACATAAATTAGGACTTTATTTTTAATTATCATGTCTTGATTGTAGCTTTGTAGCCAACTGCAGAGACATTACAGAAGACAGTCCAAGAAGCAGAGAGACAGTTAGGGACTCACTTTACATGCTTATTAATATCTTATTGGTTCATATCAGGCAAATACAATTAAAATAAGAAAAAATTCCTGGAAGAGAATGTTGTAAAGAAGATGAAATCCCAAGGAATTTAAAAACAGGAGAATCCAGGGCACTCAAAACATCTTGTTATAGCAGCCATTTCTAACTAAAAAGCACTTAAGGGTTATGTAAAACAGTTTTTCAAGTTTCCCCTAGATATGAAAAGATCAACGACTATAACTAAAACATTCTCTCCATAATAAGGCAATACTGAAAGGTATTATTTCTACCATTTTCAAAAAGCTCTTGTGCCAGTCCATAATTTCTCCCCAGATGAAAATGGTCAAGCATAAATGCAAATCAAATTTTTTAAAAAAAGAGGAAACTGCTCAAGTGCTGTACTGTCCCTGCCATAAATGATTACTAAAGACTCATTCCCATAAACCATCTCTGATTACAGTATTCACTTGGAAAAAACCTCCATCAAACTCAGTTCTAAGAGGAAAATATAAACCATTCCTTTATCAGCGACGCTAGTATGGACTGGAGTGCTGCCTTTTAAATGCAAATTAAGCCAAACTTAATTGGATTCTTCCAATAGCACAACTTCAGAGCTTGTCAACAATCAGTATTCACTACTTTGGCAAAGCAAAATCACAATAAAAAGGGACAACTTTAAAAAATACCATTCTTTGCATTTGAGCAGAGGTTAGGTTGAACAGCTTTTAATAAGAATGATCTCAATTTAGGTGTTTTAAGGAATTTTCATTAAGAATATTCTTTTCAAAGTAGCCACATATGAGAGTATACTTAGTATTTTACTTTTTAAAGGAAAATCACACTAAACTAACTTGACACCACATTTCAGAGAGAATATATTTAATACAAAATGGAAGACCGAAGGCTTGATTTTACTCATACATTCATTTGTGGAAGGCTAACTTATACATAGTAAATTGGCATAATGAAGTCACCTAGTAATTTGAAATTTATAATCACTTGGGTGTACTTGGCTAAAGTTTGTCTTTCCTTCTATTTAAAAAAATACAGATTTCTATTTTCAGCAAAATCAAGTGTACACAAGGAAAGGGATTTCCATATTTAAGAGTAAAGACCACAGACCTACTAATGTAAAACTAGCATTTATAGACAAATATTGCTTGGGCTAATGAAAATGAATTCCTAGTATATAATAAGTGAATTTATTTTTTAAAAGCAGATATTGGTATATAATCAGGATTTGAAGGATATGTAAGACCAAGATAACATTACTTTTTGACAGAGAAGGAAAAGGGTATTTCGGGAAACTAGGATTTAGATGGAAGAGTTCTCATCTGACTTTCCTTTTCTGCCTGTCCTAGTTCTAACAGTGTTTTAGGCAACTGCTACCAAGTAATAAGAGTTTGCACTTCTGATAAGAAACTATTTTCCGTACCTGGAGTATGGATAGGAGTGCATATTGCTTATTCTTGAGAAGATAAATTGCCCTGCTGAGCTGAAGGAGAGGTTTTATGTAAGGGATATATATGCTGAAATAGGTCAAGTTATGGAAAGCTATGAAGGCAGGGTGAAGCATTTGTATTGTTTACTTGTAGCACTTTAGTTCTCAATCTTTTTTCTTTGGTAGCATCTGATGGATGGCATTCAGGTGAACAATGCATTCTTATGAGTGTACCCAGAGATACGTGCAACTCCCAGAGTAGGAGCTCTAGCTCCACCCTCTTCTCTTCCACGAAAGAAAATGTTTCTGAATCAGTGAGAATGTTGTTATAGGAATAATTGTGAATCTCGTCAAAAGTATTATTTAAATCATTTGTAAATTGCACTTTCATATTAGTAAAGAATTACTTGTGATACATCTCACAATTGACTGTAGTGTAAGAAGAGCCAAAGTTGGTCTGATGTTTTGTGGAGAAAGAAGTCATATGCACACCACTGTATGTATGCATTGTTTAATCATAGTGTAGAGGCAGCAAATCAATTAAGTATCCACTCTAGGATTTGAGACATGAGGTGCTTTGGGACCATCGAGACTAAGATAAAATGGTAAACATGGAAAAGATGGGACATTAAGGATATGAATTATAAAGAAAACTCAATAGGTTTTATTTTTATTTCTTTTATTACCATTGCGAATAAAGAATGAGGATGCATTGTCTTGAGGTTTGTGTGGCAGTATTTTAAAGTTTAACAATTGAGTTTAAATTCAGATTGATTTTGGCATCAATCCGGTCTAAAGAAATAATATTTTTCAGTCATGATAAACCATATGAAATTGCTGATATTTGGCATTTTGACCTATAACAATAGTAATTTCATATAGTTCAATCTAATCCTTGTTTTTGTGGTAGAGGCAGACTTGTTTCTGGGGTAAAGTATAGGCTTTAATCAAGTAAAGTACGAGCAACAATGGGATGGCACTCTCTGTGGAAGGTAACTGGAACAAATGAAGTAAATAAAAGATCTGAAATGTAAAAAATGAACTCCCTTAGATATATGAGGTTTGGAATTCTCAAGGAAAAATTATCAAAAAGGCATAACAAAAGGAACATTAAGTATCAAACTATATTTATGGCTACATGATGCCAAACAACAGATAAATATTGAATATCCAGTCATGCTGATGTTTTCAAGAATCCTATAGATGAAATATCCAGATAAATAAATGCACATTTATTTTTCTTCTAGATGTCTAGACATAATCTAAGATGGGATTTCAAAGAGTAAAATCTAACTCCATATAATCATACTGAATAACACCACATCCTCTTTTTATATTTTCTTCTTATTTAAAAGAAAAGAATACACACAATGTTAATGTAGGATTCAGAAAACAGATTTTTTTAAAAATCAGGGTAAATAGCCTTCCCTTATGCTTAAACGCTAAGTAGACAGCTGGTCTATAGATAGGCTTGATAAAGGAAGCAAAGTGGCAGCTTATAGGCATGTATTGTTCTGCCATTAATAATAAGGGCAAATAATTATTAGTTATTAACTAAAATTATGATTAGTGTTCTAATAATTTTTGAAGACAATTTCAATGTTTAAAAATTAAGAGAGTGAGTACAATTTTAAATTTCTAGCCTCTCGAAAATTTTAAGGATTGAGCAACACTGACCTCACATTTCCAGCTGTCAGCAATCAGCCAAAAGTGAAGAGCAGATACTCCCTCTAGATGAGGCAAGCACTTTAATTTTCCAAACACCCTTCCCAGCTCATTTCACTCCATTATGTTCTTATTCCTCATAAGCGTTTGAGTTTGTGATCCCTGACGTAGTGTTTGAGGACCAAATATAGACGATTGGGACAGATTAGGGCAAAGGGATGAATTATAAATCAATGGGAATTCTCTTATCCCACACTCTCTTCCTCAGCCCTGTGGAAATGTATGTATGCTTCAAAATGAATGATGTGAAAAGCATGTAATTAAAAGACATAATTTGCATGTAAACATTTTAATAGGATTATATCTGTGGAAAGATTATTTTGGTAGAGGGAGAGGGAAGGCCTTTTCCAGAGCTTCTCAAATAAAGTGGTATACATACCCACTTTAGCTTATATGGGTAATGATGATACCTTCATAGAAATCTTTGAAGCGGTATTGAACAAGGAAAGAAGTCACAACTTCTGGGGATTTTGAAAATAACAGAACAGAAAAGGAAGGAGGGAAGGAAGGAAGAAAGGATGAGCCATGTGACTCATTCATCTCTGTCAGGGCCAGGCATCCTGTGTGGAAAGGCAGCATGCTTTCTGTTAATAGAGACTTCTGGAAGGAAGGGTATAATATAGAATTTTTGTTTTCAGACTTATTAAATTTTTTTATAATATTTAAGGATTTTTGAATCAAGTTATAACATTTGACAGCACCTTAGTCCATGAAATGTGAAGTCAAAGCCTTAACTGTGATGGTGAGGTTAAGAGAATTAAGTGACGTTTCTTATGTTGATTGACCTTTAAATTCTTCTGGATTGAAGGAAATAGGGAGATTTGGGCTCTAAAAGAGGGCTCAAGAGATGATGGAAGTGGTGAGGGTGGGAGGAAGAGAGTTGACTGAGCTCTAGGAATTGTGGTTCAACAAGATGAGAACTAATGAAGGAAATGGACAGTAGGTAGTAGGAGATCCTGTGAAAGGCCAAGACAGATTTTTTAAATAGTGTCATTAGATATTCAATTTACAGGGTATTTTTGCCCTGCTGTATTTTCCTGTTATTCTCATGTTTTCAATAAGTTCATTAAACACTACAGCCTAGAGTCAGCAGTGCTTTGGAGAGTACAGGTATCTGAGCTACATTTCCCTAAGGATAAAGTCAGTTTGGAGAAAACAGGCCAAGGCCAGCAACTTTAACAGTTCGGGGAACAGTCATAAGATTGCCATAGATGAATTGCATGAGAGCTAGAGCTCAGAGAAGATATTAAAAATGAGAAGGGAAGTCAAGCACAAGAAGAATATAAGCATACCCAGGGAATGGTCGATAGTTCTTAAAGGAATTAGACTTTCTGTGGTAACCCAGGATAGACTCTTTCATTATGATTAGTTGAAAATTAAAACAGAGGACAGCCTCAAATTGCTGCAGAATTTGTGGCCACCTGGTGTCATTGTTTCGATGTATTTTAATGAGTGCTTTCCATGATCAAGGCCAGATATTGTTTCTTACTCCTCTTTGTCTCCACGTACATATATCTGGCATGCACTGAAGCCCTCAATCAATTGCTTAAATGGATATATGATATGCACATCTGGAGGTAGGATGTGGTTAACTGGGAATAGCCCTGATTGAAAACAAATTAATTTTCCAAACATGACTTCATTCTCCAACAACACAATCACAGATGAATCCTCCAAAAGAAATTCTGAATTGTTGGTTTTAATGTCCTAGCCCATATCAGAAGAGCTGAGATCCACTCTGCTTGGGGGTTTGCACAGGTGAGAGTCATTTAAAAAAAATAGGTATACTCATGATTACAGGGTGAGGAAATCCTCTGCCAGTGCTAAGCCTTTAGTTCCCTGACTTTACCCTTCTTCATTATGAATAAAGTATATAAAACTAGGGTTTTATTTTTCCATTATGTTACAAAATGATTGAACTACCTCTGTGTAATTGTGTCCTTTTTTTCTTCTTTTATTTTCGTGTATTTATTTCCTGAAAGATTTCTCTTGAAAGCATTTTTTATTTGTTGGGAGATTATTTCCTGAAAGTTTTTCACTTCAGGGTAATGTTAAGTCGATCTTGAGTGGAATTGGAGAGAGAGGAATTCATGAGAGAGTGAGATATGATTCCAAGATGCCTTTTGCCTTAATCTTTCCAGTTTGGTAAAACAGTTTACAAACCTCTTTGGCTCAGAGCTCAGAACAGGCCCACCAGGCTCATGTTGCCCTGTATAGTCTGGTATTTGTTTTTCTACTGATCCACTAGAGTGACTTTTCTCAGCCTGGTAAACAAGCTGCTCTAGACACAGTATAATCAGGAGAACAGGTACCAATGTTAGACATTTTAATCTTTACCTTTTTTTAGGTGTGCCAAAGGGGGTGGGGTAGGGCACAGGATGGGGTGAGGATAGTCTGCCACGATGCCACCAATAAGAGGATGCTCTACCTAAAAAGAACTTAAAAACAATCAGACTAAAAGTCAGCTTTTATTATCAC
Source organism: Neophocaena asiaeorientalis asiaeorientalis (assembly GCF_003031525.2). NCBI lineage: Eukaryota > Metazoa > Chordata > Mammalia > Artiodactyla > Phocoenidae > Neophocaena > Neophocaena asiaeorientalis. The sequence continues at coordinate 331,182 of NW_020172628.1, forward strand.
CATATGTCAGCATTTCTAAACATTGTCAGTGATAACATACTCCTCCTGTCATGGCTGACTGCTCCCATGGTCCCTTCCATCACTGCTTTTTTCCCCTTATTTTTCTTCCTTTCTAATTAAATTAACAAAGGGTTTATCATCATAAACACAAAACTCCAACGACTCTGCCGCTTGATAACTATGTGACCTTGGGCAACTCATTTAACATCTCTGTAGGTATATTGATAGGATACACTTTACAGATATGTGTGAGAAATTAATGAGTTGATTTTTATAGTGCTTATAAACAAATAACTTCTTAATGTATTCTAATTATAATTATTCCTTTAAGTATTTGATGGTTACATTTGCACTGCTTCTGGATATAATCAAACAACTCAAGCTTAAAATAGGAGAAACTGATCTTTCTTATATATTTTACTAAACTCTGTATAAAAACAGGAACCAATGAAAAGAGACAGATTTTGCAGAGAATCTTGGGTTGTGAATGGAAGAACGTTATTTGAGTATTTATTGAATGTCTACTATATGTCAGGTACTGTGAGTGATAGCAAGATATGAAATATCATCTCTACTCTTACAATCTAGTGGGTGAGGATAAATCATGCCAAAGACCTCTATATACACAAAGTGATTCCTCTGTTGTCCATGGGAGATATCGTTAATTGATCACAATACTATTTTTAAATATTAATGGCTTCACAATCCTTCTGAATGTAAGACCTCAAGTAGCCGTCACCTATCTATGGAAGTTGGTAGTTAAGATTAAACCTATTTGCCATTGGGGTCAAGATGGTACCTAATTGTTAAATGAATAATCTGGTCTGCAGGAAATCATAATAAAGAGATGAAAAAGTGAAACCTTTTGAGAAAGAGTGATCTTCAATTGTACTTAAGAATAAATGAAATGATACTTAAAATGACCCAAGTGATAAAGTTTAGCAATATTTTAATATAATTTTGTGGTCACTTATTTTATTTTAAAGAAAATACAGGGCTTCCCTGGCGGCGCAGTGGTTGAGAGTCCGCCTGCCGATTCAGGGGACATGGGTTCATGCCCCGGTCCGGGAAGATCCCACATGCCACGGAGCGGCTGGGCCCGTGAGCCATGGCCGCTGAGCCTGCGCGTCCGGAGCCTGTGCTCCGCAACGGGAGAGGCCACAACAGTGAGAGGCCGGCATAACGCAAAAAAAAATTTCAAAGTTTAAAATAAGTTTTATGAACACAAAATGTTGTAATGAAGTCAAGCAATATTTTCTTAGATTATTAGGGTCAGTGTCAGTCTAGAAGTAGTGTTCTGTAGATCAAATTGATCAGCTGGATTTATATCCATTTGTTGAAAAGGACTATTTGGATTAAAAAACCTAAAAATCAATTAGAATGAGAACGAGATTTTAAAGGTGATTTGTTTCTTTCTCTTTAGAGAATATAAAGCACAAATCCCTTAATTTTTATAGGAGATACATAGAGCCCCTAAATAAATAAAACATAAGAAAGGATTTCTTATACATATATTTATATATAATTGCATATTTATCCTGGTTGTTTCTTTTTAAATTGCCAGTTCATATGACTCATGTTCCAAAACAGAGTATTTTTGATGAAAGCTAAGCATGACCTATTTAAAAAATAGAGCTTTTCATCTGCACTGCAGGTAGCTAATTTGCAAATTAAATGTATAAGAAGTCAAGAGTTCAAGCTAAAAATGTTCAAATGCATATTTAATTTTAAAATAGCATTAGCCATTCTTTATAATTGAGGAGATAACATGGGGTATGATCTCACAATTCACTTTTTATCTCCTTTCCTTGAGTTGGTATCTCCTAACATAATATTCTTAGCACAGGGAAATACAGCTATTTATAATTAATATTTCTTATTTTCAAATACTCTGAGGAAAAAATATTTTATTGAAGTATAGTTGATTTGCAATTTCGTGTTAGTTTTAGGTGTATAGCACAGTAATTCATACTGATAAATATATATTCTTTTCCCGATTTTCCATTATAGGTTATTACAAAATTAGTATAGTTCCCTGTGCTATTCAGTAGGCCCTCGTTTGTTGTCTGTTTTATGTATAATATTGTATATGTGTTAATCCCAACCTCCAAATTTATCCTTCCCCCCCTTTGCCCTTTGGTAACCATAAGTTTGTTTTCTGTGTCTGTGGGTCTACTTTTGTTTTGTAAGTAAGTTCATTTGTTTTTTTTGTTGTTTTTTTAGATTCCACATATAAGCAGTATCATATGATATTTGTCTTTCTCTGTCTGGCTTACTTCACTTAGTATGATAATCTCTAGGTCCATCCATGTTGCTGTAAATGGTATTATTTCATTCTTTTTTATGGCTGAGTAATATTCCCGTGTGTGTGTGTGTACACCATATTTTCTTTATCCATTCATCTGTGGATGGACTTTTAGGTTGCTTCCATGTCTCGGCTATTGTAAAAAGTGCAGCAATGAACATTGGGGTGCATGTATCTTTTTGAATTATAGTTTCCTTCAGATATATGCCCAGGAGTGGTATTGCAGGGTCATATGGTGACTCTGTTTTTACTTTTGTAAGGAAACTCCATAGTGTTCTCCATAGTGTCTGTACCAATTTACATTCCCACCAACAGTGTATGGAGGCTTCCTTTTTCTCCACACCCTCTCCAGCATTTATTATTTGTAGGTTTTTTGATGGTGGCCATTCTGACCAGAGTGAAGTGATACCTCATTGTAGTTTTGATTTGCATTTCTCTAATAATTAGCCATTTGAGCATCTTTTCGTGTGCCTGTTGGCCAATTGTATGTCTTCTTTGGAGAAATGTCTATTTAGGTCTTCTGCCCATTTTTTGACTGGGTTGTTTGCTTGTTTTTGATATTGAGCTGTATGAGCTGTTTGTATATTTTGGAAATTAATCCTTTGTCAGTTGCATCATTTGCGAATATTTTGTCCCATTCAGTGGGTTGTCTTAAATGCACATGTAACTTTTTTCACAGCAGAAATTGTCTTATTCTGCAGAGGATACTGGTGAGAATATCTGCATGTAGTGTAGTGAGAAGGAGTAAAGAGAGGACCTGAGATGCATTTTGCAGGAAAACACAGAAGTCAGTGTTCCCTGGGATTCAGAAATCTAATAGATCAGGTGGCTCTCTAGCTCTTCTTAACTGCTATTGCCTCTTGCAATTATCTTCCATTTTTTCCTGGAGGGAATCAGTAGGGGTCTGATTTCTGGTCTGTCTTGAAACATGGAAAATCCAGCTGGCAGGAGTAATGTGTGTAGGTGGGCTACAATTAGTTCTCTGGGAACATTGTGCTGTGGGAACAATTCAGGCTCTTTTTCCTGATCCCATATACTTCTGTTCTGAATGAAAGAGCTAGTGGCAGTAGGAAAATATATGTCTCATCATTGCTACACCTTCAAATGGCCTAATGTTTCAAGAAGGATGAAGAGGTCACTGGTTCTAAATATAGTAGAGAAATAAAGTAATTTAAGGACTCACAACTCTTATGTTGTGTGTTTTTCTTTGAGTCAACACTGCAATGGTCTTCCCTTAGGTAACCATAAAGTTTATTTTCCTGCATCTTATAGGTCTCTTCTCAAATGCTACCTCTCAGAGAAGATGTCTTGAATTGTCCTTGATAGAAAAAAAAGGTTTGGGAAAAGAAAAATAACTTTTATTATGAAATATAGAATGAGCATAGCATAGAGACACTAGTAAGAATTGCATTTTTAATGATTAAATGTCCAACCTTAATGGAAAATAATAGATTCCTTTAGAGTAAACAAAGCATGGGAGAAAACTCCACTGGCAGTGCTTCTCTTTACCTTAGTTTTGATATCAATATGCTGGTATATGTCTGTAACAGTACTTCTAAATCCAGAGAGAAAATTTGTAAGAGTGATCTTGCTTTTTATTATTTTAATTTGGCAGTTACTTCCCAGATTATCTTTGCTATAGATACAGCATATAATGAGAGTGAGGTTTTTTTGCACCAAGATATCTTAAACATAGATTACTGAGGAGTTATTCATTAGTAATATCCCTATAGGCTCTCATAAGAGCATACTTACATAGACTAATTTATAGGTTCTTCTAAGAAGTACAGGAGAGTATAATGAAAAAGAAAATGTTTCTTCAGTTCACTCTACTATTAGCTCACTTTTAAAAAATCTGTTTAATTTTCGTCCAAAGAAACAGGCTTTGTAGTATATAAACACTGAATTAAACAATTTATTGGGTTCAAAAAGTAGGAAAAGATAGTCTTAAGTGTGGATGCATTTTATAGAATCAGTGAAGAAAAAGCACCACTTATCTTTTTTCTTCTTCCTCTATGAATACCCCAGTGCCTAATAAAGGATATGCATGTCAAGAATAGATATAAAATAAATGAGTGACACAGTGAGAATAGACTGAATCACAGGACTTCCATATTGAACACAGGGTTGGTGGAGATAATTATTAAGTTCTTTGTCTAATATTTATTTTTAAATCGCTACACTTTGGTAGAGATGTATATTTCTAGTCTATATTTCCTGAATTGGTCCTCAGGACCAAAATTCCAAAATCTCTTGTTTTTAGAGAATTCTTAACAATGTGTAAGTCATAAAACCATTTGAAAATGTGATAGAAATTATGACTTTTTTTCCTAAACTGGGGTGGGGAAACACAGATACACACATGCCTATATACAATTTAAAGGGATTTATTAATATTTTGAAATTCACCCTTCAGTTAAGGACCTTTGAAATTGAGGGCAATATTTATTCATAAGGAATTCTATTAATACATGGCTCTCCACCATAATGAGCTAGTCCCTTTGCGAAATGAATGAACTGAGAAAGCTATAGGACGCTTTGCTCAAAAAGAATATGCTTTTTTGAGTAGCATTAAAGGTTTTACATTTGTATTATAATCATAAATCTAATTATTGTGGTACTTGAAACATTAAAAATAGGAAATCAAATTACCTATGAGCCAAAAAAATCAAGATTTGTCTCCCAGAATCAAATTAAGTACACAGCAAATGTAAGCAGTCAATATCGTCAATGTGGGGATAAGGAAAATATCACAAACAAAAAACATGAGGTCTGTTACTTTTGGTTCTAAGTTCATAGGAAACCCCTCACGTACATAAATAAATCTTCAGAACTGACTTCCACAGCAGTTTGAGTTTTTGAGTTTTTTGAAAGATGTGAAGTGAGAATTGGATAAAGTCCTTTTTCACAGATCCTAATAACTCTTCACATAAGGAACTTTCTGCCTTGCTTACATGTAGGATTTAATTTTGGACTATTATATACTTACCAGACCATCTAGATTTCTTATTTAGTAATGTAGGTTCACAAGACAAGTTATCTAAATAAAAGAAAAACAATCATATCTCTATATAATGATGAGTGTACTTTTATCCGTAGATTCATCTATTCAACAATATTTAACAAATCCCTACTGTGTGTAAGACAATATTCCAATCACTGCAGCAGGAAGATAAAGCATGTACACAAAGCACAGTAATGTAGTGTTGTGTGTGCTATAAGAGATTAAAACACTTTATGGGAATTCAGAAGAGGGACAACAAAAGATTTATGACTAGGAAAGAACAGAGAAGGTTAGGGGGCAGGAGAATGCTCTGGTCTCAGCTATATTTGATGAAGCTTGAACTGATCAGTATAGGGTAGGTTATAATGAAAAACTTGGAAGCAGGAAGTCTAAGCAGTAGACTGTATAGCAATGGTTTACAGGAGAGGAATTTTACACTCAATATACAGTGGTAGCTGTACAGATGAAAACTAGATTACGGAAAAAAGGCATCATAGGGGTTAAAGAAGCAGGCCTTTATAATGTATGGATATTAAGTAACAATAAGGAAGAATCAAAAACGACTCAGTATATTTGGTAGGAAACACCCATAATTAGCAAACACAGGAAAGGCAAAACAAAAGGTAGCTATGGGAAACATGGTGAATGTGATGCATGCTGAAAACCTAGGTTTGTAAGAACTGTTAAACACAGACTTCTGTCAAAAAGCTTCACTCCAATCACCACCAGAGTTCTGTTAACATTAAAATAATGAGGCTCTCACATCATTTATACCCCATAGGGGCTAAGCTGTGCAAAAATTCTGTCTTCAACGCCCTAGAATAAATTTGCTGTTAAAGTGAATAGTGAGACAAGTAACTGATGATAGAAAAAGGATTACAATTCAAAATATATTTTAAATACAGAGAGGTAAAAACACTCTCTTAACATCACTCTTTGAGCTTCTGAGGCTGCTGGGTTTCTAAACCAATAAATTTGAGTTGAGAGTATTTAAAGGCATATACCAGCATTTGGTATGTGACAGGAGTATATTATCATTGCTTATTTTCATTGTATACATAATACAGGTTGCGTCAGGGGATAGTAGGAAAGCAAGGAAACCCTTAAAGGGAATTTCTGTAACATTTCAATTCTGTAGCTTGTTATTTCTCTCCTTTGTTTCAGACCCACGTGCACAAAATCTATTCTTTGTTTTTTTAACATCTTTTTTGGAGTATAATTGCTTTACAATGGTGTGTTAGTTTCTGCTTTATAACAAAGTGAATCAGTTATACATATACATATGTTCCCATATCTCTTGCCTCTTGCGTCTCCCTCCCTCCCATCCTCCCTATCCCACCCCTCCAGGCGGTCACAAAGCACGGAGCCAATATCCCTGTGCTATGTGGCTGCTTCCCACTAGCTATCTACCTTACGTTTGGTAGTGTATATATGTCCATGCCTCTCTCTCGCTTTGGCACAGCTTACCCTTCCCCCTCCCCATATCCTCAAGTCCATGCTCTGATAGGTCTGTGTCTTCATTCCTGTCTTACCCCTAGATACATCATGACCTCTTTTTTTTTTCCTTAGACTCCATATATATGTGTTAGCCTATGGTATCTCTTTTTCTCTTTCTGACTTACTTCACTCTGTATGACAGACTCTAGGTCCATCCACCTCACTACAAATAACTCAATTTCGTTTCTTTTTATGGCTGAGTAATATTCCATTGTATATATGTGCCACATCTTCTTTATCCATTCATCTGTTGATGGACACTTAGGTTGCTTCCATGTCCTGGCTATTGTAAATAGAGCTGCAATGAACATTTTGGTACATGACGCTTTTTGAATTATGGTTTTCTCAGGGTATATGCCCAGTAGTGGGATTGCTGGGTCATATGGTAGTTCTATTTTTAGTTTTTTAAGGAACCTCCATACTGTTCTCCATACTGGCTGTATCAATTTATATTCCGACCAACAGTGCAAGAGTGTTTCCTTTTCTCCACACGCTCTCCAGCATTTATTGTTTGTAGATTTTTTGATGATGACCATTCTGACCGGTGTGAGATGATATCTCATTGTAGTTTTGATTTGCATTTATGTAATGATTAATGATTTTGAGCATTCTTTCATGTGTTTGTTGGCAATCTGTATATCTTCTTTGGAGAAATGTCTATTTAGGTCTTCTGCCCATTTTTGAATAGCATTGTTTGTCTGTTTTTGTTATTGAGCTGCATGAGCGCTTGTAAATTTTGGAGATTAATCCTTTCTCAGTTGCTTCATTTGAAAATATTTTCTCCCATTCTCAGGGTTGTCTTTTGGTCTTGTTTATGGTTTTCAAAGATTTTTCGTCATTCGTGTATAAGAATGCCAGAGATTTCTGTGCATTAATTTTGTATCCTGCAACTTTACCAAATTTATTGATTAGCTCTAGTAGTTTTCTGGTAGCATCTTTAGTATTCTCTATGTATAGTATCATGTCATCTGCAAACAGTGACAGCTTTACTTCTTTTCTAATTTGGATTCCTTTTATTTCTTTTTCTTCTCTGATTGCTGTGGCTAAAACTTCCAAAACTGTGTTAAATAAGAGTGCTGAGAGTGCGCAACCTTGTCTTCCTCCTGCTTTTAGTGGAAATGGTTTCAGATTTTCACCATTGAGCATGATGTTGGCTGTGGGTTTGTCATATATGGCCTTTATTATGTTGAGTTTAGTTCCCTCTGTGTCTACTTTCTGCAGGGTTTTTACCATAAATGGGTGTTGAATTTTGTCGAAAGCTTTCTCTGCATCTGTTAAGATGATCATATGGTTTTTCTCCTTCAATTTGTTAACATGGTGTATCACGTTGATTGATTTGTGTATATTGAAGAATCCTTGCATTCCTTGAATGAACCCCACCTGATCATGGTGTATGATCCTTTTAATGTGCTGTTGGATTCTGTTTGCCAGTATTTTGTTGAGGATTTTTGCATCTATGTTCATCAGTGATATTGGCCTGTAGTTTTCTTTCTTTGTGACATCCTTGTCTGGTTTTGGTATCAGGGTGATGGTGGCCTCGTAGAATGAGTTTGGGAGTGTTCCTCCCTCTGCTATATTTTGGAAGAGTTTGAGAAGGATAGGTGTTAGCTCTTCTCTAAATGTTTGATAGAATTCGCCTGTGAAGCCATCTGGTCCTGGGCTTTTGTTTGTTGGAAGATTTTTAATCACAGTTTCAATTTCAGTGCTTGTGATTGGTCTGTTCATATTTTCTATTTCTTCCTGATTCAGTCTTGGCAGGTTGTGCATTTCTAAGAATTTGTCCATTTCTTCCAGGTTGTCCATTTTATTGGCATAGAGTTGCTTGTAGTAATCTCTCATGATCTTTTGTATTTCTGCAGTGTCAGTTGTTACTTCTCCTTTTTCATTTCTAATTCTATTGATTTGAGTCTTCTCCCTTTTTTTCTTGATGAGTCTGGCTAATGGTTTATCAATTTTGTTTATCTTCTCAAAGAACCAGCTTTTAGTTTTATTGATCTTTGCTATTGTTTCCTTCATTTCTTTTTCATTTATTTCTGATCTGATTTTTATGATTTCTTTCCTTCTGCTAGCTTTGGGGCTATTTTGTTCTTCTTTCTCTAATTGCTTTAGGTGCAAGGTTAGGTTGTTAATTTGAGATGTTTCCTGTTTCTTAAGGTAGGATTGTATTGCTATAAACTTCCCTCTTAGAACTGTTTTTGCTGCATCCCATAGATTTTGGGTCACCCTGTCTCCATTGTCATTTGTTTCTAGGTATTATTTGATTTCTTCTCTGATTTCTTCAATGATCACTTCGTTATTAAGTAGTGTATTGTTTAGCCTCCATGTGTTTGTATTTTTTACAGACCTTTTCCTGTAGTTGGTATCTAGTCTCATAGCATTGTGGTCAGAAAAGATACTTGATACGATTTCAATTTTCTTAAATTTACCAAGGCTTGATTTGTGACCCAAGATATGATCTATCCTGGAGAATGTTCCATGAGCACTTGAGAAAAATGTGTATTCTGTTGTTTTTGGATGGAGTGTCCTATAAATATCAATTAAGTCCATCTTGTTTAATGTATCATTTAAAGCTTGTGTTTCCTTGTTTATTTTCATTTTGGATGATCTGTCGATTGGTGAAAGTGGGGTGTTAAAGTCGCCTACTATGATTGTGTTACTGTTGCTTTCCCCTTTTATGGCTGTCAGTATTTGCCTTATGTATTGATGTGCTCCTATGTTGGGTACCTAAATATTTAAAATTGTTATATCTTCTTCTTGGATCGATTCTTTGATCATTATGTAGTGTCCTTTTTTGTCTCTTGTAGTAGTCTTTATTTTAAAGTCTATTTTATCTGATATGAGAACTGCTACTCCAGCTTTCTTTTGTTTTCCATTTGCATGAAATATCTTTTTCCATCCCCTCACTTTCAGTCTGTATGTGTCTCTAGGTCTGGAGTGGGTCTCTTGTAGACAGCATATATATGGGTCTTGTTTTTGTTTCCATTCAGCCAGTGTATGTGTTTTGGTGGGAGCGTTTAATCCATTTACATTTAAGGTAATTATTGATATGTATGTTCCTATTCCCATTTTCTTAGTTGTTTTGGGTTGCTTATTGTAGGTTTTTTCCTTCTCTTGTGTTTCTTGCCTAGAGAAGTTCCTTTAGCATTTGTGGTAAAGCTGGTTTGGTAGTGCTGAACTCTCTCAGCTTTTGCTTGTCTTTAAAGTTTTTAATTTCTGCATCAAATTTGAAGGACTAGTGCCTTTGTTCTGGTGGATGAGGCTGGATCTTGTCTTTCAGGTGGGCAGTTCCGCATGTGTTGGTGTGTTTTGGGGTGTCTGCATCCATATTATGATTTTAGGCAGCCTTTCTGCTAATGGGTGGGGTTGTGTTCCTGTCTTGCTAGTTGTTTGGCATAGGGTGTCCAGCACTGTAGCTAGCTGGTCGTTGAGTGAGAGAGGGAGGGAGGGAGGGAAAGGAAAGAAAGAAAGAAGAAGGAAGGAAGGAAGGAGGTAAAATAAAATAAAGTAAGGTAATATAAAATAAATTTATTCTAATTAGAAATAAAAAATAATTACTAAGAAAAAAATTTCTTTAAAAAGTAAAGAAAAAAAGAAAACAGATGGACAGAACCCTAGGACAAATTGTGAAAGCAAAGCTTTACAGACAAAATCTCACACACAGGCATACACACACACTCACAAAAAGAGGAAAAGAGGAAAAAATAATATATCTTGCTCTCAAAGTCCACCTCCTCAATTTGGGATGATTCGTTGTCTACTCAGGTATTCCACAGATGCAGGGTACATCAAGGTGATTGTGGAAATGTAATCCGCTGCTCCCGAGGCTGCCGGGAGAAATTTCCCTTTCTCTTCTTTGTTCGCACAGCTCCTGAGGTTGAGCTTTGGATTTGGCCCCGCTTCTGAGTGTAGGTTGCCGGAGGGCACCAGGCTTCTTGGTGGCAGCAGCAGCAGCCTTAGCGTCTCATGCCCGTCTCTGGGGTCCATGCTGATATCCATAGCTCGCGTCCGTCTCTGGAGCTCCTTTAGGCAGCACTCTTAATCCCCACTCCTCGTGCACCAGGCAACAAAGAGGCAAGAAAAAGTCTCCTGCCTCTTCTGCAGGTCCAGACTTTTTCCCAGACTCCCTCCCGGTGAGCCGTGGCACACTAACTGCTGCAGGCTGTGTTCACGACGCCAATCCCAGTCCTCTCCCCCGCTCCGACCAAAGCCTGAGCCTCAGCTCCCAGCCCCCGCCCGCCCCGGCAGGTGAGCAGACAAGCCTCTCGGGCTAGTGAGTGCCGGTCGGCACCGATCCTCTGTGAGGGAATCTCTCTGCTTTGCCCGCCGCACCCCTGTTGCTGTGCTCTCCTCCGCGGCTCCAAAGCTTCCCCCCTCCACCACCCACAGTCTCCACCCTCGAAGGGGCTTCCTAGTGTGTGGAAACCTTTCCTCCTTCACAGCTCCCTCCCACTGGTGCAGGTCCCGTCCCTATTCTTTTGTCTCTGTTTATTCTTTTTTCTTTAGCCCTACCCAGGTACATGGGGAGTTTCTAGCCTTTTAGGAGGTCTGAGGTCTTCTGCCAGCGTTCAGTGGGTGTTCTGTAGGAGTTGTTCCACGTGTTAGATGTACTGATGTATCTGTGGGGAGGTAGGTGATCTCCGTGTCTTACTCTTCCACCATCTTCCTCAACTCCCACAAAATCTATTCTTTCAAAAAATGAAAGGTTGGTTTGTGTTTACCTACTGTTAACTGGTACGTCCTCACAGATAGAAAGTGCTATTACAACAATACAATCTAGACTTAAAAATTAATTTTTAAAAAGGATAAAAGATTAAAATGCAAAAGGTAATTGAGGATACTCATTAACACTTTTATAAGAGTAGTAAGAATCACCAGTACAATGCTAAGAGAAAATGAGATAGTCAACCCATATTGTGATACTGAGGAAGACCTTCATAAAGAAAAATTGGTATAAAAAATCTTTATCCATGAAACTGAAGACGTATTGGTTGAAAAAGTACTGGATAAATAATACCATTTATAATTCATATAAGAAAAGTGGATCTAAATTTGGATTATTTTCCCATCTGACTGTCAGATATAACTGACCTTTAGATTAAATTTTCTGGTGTCAGTTTCTCATTGATATTAAATGTTCCAAGCCAACTCTCAAGTAGATTTTACTCAACTTGTGATTTGGGATATTATGTGATCTTGATTATATACCAGATCTTATTTAACCTTCAAATGAAATGTATATTCAAGCAAATATCATTACTAAATTCCAATTTAAAATTGTTTTGATTTAAATTAGCTTTAGTTTAACAGAACTCTGAAAACAGGTTTTAAAAAAAACCTCAATCATTTACTTGTATTAAATTTCATTACTCTTATTTTTTATCAGTCGGTTATTAAATCCATGTGGTCTTTATATCCATAAAAATATTTCACATAGTAATGAATACAGTTATTTAGCTTGAATATAATTTCTGCAATGTGTTTGTTTTAAATTTGTCAGTTGAGTCATTTACTTGCTTAAGTAAACCATTAGTATATAAAGTACTGTGCCAGTCACTTCTCTTGAATGTAATCCTCTCAAAATTGAGGCTGTTGGGCTTCCCTGGTGGCGCAGTGGTTGAGAGTCCGCCTGCCGATGCAGGGGACACGGGTTCGTGTCCCGGTCCAGGAAGATCCCACATGCCGCGGAGTGGCTGAGCCCGTGAGCCATGGCCGCTGAACCTGCGCGTCCGGAGCCTGTGCTCTGCAACAGGAGAGGCCACAACAGTGAGAGGCCCGCGTACCACACACACACAAAAAAATTGAGGCTGTTTCTGATGGACAGAGATGCAATTAAAATGAAGAAGCCCTTGTAAGCCATGAAGTACAGAGAAACAACATTAGTTGTGTGAGTTCAACATCCAACTCTACTGACTCTACTAGTATAAGACTTCAATATTGGGGAATCTTGTTTTACATGAAAGAATTATGTCATTTAGTGATATGACATGGTTGCCAAAAATGCTAGTGTCCTCTTGGTCCTCCTTCAATAGCCTACGGTATCCAGAGCAACTGACAAAATATTTTATGCATTATTTCTGTCTCCTATTAATCTATCAGTCAGTGTACACCTATTGATATACGTGTCTATACAAATATAGAGATACATAGAGCATTTGTATCTATTATATATTTGCATATATATATTTGTGTTATATATTATACAATATATATGTGTATATATAATATATATATGTAAAATATGTGTGGAGTACACAACTTAATATAATTTTGACTCAATTCACATGTCCTAGCTTTAAATCTTGGTTCTAATTCTGACATGCTATGTGACCTTGAGCAAATTGATTAACCTTTCTAAATCTCAAATTTGTCATCTGTGAAAATGGATCCGATGATATTTCTTACTTCACAAAATTATTAGTAATAATCAGCAAAATCCTAGAGCTCACTTAACACAGTATCAATATTTTATGCTAGCTATTTTATATACATAGACACACAAAATAATCCAAAAAATATGAAAATGTCCACAATAAAAAGCCCAAATCTATTTTAAAAATCCAAAACTGTTTTAGAAATCAATATCATCAATTTTATGTCATAGCAACTGAAGAACTCCAATAAAATAGGCGTTAAGTTTCTGTCAACATCCACTGTGAAATCAAGCATAGATTAGGGAAAACTTGCAATATGATATACCCTTGGACTATGAACAATTAGCTAAATACCAAAATTTTTTTAAATTAAAGCTATTTTATTTCACAGACTGAAATTGGTAATCCCTCTCAAGTTAACATCACTGTTTTTAGTGACTCAAAGCGAAACACAACCATTTGTGTCTTTTTACTGCTCGTTTTAGCTGTGGGATAAAAACAAACAACAAGCAGACAACTGTGATTCTAATTCAGCAGAAACAATAAACAACAGTTTAGTATGCAGTTCCCTCCACTAGAACACATTTCAACTGCACCTTTCCTTCTTGGTTTGGTTAACACTACTCATCCTTTTGGACTTGGCCTAAGTGTCATATCTGTAGGGAAGCCTTCTGTATGGTTCCTAAAACTAAATTGGTTCCACAGAAGTTATACTAGAGTCTAGCTCATGGTAAGAACTCAAGAAATATTTACTAGGTACTCATGTTCCAGATAGTTAGTTTTGAAAATAGTGTTCAGATGAACCCAACGTTCTCTCAAAGTTGCTGTCAAGGATTGAGGAAGAGACATAATGGTTAGGGCTCTCAGGTTTAACTAAACTGATTCAGGTTATATCACATTCATATGCTGCAATTTAATGCAGTATTTCATTTGGTGAAGTGGTCCATTGTTTGAATAGTTTGAAAACCATTACCAAGAAAACCATTTACTTCTCTAAGGAACTCAGCAGTTATTTTTGCTCCAGAGGATGTTCCAGGTATTGGGGATAAAACTGCTAATAGGACAAAAAAAGCCCCAGTCTTCAGGGAGTTTACATTATTGAGGAGATAACTCAAATTATATATCATGTTTTTTCATTACTGTAATATTAAGTCAGCACTCTAAGAATTTTAGCTTGAAGAAATATTAGACTTAATTCCAAATGCTTTATTTTACATATGAAGAAATGGATGTCAAGAGAGGGAAGAAAGACTCATTTAAGATCACAGTTACTGTAATGTGGAGTTAGAATTAAAACCTAGGCCAGATTTTCAGTCCAATGTACTTGAATACTCTGCCTCTAATCAGTACATCTCTAAGGTATCATTGTAGTATATATTATCAAGAATTTGGAGGATTCTGAAAGGAAATTGGTAAATCATCAGAGATTGAAATCCCCTAAACATTAAGGACCATGTAAGATCCCACACCAATACTTGTGGCAGGAACACAAATAGCACATAATTTCTTGCTATAATTTATAATTACTAAAAATCTTAGGTGCTCAATATGATGGCATTTAAAGCTGAGCCAAAATGGGCTTTTATGACTTACTACCCAAGATTTTCTTGGAGGAGAAAAAGTGATTTTTTATTATAAACATATAGACAAGAATATGGATACATTTAGAATTATTTCTGTCAATAATGAACACTGAAATATTTTGGTTGGATTGATTTTATTGATTTATTTTTCTAGTAACACCACAGCGTTTGGTTTTCACCTGGATTTGACAATGAATTACAGGGAAGGTTGTCAGATTTGAGCTAAAAGTTTCCATAAACTCCTTTAATCTGCAGGTGAGTCCACCTGCCTACCCCCTTAAGCATAAAGGTTAAATTAAAACACATACATACATACATAAACAGAGAGACACAGAGAGATACAGAGATAGACATAGATGTTTTCTCCAGTTCTACTAAGATATAATTGACATATAAATTGTGTAGGCTTAAGGGGTACAACATAATGCCTTGATATACATATATATTTCAAAATGATTACTATGATAAGTTAATATTCATCACTTCACATAGTTACAAATTTTTTTCTTGTGATGAGAACTTTAAGATCTACTCTCTTAGAACTTTCAAATATAAAATGCAGTATTGTTATAGTCATTGTGCTGTATATTACATTCCCAGAAATTATTTATCTTATAACTAGAAGCTTGTACCTTTTGCTGACCCTCACCCACTTCCCAGCCCTCTCCCATCTCTGGCAATGACCAATCTGCTCAGTATCTGTGAGGTATTTTTTTTTTGAAGATTCAGCATGTGAAGTTAAATCATACAGTATTTGTCTTTCTCTGTTTGACTTATTTCATTTAGCATAATGCCCTTGAGGTCCACTCAGGTTGTCACAAATGGCAATATTTCCTTCATTTTTATGTCTGAATAGTATTCTCTCTCTCTCTCTCTCTCTCTCTCTCTCTCTCTCTCTATATATATATATATATATATACACATACATACATATATCACATTTTCTTTATCCATTAATCCATCTATGGACACTTATGTTGTATTCATGCCTTGGCTATTGTAATAAATGTTGCAGTAAACATGGGGGTGCAGATACATCTTCAACAGAGTGATTTCATTTCCTTCAGATATATACCAAAAGTGGAGTTGCTGGATCATATGGTAGTTCTATTTTTAATTTTTTTAGGAACCTCCATACTGTTTTCAAAGTGTACCATTTCTACATTCAGCCAACCATGTCAAGTGTTCCCTTTTTGCTATACCTGCACCAACACTTGTTGTCTCCTGTCTTTGCAATAAAAGCTACCCTAACCAATGTGAGGTGATATCTCATTGTGGTTTTGACTTGCATTAACCTGATTATTAGCAATATTGAGCACCTTTTCATGTACCTGTTGGCCATTTGTATTTCTTCTTTGGAAAAATGTCTATTTAGATCCTCTGCCCATTCTTATAAATTGAATCATTTGTTTTTTTGTGCTGTTGAATTTTATGGGTTTCTTATACATTTTGGATATTAATACCTCATAAGATATCCAGTTTTCAAATACTTCCTATTATTCCATAGGTTGTCTTTTCATTTTGATAATTTTGATTGCTGTGCAAAAGCTTTTTAGTTTTATTTACTTCCAATTGTTTATTTTTTTATTTTATTGCTTGTGTGTTAGATGTCATCTCTAAAAAAATCATTGCCAAGAGCTACATCAAGGAGATTTTTTCCTATGTTTTCTTCTATGAGATTTATGGCTTCAGGTCTTACAGTTAAGTCTTTAATCCATTTTGAATTAATTTTTATGAGTGGTGTAAGATAGGGGTCTGCTTGCATTCTTTTACATGTGAATATCCAATTTTCTCCATACCACTTGTTGAAGAGACTATCTCTTCTCCATTGAGTATTCTTGGCTCCATGTCAAATATTAGTTTACCATATACACATGAGTTTATTTCTGAGCTCTAAATTCTGTTCCACTGTTGATGTCATACCATACTGTTTTATTTACTGTAGCTTTGTAATATAGTTTGGAACCACAAAGTGTGCTGACTTCAGGTTTGTTCTTTCTCACTATTGCTTTGGCTAATTGGGGTCTTTGTGTTTTCATACAAATGTTAGGGTTGTGTTTTCTATTTCTGTAAAAAATTACATTGGAATTTTCATAGGAATTGCTATGAATCTATAGATGGCTTTGGGTAGTATGGACATTTTAACAATATTACTTCTTCTAATCCATGAGTATGGAATATCTTTCAATTATTTGTTTCCTTTTAAATTACTGTCATCAACATCTTATAGTTTTCAGTGTAGAGTTCTTTCAACTCCTTGGTTAAATATATTGCTAAGTATTTTATTATTTTTGTGCTATTGTAGATGGAATTGTTTTCTTTCTTTTTCAGATCATCCATTATTAGTTTATAGAAACACTACTGAATTTTGTATGTTGATTTGGTATTATAAACCTTTACTGAATTTATTTATTTGTTCTAATAGTTTTTGGTAGAGTTTTTAAGATCTTTTATATATATAATCATGTCATCTGCAAATAGAGACAATTTTAATTTTCCTTTCTGATTCGGATGTCTTTTATTTCTGTTCATACCTGATTGCTCTGGCTAGAACTTTCAGTTCCTATGTTGAATAGGAATAGTGTCTTGTTACTAATCTTAAAGGAAAAGCTTTCAACCTCTCACCATTGAGTATAATGTTAGCTGTGGACTTGTCATATATGGCCTTCATTATGTTGAGGAACATTTCTTCTATACCCAATTTGTTATGATATTTTTATCTTAAATGGATGTTGAATTTTGTCAAATTCTTTTTCTGCATGTATTGAAATGATCATATACCTTTTTATTTCATTCTATTAATGTGATACATCACATTTTTTGATTTTCATATGTTGAAGCATCCTTGCATTCCAGGGATGAATCCCACTTGATCATGGTGTATGATCCTTTTAATGCACTGCTGAATTTGGTTTGCTAGTATTTTGCTGTGAATATTTGCTTCTATATTCATCAGGGATGTTGACCTGCAGATTCTTTTCTTATAGGGCTCCTATCTGGCTTTGGTATCAGGGTAATGCTGGCCTCATAAAATGAGTTTAGTAGTGTTCCTCCTCTTCAATTTTTAGGAAGGGTTTGAGAAAGATTGGCATTAATTATTCTTTAATTGTTTGGTAAAATTCACCAGTGAGACCACCTGTCCCTGGGCTTTCATTTGTTGGGGAGGTTTTTGATGACCAATTCAATTTCCTTACGTTTTTTGGGGGGTCTCTTCAGACTTTTTTTCTTCATGATTCAGTCTTGGTAGGTTGTATATTTCTAGATATTTTCCATTTCTTCTAGGTGGTCCAGTTTGTTGGTGTATAATTGCTCATAGTAGTTTCTTATGATCCTTTGTGTTTCTGTGGCATCAGTTTTAATGTATCCTTTTTCATTTATAATTTTATATATTTGGGTTTTTTCTCTATTTTTTCATGGCTAGTCTAGCTAAAGATTTGTCAATTTTGTTTATTTTTTCAAAGAACCAACTCTGTTTCATTGATCTTTTCTATTGTTCTTCTGATCGCTATTCCATTTATTTCCACTTTAATTGTTATTGTTTTTTCTTGTGCTAAATTTGGACTTATTTTGTTCTTCTGTTTCTACTTCCTTGAGGTACATAAGTAAGGTTTTCTGTTTGAGATCTTTCTTTTTTCTTGACATATGTTTTTATAGGTATAAACTTCCCTCTTAGAACTGCTTTTTCTGCACCCCATTTGTTTTTGGCATCTTGTGTTTCAATTTACATTGTCTCAAAATTTTTTAAATTTTGTTTAAATTTCTTCTTTGATCCATTTTTTGTTCAGGAGTGTTATTTTATTTGCATGTATTTATGAATTTTCTAGTTTTCCACTTGTTACTGGTATCTAGTTTCAAGCCACTGTGCTCAGGAAAGATAACTTGGTATGATTTCAGTCTTTCTAATTTGGTAAGATTTGTTTTGTGGAATACATATGCTCTATCTTAGAAGATGTTCCATGTGCACTTGAGAAGAATATGTGTTTTGCTATTGTTGGACTGTTCTGTATATGTTTGTTAGGTCCATTTGACCTACAGTGTTATTCAAATCTGCTTTTTTCCTTATTGATTCTCTGTCTGGATGATCAATCCATTGTTCAGAGTAGAGGTTTCAAAGTCTCCAACTCTTATATTATTGTTGCTTATTTCTAGTTCATTGATTCTTCTGCTTGGCTGAGTCTGTTCTTGATGCTCTCTATTGAATTCTTCAGACATTATATTCTACAACTCTTAGATTTTTCTTTTTTTATGGTTTCTATTTATTTGTTTATCTCATTTTCTTCATGCATTGTTTTCCTAATATCATTTAGTTATCTGTCTTTGTGTTCTTATAGTTAACTTCTTTAAGAGGATTATTCTTAATTCTTTTTCAGTTCATAGATCTCCATTTCTTTGGGGTCAGTTATTGGTGTTTTATTAGTATCCTTTGGTAGTATCTTATTTACCTGATTCTTTTTAATCCTTGACTCCTTGCATTCATATTTGGGCATTTGAGTAAGCAGTCTCCTCTTCCAAACTTTACAGTTTTTCTATAGCAGAGACAGCCCTTCATGAGTCCGCTTAGTTTGGGGTTCTGAACAGGTCAGGTGATAGAGTTCTTGGGCAGGTGGGGCTTGGTAATAGTGTTTCTATTAGGACAAGGCCACTGCCTGAGCTATAAAGTTGGGGTTGGGGGGAGGGTAATACTGCTGGCTGGAAAAAGTTGGATGGGACTTCCAGCTTGGTTCCCTGCCCAATTGTGGCTATAGGGTGTGCTCTGTGGTTGCCTGGATTTTCTGGAGAGGCCTCCTTGTTGGGTGGGACTGGAGGCTATACTCAGTAGTTAGGTAGAGCTGTGAATTTCCTTCCCTTCCTGAGTGGGGCTCTAGAATTTACTCTGTGCCTATTAGGGCTTGATGGCTAGGGACCCAAATCTAGCAGAGCTACTCACCAAGCTCCCTGGTCAGATGGAACTGCTGGCTTGGCTCCACAGGTGTGTAGAGCTGTTAGTTAGGCTCTCTACTTGGGTGCCACTGCAAGGAGGAACTCAGTCTGCCAAGATTCAAGTGCTCATTGCTATAAGCCCTTCCCCCTTTATCCATCTTATCCTGATCTCCAGTGGTCAAACCACATGGATTCTCCCCATAATCCCTATGAGGTGAGACATGAATGGGCCTCCCAGGAAGCAACTCCAATGATGGTGGAGCTGGATGGCCACCTTTGTCTCTCTTTTTCCCACCAAAGGAACCATAAGCCCATGTGGGCACTCCCAGTATTTCACTGTGGCTATCTGGGAGAGAGGTGATATGGTCAGAGTGTAGCCATTCTTTATACCATTCTAATGCATTTCTTCTTGGTCTCTGTGGTCTGGGGCAGTGTTGGGAGGGCAGGTTCAGCCTCAACCCTGGGTTCTGGGATTTTCACAATGGTGTCTTCTCTATAGATAGTTGCTAGTTGGTTTTGGTGTGAGGGGGACTGAAGCCAGAAACAACCTATATCACCGTCTTGATCCAGATAGATATTTTTTTACCACTACTTACTTGGCTGTACTGTGGCATGCTATAGTCTGAATCAAATCAAAAGAAAAGGTAGAAAATTGTTAATAAATCAAAGTTCTTGGGCGAGAATTTTATCTTAATTACAATGGACAATCTTTAGCAATGAATTATCTAAGACAAATAGAAGCAGCTTCCACATAAAAAACAGTAAATAAAAATGATATTTGTGTAATATCCAACTTGTTGTATTAACATCTTCAAGTCTATTTGATGGAATGTTTTCCCAACATGCAAATATATTCATCAAATAGTATTTCACCTTAATTAATGAACTGAATATGCTCTCCAGATATGTAAGCAAATGTAATAGTCAGAATCAAGAACCCTGAAGACAGACTGCCATAGTTTAAACTTGGTTATGCCACTTACTATGTGTGTGATTTCAAGAAAGTTACTCTACGTCTCCTTGCCTCACTTTCCTCAACTCTAAAGTGAAGTTGGTAAAGCAGTATCTACCTCAAAGCATTACTGAGATAATTACATTAGTTTATATATAGGGCACTAATGAAAGTGAAATATACTAAGAATTAGCATTATCTCTTATTCTTATTTAAGCACATGAAGTGATTTTTTTAATAAGATACTAAACATTTGTTTTCTAGTTCCATCAGAAATTGAAAAAAATAGTAAGTGTAAAAATAAGGTTAAAAAAAGTGACTGTGGTTTCAGTTGGTACATAAGAATGAATTTCTTTCCATTAATGTAACAAAACTTTAGGAAGTGGGAGGCCTCTCTTACTGATGAAGAAGACAACACATTGCAACCTATTGTGAACGGTTTAGATCTGTGCTATCCAGTATAGTAGCTACTAACCACATGTGGCTATTGAACACTTGAAATGTGGCTAGTCAAAACTGAGATATGCTATAGGGGTAAAAGGAAGTTAAAATTAATATTTTATGTAGATTATATGGTAAAATAATATTTTGGATGTACTGGGTTAAACAAAATATATTAATAAAATTAATCACAACTGTTTCTTTTTTACTTTTGTACTGTGGCTACTATAAAATTTTAAATTACACATGCTCTTGCATTGTATTTCTGTTGGACAGCAGTGGCTCTAGACCCTTGCTACTCCAAGTGTGGTCTGTGGACCAGTCACACCACCCAGGAGACTGTTAGAAATTTAGAATCTCCAGGTTTTGTCCCAGGCCACTAAAGCACTTCCTGAAATTTAACAAGATCTCCAGGTAATTCCTAAGCACATTACATTTTGAGAAGTGCTGCATTCATTGGCCTAATGACACATATCAGATATAATGACATTTTAGGTTTTAGTCCTATAAGCCTACATGATGAATTAATGACCAATGTTTATATTTTATAGAATGATCTAACTAGAAATCAGGTAATCCAAATTTTGTTTTTTTCATGTTTTCTCTTTGGTTCTAATTTGTGATTTTTTCCATAGTTGAGGGCAGAAGGTGGGTGGGTGGGTGTTCAACAGCAGTTTGCCACTGTTTACCTAAGAGGACATTTTTAGTGAGCCAGTGGGACTGGAGTGGTTTGGGATGGGGGATCTTTCAATAAATCTGGCCCTCTGGCACTAAACCAAGAGCATAAATTATTACAGTCATGTATTGTTACGAGAAAAAGTGGCTAAGGCCATTCAAGTTACTATAGACAGCCAATTACACTTAAATAATCTCATATACTTTTTCATGTAAAATGAGAGTCAAACATCTGATTACAGATTCCTCCATAGTAAGGGCAGTAACAGCCTATGTTGATTTGAAATAATCAAGAAAAAGATGCCTAATGAGATAAGAATTTTACTTCATAATTGAAAGTTCAAGGAATATAATCAGTAAAATCAGGGAACTTCAACAATATAAATACAAAATAGAGAATGAAAGCCTGGATATACTTCTAGCATCAACACTTTAGGAAGAAAGGTATGTAGGGATTTATTGTTATTAAAATGAGTGTTAAATTAGGAAATGTGAAGGCTGAATGGAAAATAGAAGAATATTTTTATAAGTTATATATTTGACAATCTTAGGAATATATTACCCAATTAAATCTGCCTAGGAAGACAGCAAGCTTGGCTGGAGATATGAGGTATTTCAGTAACATACTGGAGGCAATTAATAGTGTCAAATTTAGCAAAGAGAACAGATACTGATAAAAAAAATATATTTCTGTAATACTATCCAAACTCTATGATGTAATTAGCAGCTGCCAACTTCCATTTGGTCTGGCATAGTATCCTGGTTCTCAAAACTAAACTTTATTATGGAATTAATTTTGATAAAAATACCCTTTAAGGCCATGAATACTGTATGATTAATGTAGCATATGATTGTATGAACTGTATCGTTGCCAGAGTAAATGTATCATGTAATTGCATGAATAAATGTAAAATTATACTATTAAATATGAGTCTCTTTCCATTGTAACTAATCTTTATGTGGATAAAAATAAGTCAGCACATACCACCTCTCTTCAGTTGGGGTCATCCCATGCTGAAAATCAATGCTGCCTTCTCATATTTCTAATTAATTCAGTTCCCTCATTTACCTCATTGCATGGCTAGGATGCCAGATTTAGCAAATAAAAAAATACACTACACCCAGTTAAATTTGAGTTTCAGATAAACAGTGAATAATACTTAAGCATTAGTATGTTGTGTGCAATGGTATTTGTTGTTTATCTGAAATTCAAATTTAACTGGGTGTCCTATATTTTATCTAGCAATCTTACCACTGTCCCATTATTTTCGGGACATTATCACATACTTGCCCTCACCAAATCATCCTTTCCTACACTTTTCTCATCATAGCCAAAATGTGAAACACTGGATTTACCTATTGGTTAACAATGAAATCTTTTCTGAAACAAGCACATGAAATAAAGATGTTAACAGAGACTTGTCCTCACTAACAATATGGAAATTCTTATCTACACATTTCTTTTCAAAATATGGCATTTTGGGTAGAGATGGTGAGAGTAGAGCATATAAATCTTCAACAAACTAGAGACCCACATTTTAAATTAAAGGCTGGGGTCATTTTATTGACTCAATCTCAGCCTCTTTTTTTTTTTTCCTTTTTTTAAACTTGTGTTTTTTTATTTAGTCTCTATGACATAATATTATCCTAAGAATTTTACCACTAGGTCTTGAACACTGTTCTATTTTTATTCACTTGTTTCTTTTATAGCCAAGCTTTTTAATTGTTTTAATCTTCTCTCTTCCTGTGCCTTATCAAGTCATTCTCACTAGAGCCTGTGCATGTACAGGCACCTGCATGAGTGCACGCACATGCGCGCACGCGCGCGCGCACACACACCCACACACACACACACACACCCACACACTCAATGTCTCTCACCCAGTTACTTTTAGTTTTTGCTCTCTAAAGAGGACTATTGTCAGCGGACAGTTCTTTCATAGTTTCCCTTTGACTAAAGAAGGACTATTTTTTGTTGCAAAATAAAAGAATAGATTTTAGAATGTTTTCTTTGCCATGGACTGACATATTAAAGGTTTCTGTTATCTATCAAGGGACTTGTTAAAAATAAGGGGTGGGGGAGATGCTATCATTTTGCTTCTTACATTGAATTTTTTCTATCAAAGAGCCCTGTGGTTTTTTAAGAATCGGTGTCACTTCCTTTGTCTCTTCCTATTTCTCACACTGCTGTGCTTTTTCTGCCAGAGCCCTTTAATGTCCTTAGAAATAACTAATTTGAGGCTGGCAAAGAAACTGACATACAAAAAAAAGTCACTAGTGTTTGCTAAAGATTAAGTTGAGCTCTTACTATTTGCCATTAAAATGGGTTCTCTGTATTCTGGCTCTAGAGATTTCTTTAGAAAAAATCAGAATGATTGAAGTGATACACAAATATGGTCAGGGTTGAAAATTAGTGTGGGCGAGAGGTACCAAAATAAAAATTGTACCCAAACTATACGTAGGAAGATGTCTAAGACAACATTCTTCATTACAAAATTCAAAATTCTTCAATTGTACCAAACATTTTGTTCATATTCTTCATTAGCCTTGAAGTACTGTATACTAACAAATCATTATCCCAGACATGCCCCACACTATTACCTATTGAAGGCTTTAGTAAATCTCTCAGTCTTGGACGTTTAGACATCATCCTGGATGACTTCAGTATTCATGTGTTTGTAGTGGTTCAGAACAGGCCTCCAAAGATGTACTATTTGGCATGTGAATTATTTTGAGCTAAAGGCAGTCAAGACAGTGCAGGCTCAAGAGAAACTACTGCCCCTCTCTTATCTACCTAGAATAATTTAAATAGGGGATTTTTCCCAGAAAAGAGTTATTACCAGAGATAAATTTTATCTAAATGGCCCAATCTGTATGGCACGGCAAACATCTAATTACCCAACATCAGCTCTCTTTC
Source organism: Neophocaena asiaeorientalis asiaeorientalis (assembly GCF_003031525.2). Lineage (NCBI taxonomy): Eukaryota > Metazoa > Chordata > Mammalia > Artiodactyla > Phocoenidae > Neophocaena > Neophocaena asiaeorientalis. Next base: position 355,847 of record NW_020172628.1, read on the forward strand.
TTTTTTATTGTCCTGAGAATGATCCTCCCGTCCTTGAGGCCCCCAGACCCCTCATTCCTTACCTCAGGATGGTATACATATATAATTTTACCTTTCTGTCTCTGAACTTCTCTTGTATGTGGAGTCTCTGACCCTCTCATGCATGTGGGGTTCCCATATGTATGAAATTAAATTTGATTTTCTCCTCTTAATCTGTCTCATATCAATTTAATTCCTAGAGCAGCCAGAAGGCCCTAGAAGGGTAGAGGAACGTTTTCTTCTACCTCAACATGTTTGTCCATGTTGCCTTTGGGTTGCTTAATGTTCTTTTCAATGATTTTTCTTTTTGCAATCACAGTTTTATCAAGTAAACAGAACAGAAATCAAATGACAGGTGTTTCATAGGTATTTCCATCTGTCAATGTCCAAATTGTAAGTTCTCTCCACCAGACATCCATCCTTTCTTGTACCATTATTTCTATAAATCTTTGAACTTTATTTCTTTGTGCATTCTTCCAATGTGCCATCTAATATTTTTGCTGTATAATGAGCAATTACAGGTGAAATGTGAGCTGGTGAAACTGCCTTAAAGGAGACAGCATACATTCATTCATATGAAGTAGCAAGTTCATTTCTTATTTTTGAAAGGACTTATGCTAGTTTTACTCACATGCACTGGTTCCAAATAAGTTTGGAAAAACAGATTATGACAAGATACTTATGTCAACATCAGGTAATTTCTTATTTACTCCTTGTACTCATTCAGCTAATGATCTTATGGAAGACATTTTGTTACTTGCTGATTTTATCAACCTTTCATAAAATAGCCGTTCATGCAATTAGAGTCACAGTCTTCTAAGAGAGATCACCTGAAGGAAGAAGGTTGACTGAGAAAACACTTAATCCAAACATTAAAAAAAAAAAAAACAGATTGGCATCTCTTTGCTAATACTCTATGGTCTTGGGAAATAATCACTTAGAATAAAATTAATTCCTCAGTACCTACTTCTGCAGTCGAACACAAACATAAAGACTATTGTGATAATTTTGACTGGAGAGCTTAAATGAAAGTCGATTTAAGGAAATAAAGTTAGTGAAACAACTTATCCGGTTTCATTGACGTAATCACATTTTCTTGCCTGTTGACTCTTCAAGCAGTTCTTGGGATATTAATAGGACACATGTTCAGTCATGGAATTCCACAGCTGGTGGAGTTGTGGCACCCTGTGTTCTTGAATTCATGACACTTCTTCCAAAATGTGCAGTATATTGCACGGTTCACTGTCAAGTTTACATGTGTTCCATGAGTCAGGGAAAGTATTCATGAACTCTTTAGAGAGCTAAGGAAAATTTATTCACTTAAAACACAGAGCTGTACAATATATTTTCTAAATTATTTTTCTTTATAAAGTTGATTTTGGTAAAATTTAAGGCAATCTTTAAGATATCTATCTGAAAAGACTTTTATTGTCACATATGTAGGATCAGGAAATACAGTCTAAAAAATGGTTCACTCTTACTGAATCAGAAACTTTTCTTATATTTCACTCTATTTTATCACGTATATAAAGCACCCTAATTGGGTATTATACTTCCCAAGTTTTAGGATAGCAGTGCTTAATACAATGATTGGTACGTAGTAGAAAAATATTAAGGTAAATAATGATAATAATACACTAATTCATTCATTTACCAAGTACCTGCTATGTATTAGACAAAAATAGACAAGATTCCTGCCATTATGAAACTTAGAGTAGCAGAAAAGAGATGAAGTATAATGATTTAAATTCAACTGTGGTGGGCTTCCCTGGTGGCGCAGTGGTTGAGAGTCCACCTGCCGATGCAGGGGACACGGGTTCGTGCCCCGGTCCGGGAAGATCCCACATGCCGCGGAGCGGCTGGGCCCTTGAGCCATGGCCACTGAGCCTGCGCGTCTGGAGCCTGTGCTCTGCAACGGGAGAGGCCACAACAGTGAGAGGCCTACATACCGCAAAAACAAAAACAAAACAAAACAAAAAAAATTCAACTGTGGTAAGAGTAATAGTAATCACAGTAAAAATACCAATGATATAGAGGCTGAAGTATTACAGGATGTATATGCTTTCTGGCTTTAAAGTCTATAAAGCTGTTGAGATGGGCAGTTTCATGTGTATGGAGCTGCATTTCTAGGCAAGCTTGCTTTTCACTTGAATTAGGACGGTTGAAGAATTCAGCAGTGAACATGGGAAGGAGTGGGAAGTAGGAAAGATTTTAATTTTTTAAACCTTTGTGCTTATTTCTACCCCTTTCTAGCAAGAATTCAGGATAAATAGGTCACAATTAATTGCAAAATACCTATAGAACATAAATATATGTGTAAAATAATATATATGTGCAAATTTAAAAATGTGATGCATATATCATGTTTGAGACAGTAATAACAAAAACCATGGCATTACTGGCAGGAAGTGAATAAACTATGTTTACATACATGTGTAAACAAAGGGGTTCATTTTATTTTATTTTTTATTGAACTATAGCTGATCTACAATGTTGTGTCAATTTCCACTGTACAGCAAAATGACTCAGTTATACACATACACATATATATATTCTTTTTCATATTCTTTTCCATTATGGTTTATCTCAGGTTATTGAATATAGTTCCCTGTGCTATACAGTAGGACACTGGCTTTTATCCATTCTATATATGATAGCTTATATCTACTAACCCCAACCCTCTCCCCCTTGGCAACCACAAGTCTGTTCTCTGTGTCCCTGAGTCTGTTTCTGTTTCATAGATAGGTTCACTTGTGTCATAGTTTAGATTCTACATATAAGTGATATCATATGGTATTTGTTTCTTTCTGACTTCACTTAGTATGATCATCTCTAATTGCATCCATGATGCTGCAAATGGCATTATTTTGTTCTTTTTTATGGCTGAGTAGTATTCCATTGTATATATGTACCACATCTTCTTTATTCATTCATCTGTCTATGGACATTTAGGTTGCTTCCGTGTCTTGGCTATTGTGAATAGTGCTGCTATGAACATATGGATGCATGTAGCTTTTCCAATTATAGTTTTTTCTGTATATATGCTCAGGACTGAGATTGCTGGATCATATTGTAATTCTAGTTTTAGTTTTCTGAGAAACCTCCATACTGTTTTCCATAGTGGCTGCACCAACTTACACATTCCCACCAACAGTGTAGGAGGGTTCCAAAGGGTTCATTTTATAAATTGTATAAAGTTACATATGTTAACAGAAGTTTGACTATGGTTTACTAAGTGATTCCAGCGAGTTTTCTCATGTTCCTAAGTACAAAAATCAGCATAACAACCAATGTTATATCGCTGACATGTTTTCTTGATTGAATGCTTGCAAGCTCGTCGACCACTGTGACACTCCTTTTCTCCTTATTCCTTTCCCTTTCATCTCTCATTAGCTAAATTGTGGAATCACCAGTTAATTAGTTTCTGGGTTGTTAGTCTACTTATCACTAAGATTTAGCAGTTTCTACTATTTCTGCTATAATGGCCAGTTTGATAACCCTAATGATGCAACTTTTCTTTTATATCCAATGTTAGTAGGCATGTTTCTTAGTGTGGAGAAAATAACATTTCTGGAAAATGGAACTGGGACTTATTTTCTTACCATACAAAATGCTAAAAGTATCCTTCTGAGTCCCTTGAAATTTGATTCCATCACAAATGGACCTTGATTTATACTACATTTTTGTTCCAGTACAAATTTTATAAAATATATTCTATTTGAGATGTTCTAAAAGATTGAGATGTTCTTTAAAGAATTTTATTGAATAATTTTCTAGAGTAAAATTTCTACTTCAATATCCCAGAGAATGGTATGTTCCCTTTAGCCTTCTTTTTGCAAAGCTTCTATCTGGAGTACTTTTTTCAAATTCTTTCTCCTGGTCTCTTCTAAGATCAGCTCAGGTGGAAGTTTTCTATCCTGACTTACTTCTCCTCAACCCAATACCCCATGAATATGTGCTTACATCCCAGTAATACTTTTCACACTGTGTTATGATTAAAGGTATTCTTTCTCCAAAAATTAAAATGACTTGGTGTTTTCTGATTACAAAGATAATATATGCTGTAGAGAAATTCGAGGAATTTAAAAGGGGAGGGCAATTTTGTTTGACAATTTTCTAGGAATCTGTCAATAATTATCTACACATATGTACACAGTCAGACCCATATCAACAATATTTTATATAAATTAGATCATACTATCAATTTTTTCTACCTTGAAATTTTCCTCAGCAATGTGATGTGGAAACCTTTACATATCAATGCATAAAAGAGGAATGTATTCTAATTGCTACATAATATTCTGCTTATGGATATATGTTTGAGTATCTAATCAGTTCCACAAATGATAAACATTTGGATGTCTACAGGTTAAAAATCGTAGGTTTACATTGCCTTTCACTTCCATGCTCTCCTTCAGATTCCCCTGCTACCACCTATTCTAGTTCAGACCGACCTTCATTATTTCTTATCTGGACCACATGTTAGTCTTCTAGCCTCCTAATTCAATCTCTGCCCATTCCATTTTGTTCTATACACTTCCCTGAAAGCAGTGCTGATTATTTTCTTGCTCATTAACTCTCAATGGCCCTTTGTTACCTAATAAATTAGCAGTAGGTGCCTTAATCTGCAGTCAATATGGACAAAAATTACCTCTCCAACCATATGTTCAGTTGTTCTTATTTGTTGTAATATTAAAAATCTATGGGTTAAGTCCAGCTGGAAGATGTGTTTTGTTTGGCTTATACAATGTTTCAAAACTTTGTGAATTTGAATGCTTTCTTAGTGTGGCATGCCCGTTCCTTTGTTTCAGGGTAGATGCAACCATTTCCTATTATCTTTCCCTTTGCCAGACTTTTCTCACATTTACACTATTTGTCTGGCCTCTGAGTAGATGCATTAAACATAACTTATATTTCCACTAAGTAGAATTATTGTTTGTTTCTTGAACACCTGTCCCTTTACCCCTTCACCTTCCTACTACTGTGCCTTCCTTTCTGCTTTTCCTTCACCAGAAACGTACTGTTCTCTAATTTAAATCATCAAAATCTATGCAACCTTATTTCAAACCACTAATAAGTGCAAAATATTTTGTGACGCCTTTACTGTGTTTCTAAAGAAGATGAACTATTTCTCTTCTTTAAGTCCCTATAGGACTTTCTATGTTTTATTGTATAACCTTTAATTTTCTACTTGTTATTGTTGGCATTTTTCTGTTAATCCCCTAAGTAGATCCCATAAAGTACTGAAATAATGCACAATCTGCACCTACTCTGTGCAAGACACTTGGCTAAAAGATTCAGAAAATAAATGTAAGTTGTTAAAGTAATTTGAAACCACATTTGGGGGAAGATACAATGAATGAAGTAGTGACTACAGGGCTTGGCCACATCTCATGGGAAGTCAAGTGATTTTTGCCACAGCACTTAGAAATCCCAAGGACTTACTTTCTTACACTCGCTTCTCCTTCTACCTCTCTGCACTTTCTGAATTTTAATATCTATGGCTATCCTCAGGATCTTATATTTTGTGTTATCTTACTCATCACACAAAATTTATTTTCTATTGATCTCCCTCAAATCTCACACAAGGCATGTCTGTGAGTACAATTTTTGGATGATATGCCTGTTCTTAAAAGCATTAGTCCACCTCACAGCCAGATATTTCACTGGTCACTTTAAATTATAGAGTTCAGCCATCTGCCTTGTTACTGGAACCTCTTGTATTAGAGTTCTCCAAAGAAAAAGAACTGTACAAGATATATATATATATATATATATATACACACACATATATATATCCAATTATATATAGATGATAGATTCATTACATATAGATATAAATATAGATAGATTCATTAAGTTCCATATATACATATATATGGAAATTCATTATAGGAATTGGATCACATGATTATGGATAATAAAAATTTCCATCTGTAAATTGGAGAACCAGGAAAGCCAGTGGTATAATTCAGTCTAAGTCTGAAGGCCTTAAGAAACAGGGGAGTCAATGGTATGAATTCCAGTTCAAAACCAAAGGCCCAAGAATTGAGGGACTGATGGTATAAATACAAGACCAAAAGCCCAAGAACCAGGAGCAGTGATATCTAAAGGCAGGAGAAGAAGAATGTCCCAGCTCAAGCAAAGAGTAAAGTTGCCCTTCCTCCAACTTTTTGTTCTATGCAGGCCCTCAATGGATTGGATGATGCCTGTACACATTGGTGAAGGCAGTCTTCCTTACTCAGTTTACCAGTTCAAATATTAATTTCTTCCAGAAACACCCTAGCAGACACACCCAGAAATATTGTTTTACCAGTTAACTGGATATCCCTTAGCCTGGTCACATTGACAGCTAAATTTAACCATGACACTTCCTTTCTCCTTTCCCTCTCTTTTCTTTCTCAAAATTAATTACATACTATCATTAACACCTCAGCCACTCACTTCCATTCATTATTTATGCAGTAAAACTTAGATATCTCCTTACACACCATATACTTGGGACATCACTTTACCTACATAAAGCTTGTTAATAGAGTATTAACGTATTTTTAGAAAGAAAGGCAGTGATCCCTAATATAAAGCCTTGTGTGAAAATATTTAAATAAGCTATTTTTAAAAGTATTACTATGTGTTCTTGATTCTGTGTTGAGGGATGATAGGTTAGGCAAAATGGATTAATAATGTAAAAGAGGTGTCTCAGTATGGATAAGGCTAGGTTATGAAGAAAGCAGTATCAGGAAGGAATTGATAGACTCGGAAATAAATGAGGGGCATGGCAGAATGAATCATTAAGGTTCAATTCTTATTAAAGTCATGTTGAAAACAAAGATAGCAGTTATTAAAACCATTATGTAACCTTTTCTCCAAAATTATATCACAGTGGATCTTACTTTGCAGGTGGTTTTTGATATGGCCCATTAGTTGAAAACCAGCATTCTAGACAAGATATTAGACAGAAAACAGTAATAAGAGGCACAGCTACAATTCATCTTAATATTAGAAAAAATGTTAAAATAATATTGGTGGCTGACATTATGATTGTATGCCTATAAAACCTAAGAGAATCTGCTGAAAATTGATTAGGACAAAAAAGATCAGCAAGGTGTCCAGAAAGAAAATCAATATAGGTAAAATATGAATTCTTTTAAAAATCAGCCATAACTACTGAGAAAAATACAAATCCACTTCACAGTAGTAACACGAATGGTGTCAACAAAATAGTGGAATAGGAGTATTCTGCTGTCTTCCTCCCAAAGACACAGATCTTAACAATTACCTACAGATAAGAGTGCCTTTGTGGACAAAAATATGTTTCCCAGGAATAAATTTAGAAAGAAATGTGTAAAACCTATAAAACAACAAGAACAACAATGAAACTTTATTGGGGATATAAAAGACAAATAAGTGAAGAGCTTATCATGGACTAAATATTTGCGTCCCACCAGAAATTCCTATGTTGAAATCTAATTCCCCATTGTGAAGGTATTTGGAGGTGAAGCCTTTGGGAAGTAATTAGGTCTAAGGGCAGAACCCTCATAAATGGGATTATTGCCCTTGTAAAAAGAGGCCAGAGAGTTGCTTTGCTCCTTTCCACCATGGTAGGACATAGGAAGATGACAGCCTTCTGCAACCCAGAAGAGAATCCTCACCAATATATGACCATGCTGGATCCCTGATCTTGGACTTCTGGCTTTTAGAACTGTGAGCAATAAGTATCTGTTGTTTCTAAGCCGCTCACCCTATGATTCTTTGTTATTACAGCTTGAAATAAGATAGAGCCATATAAGATTTTGTAAGATGTTGGGTATAAAATTATGAGCAAACACAAGGTTCTTGCCATCATGAAATTGCAGTCTAGTGGAATAAACATCTATTTAAAAAAATCACACACACAAAAATGCAGGTTCTCGTTTCAAATAAGATAGAGAAAGCACATACTGCTTTGCTCTCCCACCGAATATAGCTATAAATCCTAGACAGAATTAAATTCCCCAGATGTTTTAGGACACCAAAAAGGATTAGGGTTAGGGACACCAAAAAGGAAATAATAGCAGGCAGAATGGAGAAGAAGAACAAAAGTAAAAGTTCCACCTAAACTGGCGATAGATTTACTATTTTTTTCTTTGGTATCCTATTTAGTTGCTTAGGAAACAATGAAGTGGGCAGCAGAGAAAATCAGATAAAGATTCAGAAGAAACTCTCTAGTTCTGGTTCAAAAGAGGAAACTTGAAATATTCAAAGAGAGTGTAGAAATCCATTATTGTTTTCTTTTTTTTCCCCTTTGTTTTCATTTGTTCCTTTCCCTCTTGTAGTATGGCAGATAATAACCATTATCTACAAAAACAAACATTAAAAGTGTTTTTTTAAAAAGATAAACCAATATAGTTCCACCTTTAATTGCTAACAATTATCTAATTTCCTATGACTTTTTTTTGCAGTTTATTGTCCAGAGGCCTTTTTATTGAATTTTATTTATTTTTTTATACAGCAGGTTCTTATTAGTAATCCATTTTATACACATCAGTGTATACATCTCAATACCAATCTCACAATTCATCCCACCCTCCCCACATTCCCCACTGCTTTCCCCCCTTGGTGTCATACGTTTGTTCCCTACATCACTGTCCCAATTTCTGCCCTGCAAACTGGTTCATCTGTACCAGTTTTCTAATTTCCACATATATTCATTAATATACAATGTTTGTTGTTCTCTTTCTGACTTATTTCACTCTGTATGACAGTCTCTAGATCCATCCACGTCTGTACAAATGACCCAATTTCATTCCTTTTTATGGCTGGGTAATATTCCATTGGGTATATATACCACACTTGTTTATCCATTCGTCTGTCGATGGACACTTAGGGTGCTTCCATGTCCTGGCTATTGTAAATAGAGCTGCAATGAACGTTGTGACTCTCTGGGTTTTCTATCTTGTTCCATTGATCTATATTTCAGTTTTTGTGCCAGTACTATATAGTCTTGATTACTGTAGCTTTGTAGTATAGTCTGAAGTCAGGGTATCTGAATCCTCCAGCTGAGTTTTCTTCCCTCAAGACCGCTTTGGCTATTCGGAGTCTTTTATGTCTCCATACAAATTTTAAGATTTTTTGTACTAGTTTTGTAAAAAAAATGCCATTGGTAATTTGATAGGAATTGCATTGAATCTGTAGATTGCTTTGGGTAGGATAGTCTTTTTCACAATATTGATTCTTCCAAACCAAGAACATGGTATATCTCTCCAGTTGTTGGTATCATCTTTAATTACTTTCAACAGTGTCTTATAGTTTTCTACATACAGGTCTTTTGTCTTCCTAGGTAGGTTTATTCCTAGGTGTTTTATTCTTTTTGTTGCAATGGTAGATGGGAGTGTTTTCTTAATTTCTCCTTCAGATTTCTCATCATTAGTGTATAGGAATGCACGAGATTTCTGTGCATTAATTTTGTATTCTGCAACTTACCAAAGTCGTTGATTAGCTCTAGTAGTTTTCTGGTGGCATCTTTAGGATTCTCTATGTATAGTATCATGTCATCTGCAAACAGTGACAGTTTTAGTTCTTCTTTTCCAATTTGTATTCCTTTCATTTCTTTTTCTTTTCTGATTGCCGTGTCTAGGACTTACAAAACTATGTTGAATAATAGTGGTGAGAGTGGACATACTTTTCTTGTTCCTGACCTTAGCGGAAATGCTTTCAGTTATTCACCACTGAGAATGATGTTTGCTGTGGGTTTGTCATATATGGCCTTTATTATGTTGAGGTAGGTTCCCTCTCTGCCCACTTTCTGGAGAATTTTTATCATAAATAGGTGTCGAATTTTGTCAAAAGCTTTTTCGGCATCTATTGAGATGATCATATGGATTTTATTTTTCAGTTTGTTAATATGGTGTATCACATTGATTGATTTGCGTATATTGAAGAATCCTTGCATCCCTGGGTTAAATCCCACTTGATCATGGTGTCTGATCCTTTTAATGTGTTGTTGGATTCTGTTTGCTAGTATTGTCTTGAGGATATTTTCGTCTATATTCATCAGTGATATTGGTCTGTAATTTTCTTTTTTTGTAGTATCTTTGTCTAGTTTTGGTATCAGGGTGATGGTGACCTCATAGAATGAGTTTGGGAGTGTTCCTTCCTCTGCAATTTTTTGGAAGAGTTTGAGAAGGATGGGTGTTAGCTCTTCTCTAAATGTTTGATAGAATTCGCCTGTGAAGCCATCTGGTCCTGGGCTTTTGTTTGTTGGAAGATTTTTAATCATAGTTTCAATTTCATTACTTGTCATTGGTCTGTGCATATTTTCTATTTCTTCCTGGTTCTGTCTTGAAAGGTTATACTTTTGTAAGAATTTGTCCATTTCTTCTGGGTTGTCCACTTTGTTGGCAGAGAGTTGCTTGTAGTAGTCTCTTATGCTTCGTATTCCTGCGGTGTCTGTTGTAACTTCTCCTTTTTCATTTCTAATTTTATTGATTTGAGTCCTCTCCATCTTTTTCTTGATGAGTCTGGCTAAAGGTTTATCAATTTTATCTTCTCAAAGAACCAGCTTTTAGTTTTATTGATCTTTGCTATATTTCAATAATTTTTTTTTGTCTTTAATTTTTGCCAATTTGATTACTATGTGTCTTGGTGTGTTTCTCCTTAGGTTTATCCTGTATAGGACTCTCTGTGCTTCCTGGACTTGGGTGGCTATTTCCTTTCCTATGCTAGGGAAGTTTTCAACTATTATCTCTTCAAATATTTTCTCTGGTCCTTTCTCTCTTCTCCTTCTGGGACCCCTATAATGCGAATGTTGTTGTGTTTAATGTTGTCGCAGATGTCTCTTAGGCTGTTTTTATTTCTTTTCATCCTTTTTTCTTTATTCTGTTCCAGAGCAGTGAAATCCACCATTCTGTCTTCCACATCACTTATCCGTTCTTCTGACTCAGTTATTCTGCTATTGATTCCTTCTAGTGTAGTTTTCATTTCAGTTACTGTATTGTTCATCTCTGTTTGTTCTTTAATTCTTCTAGGTCTTTGTTAAACATTTCTTGCATCTTCTCCATCTTTGCCTCCATTCTTTTTCCGAGGTCCTGGATCATCTTCACTATCATCATTCTGAATTCTTTTTCTGAAAGATTGCTTATCTACACTTCATTTAGTTGTTTTTATGGGGCTTTATCTTGTTCCTTCATCTGGTACATAGCCCTCTGCCTTTTCATCTTGTCTACCTTTCTGTGAATGTGGGTTTTTTTCCACAGGCTGCAGGATTGTAGTTATTGTTGCTTCTGCTGTTTGCCCTCTGGTTGATGAGGCTACCTAAGAGGCTTGTGCAAGTTTCCTGATGGGAGGGACTGGTGGTGGGTAGAGCTGACTGTTGCTGTGGTGGGCGGAGCTCAGTAAAACTTTAATCCACTTGACTGCTGACTGGTGTGGCTGGGTTCCCTCCCTGTTGGTTGTTTAGCCTGAGGCAACCCAACATTGGAGCCTTCCTGGGCTCTTTTGTGGGGCTAATGGAAGACTCTGGGAGGGCTCACACCAAGGAGGACTTCCCAGAACTTCTGCTGCCAGTGTCCTTGTCCCCATGGTGAGTCACAGCCACCCCCTGCCTCTGCAGGAGACCCTCCAACACTAGCAGATAGGTCTGGTTCAGTTTCCTATGGGGTCACTGTTCCTTCCCCTCAGTCCTGATGCACACACTACATTGTGTGTGCCCTCCAAGAGTGCAGTCTCTGCTTCCCCCAGTCCTGTCAAAGTCCTGCAATCAAATCCCACTAGCCTTCAAAGTCTGAGTCTCTGGGAATTCCTCCTCCCGTTGCCAGACCCCCAGGTTAGGAAGCCTGACCTGGGGCTCAGAACCTTCACTCCAGTGGGTGGACTTCTGTGGTATAAGTGTTCTCCAGTTTGTGAGTCACCCACCCAGCAGTTATGGGATTTGATTTTATTGTGATTGCACCCCTCCTACCGTCTCATTGTGGCTTCTCCTTTGTCTTTGCATGTGAGGTATCTTTTTTGGTGAGTTCCAGTGTCTTCCTGTTGATGATTGTTCAGCAGTTAATTGTGATTCTGGTGTTCTCACAAGAGGGAGTGAGAGCACGTCCTTTTACTCCGCCATCAAATCAGAATTTGCCAACATTTCTTTTAGGCACACACAAACATTTAAAACTTTGCCAGATTTGGGATCATAAGGAAGACTATTTGAGAGTAAATTTTGCAGTATTGATATTTACACAAGAAAAATGATTATAAACTGAGACTGTCCCATGCAAAGAAGATTATATGGTCATCCTAGACATAAAATAAGTTTAAACATAATCCAAAGATTAAAAAAGGTGCAAGTAACATTTCTCTGACCACACTATAAAGTCCCTTTGTGCTTAGAAATTAAAGTTGAAATATATTCATGTAAGAATTTTTCATATATTTCTAATATATGCACTGAAAGCTCTAAATTCCCTCAGTAAGTGTGGAATTAGCTGCATTTATTCAGTAATAAAATACTTCTAACATATTTCCTGAATTTATATGTATTTATCATATAATATGTAAGTGTTAAAACTATGCTTAATGGGACATTTAGAGTCTCAAACGCATATATTAGAAAAGAAGGAAGAATGATAATCAGTGAGTTAAACATCCATTACAGCTAATTATTAAAAGAAAAGCAAATTAAATCCAAATAAACTAGTAAGGGAATGATACAAATAAAATAAATAGCTGATTAAAGAGAAAACAGTGATACAGTCTTTTGATGGCAACCAATTTATGAATTTGAAGATGACATACATTTTACTATGGCCAGTATATCTGACTTAAAGGTATGGGAAATATTTTTGTTACTTTAATTGAAAAGATTTTTTTCAATAAATTTTTTTCATTGGTTGTGAGAGACAAATGTACAATTCATTCCTAAAAGCAGTATAATACAAAGAGATCTGGACTAGTCGTTCAGTGAATAAGGATGGTTTCAAAACTCAATTATACTACTAAATGTGTAAAATTAATTAAGACACTATGGTCAAGTATGCAGTATACATTCCTTCATTTTTTCACTCAAAAAATGTTGATAGGAGACTAAATATATGTTGGTATCAACAAAGCACAGCACAACTTTATCCCCTTCCTAAAAGAGCTCACAGCTTTGGAGGGGAAGCAGATATGTAAAAAGATCAATTACAATACAAAGTGATAAATGGATCAACAAAAATATAGACAATACAGAGTTAAAAGAGAAGAGTGGTTAACACTGTGAAGAAGAAGCGTTTTGTTAAAGAAAGCACCCACAAAATTGTGAAGATCTATAGAACAATAATTTAACATTTAAAAAAAATTTCAATTATAATTGCTCAATTAAATTTACTGTAACTCAGTGTAGTCATGCTACTAATTATGTTGGAAGGATTTAGGCATTTAAAAGGAGAAGGATTTAAAGGCAAACAATATGGCTAAGCTATAAATAATTTCCCCTATTATGAGAAAACCAAAGTTGAAAAAATGAATTATCTTAAAATAATATTTTTTTCAATGTCTGAAATTCATATGTCTAATCATTATTCACCTACATAGGACAATAACATAACATATGTTATGGAGTGAATTGTGCATGCCCCACCCCCCAAATTCGTATTTTGAAGACCTAACATACAGACCTTACACCCTTCACAAAATTTAACTCAAAATGGATCATAGACCTAAATGTAAAACTGAAAACTATAAAACTCCTAGAAGATAACATAGTAGAAAGCATAGATGACCTTGGATGTGGTGAAACTCATTATTTACAACATCAAAGGCACAATCCATGAAAGAAACAATTGATAAGCTGGACTTTAATAAATTTAAAAACTTCTAAAAAAAAAAAACTTCTGCTCTGAGAAAGACAAAGTCAAAATAGTGAGAAGAAGAAAATATTTGCCAAGGATACAATTTATAAAGGCCTGTTATCCAAAGTACAGAAAGAACTCAACAATAAGAAAACCAACAACCTTATTCAAAAATAGACCAGAGATCTTAACAGAGATATCAGTAAAGAAAATACACAGATGGCAAATAAGTATGTGAAAAGATGTTCTACATCATATGTCATCAAGGAAATACAAAAAGAACAATGAAATACCACTACACACCTATTAGAATGGTCAAAATCAAGAACACTGTTGACACGTTCATTGCTGGTAGGAATGCGCTTTGGGAAGCCAGTTTGTTGGTTTCCTACAAGACTAAATATACTCTTATTGTATGATCCAGTAATCACACTCATTGCTATTTACCCAAAGGAGTTGAAAACACATATGCCCTCAAAAAACTTGCAGATGGCTATTTATTTCAGCTTTATTCATCATTGCCAAAATTTGGAAGCAACCAAGATGTCCTGCAGTAGGTGAAAGGGTAAATAAATTATGGTATATCTTGACAATGGAATATTATTCAGCACTAAGAATAAATGAACTATTAAGGCACGAAAAAACATGGAAGAAATTTATATGCATACTGCTTAGTGAAATAAGCCAATCTGAAAAGGTTACGTACTATATGATTCCAACTATATGACATTCTGGAAAAGGCAAAACTATGGAGACAAAACTATCAGTGGTTTCCAGGGTTTGGGGATGGTGGAGGGATGAATAGGTGGAGGACAAAGTATGTTTAGGGCAATGAAAATACTCTGCATGATACCACAGTGATTGACACATGTCATTACACATATGTTCAAACCCATAGAATGTACATCAAGAAGAATGAACACTAAGGTAAACTATGGACTTTGGATGATTATGATTTACCAATGTAGGTTCATCAATTGTAACAAATGTACCACTCTGATCATGCATGTGGGGGTAAAGGGTATATAGGAAATCTCTGTACCACCTTCTCAATTTCACTGTGAACTAAACACTACTTTTTTATTTAAAAAAAAAAGTCTTATAAAAGGATTTGATTATGTCTAGAGAAATTTTAAAAACTGGGTAATTACAATGTCAGTTTAGTTTCTTCAGTGACACTTGGCATCTATTTTCTCATAGAGTTAAAAGAGAAAAATAACTAAAATGAAATGTAAATAGGAAAAATTGTGTTTATAATAATATCAGAAAAATAATAATGATGGCAGGCAAATATCAAATGGTAAAGAGGTTAGAGGCACCCTCTCCCATCTTAACAATAGTGAGTTTTTATTTTATTATTAACACAGGAATAACACTTACCACAAAGGTAATAATCCTCATTGGATGACTAAAATAAAAATAAACAAAAATCTCTGGAGACAGAAATGTAATGACAGCTAACAGTTGTTATAAACTATAGAACTTAAAAAGCCAAAGAGGCCATCAGAGGGAGAAAGAATGGAAAATATATATAAGATGAAAAAAATTGCCCACATTGATAGTATTATTCTAGACAAAGTGTCACAAAATATTTTTAAGACTACATTAAACAGGCTTTGGCTCTCAGCTTCATTGATGTCATTTTTCTCCTGCATAGCATTTGGCTCCTCCCTAGCATTTGGCTAGGGAAGCGATATAAAAAGTCAAATCTCTAGCATATTTATTTTAGTCATTAATAAAGTTTAACACTAGGAGTGGGTTGATAAAAATATTAGCACATCATCTATGATCCAGAGGGGAAAAGATGCCACATTACAATAATGTCGTTAACACATGCGATGAGAACTGTTTCTATTGTGGGTTGTCCTTTCTCTTTTTCATAAAAAGGAAGTGAGTTGATAGCTACCTAGTTGGTCTGACATGATGGAAACAAAAAGGCTCCAACTCCACATGCTCAATAGTACTCCCTTGCAAAACATCTTAAAATTCCGGAGATCAGATACATTTCTCGTGTTCTGGTAGTATGATGTACATTTTGATTGGGTTTAGATATAACACTTTTGCTAAGAAAATTAATAGCTCAGTAGCTTGTTGTAGCTGTTTAAATTTTATACTCAGGTAACCCACGATTCAAAATCTTAAGGGGATAAGGCAGGTAAATGTTTGAATGAGAAACCAGTGTATGGAGTTTTGTTCAAAAAAAATCAAAACAAGGACAAACCAGGTAGTAGTATGTGAATCCTAGGTACCTGAGAAAGTTGCCAAAAGAAGCAATGTTTATCCAAAGAAGTTATGTAGGTACATAAACAAACAAAGAAACCCCACAGAAGCATAGGAAAATGGGTAGCATTGGCTAGTGTTTAGAAACATAGGCTTTTGAGTCAGCTTGGGTTTGAATACTGGCTTTTGACAAGGATTCTCTCTCTGACTAAGCTTTAGTCAGAGTCCTCTGATCCCTCTTCTCAACTGGGCCTCGTCCTTGGTCAAGTTCCTTGGCTTGCTAAGGCCAGTTCAGCAAGAATTCTGCCAAGCCAGTTTAGTAAGAATCTTTCCACCCTTGATACCTAGCCAAGTTTTTCTTAGTAATTTTTCATCTACTGACTTCCTCATCCTGCCTGTTGACTAAAATTCCTCAGCTGCCCCTGTTTTATTCAGAATTAAATTCAATATCACTTTCATATTGCAATAGCCTTGTATAAAATTTTTTTTTGCCTGTTTAACTGGTGTAATTTTTCTTTGACAGTGCTGGTTCTGTGACTTGGGGAGGACCAGATTCATCATTAGACCCCTGTATCTCTCACCCAGAACCCTACATGCATTATTTTAAAGTATTTGTCTTCACTCCTGACTGATTGATCAAGGATCCATTGGTGAGTCCAACTCCTGATACAATGTTCTGAATGATAGTCTCTTGAAACACTAAAAGAACAGATTTTGATTCTTAGGATGCAGAGCATAGTCTTGAGGCTGGGTTAGAGACTTCTGTTTTTAGAAAGGTACCATTAGTTTAGAACCTGGGAAATTCTCATTTGGTTGAACTTTATTTTTTTGGTATTTAGAGTACTCTTTTGGATTCTTTTTCTTTACAGAGATCTCATTTGTAGAAATATTTTTATGGATAATTTGTAACTTCAATGGTCTCTTTGGGAAACCTGAAATCTCCTCAAACTGGCTCACCTAAGACTTCTTTCTCATTACCTCCACTCCTTCCATATTTTATAACTTCAATCTTCCCTTTAGCTCCTTTTAATCATTTGATCTGTCCCACTTCAATACCACTACCCACTCTATCCTTTTTTCCATTGCTGCCAGACCTTTACCATTCTAGGCCCTCAACTCCCTGCTACCATATGAATATTTTGAGATTGAAGAACTGCAAAAGCAACTACCTGAGGCTGAAAAAGATAAAAAGAAAATTGGAAACACACTGGATATTTTGTTCACTCAGATGGGCTTTGGAGACACCCAGACAACTGATTAGTGTCTTCTAAGTCCCTCACCTAAAATTTTGTCCACAGCCTCCATAAAAAAATAAAATCTTAAAAGTCTCTTCCACAGATATTAGTGGAAAGATTTAGCTCTCATACTGAGTGGGTAACCTCAACATGTCTAATCTGCCAGAAATACAATTCAGATAAAAATAAAAAGTGGGACAAAGATTAGAGCCAATTCTTTTTATATATACAGTAAGTTTTGTATCACTGTGTTTATTCCTGACTCATAGCTAAGATGTTTGCATGTATCCATATATATATATATATTCATATGTATGTATACATACATACATATATGTATATAAATGTATGTATATATTAACATATGTATTTGTGATATTTTACCTGCCCCCAGATGGCATTAACAATTAATTTATAAAATCTAATACAGAGCTCTATTCTAATTGGCTTACAGATAAATAATCACATATAAATTAAATATTCCTGAAACTCCCAGTGATAATAATAATAAAAGCCCTGAACTTCTAGTAATTCCAATATGGAAAAAAATAACTATTCTCATAAAAACTAAGCAAATGTTCTCATAAACTGAATAAATCTTTAGCAAGTAAAACTAGCTTAATATTGTGGCTATAATAAAAACAGCTATGTATTCTGAGTTATTAGCATTAATTCAATACACATACATTTTGTTCTAATTGGGTTTGCTAGTCAAATAAAGTAATATTTGCTAAGTGTTTAAGATTATAAAAATAATAAGTTTGATTTTAATCAAATTGAGTCAGTATTCAGACAAAAATTATTAAATAATAATTTTGTTTTATAATATGCCTGCCTAAAAATAGTTTCTAATATCTTTTTGGTAACATGCAAATTTAGACTTATGCTAAATTAAATTAAGTAATAGATCCTAAGATAAAATACTGAAACATTTATCGCTGAGTATAAGTTTATGTACTTTTGGCTTCTTATTTTTACATGATATATATCTGAGTCTGGTAATAAATATGCTCTTTTTGCTTCATTGAAAAACTGTGCTATAAGGAAGCATATATTTATAAAAATTGTGAGATGGTATATTCATGAGTGTTGATAGTCTGCTAAGCAATGTTAATATTTGAAAAACAGCTAATAATTATCTGCTACCTAGTTTTCTCTGTAAAATAAAGTTACTAACAGTTAAAAATTATAATCAATATATGTAAATGAAACTACTAGGTACAATAAAGGCAAACAACTTCTTTAAGTAAACTATGCAAGGTAGGCAGGAACCTGCACCCCCTGCGGTGGAAGCATGGAGTCTTAACAACTGGACCGCCAGGGAAGTCCCTAGCATGGTTTTTATTAAGTAAAAAGAGAGTAATTTTGTGCTAAAGTGGAGTGGTTGTTCCAAACTGAGAGAAAGGAAAGAGTAGGACAAAATCTGAATAGATACAGAAAGTTGTAGGAAGTTTGTGGAAGAGGAACCTTATGTTGTGTGGTTAAAGCTGACTAGGATTGGGTTGGTTTATTTATAAGGTTTTGTATGTTTGCTTGTTTGATTTAATGAACTTTAGCATCAACAATATACTGATGCAAAACTAGAGCTGGGTTTTGTCTCTGTTAAAATTACTAAAGTTTTCTTGTATTACTGGTTTTCCTGAATAAGGAATTGTAAAAGAGTTTTCTTTACCTTTTGAGTAATCTGACTAGGAAACAAACATTCTGTGTTTTATCAGAATAATTTCCTCTGGTCTGTGTTGACTTTATCCTATCCTTGATTATTTAAGACATTTAATATTAAGATTATTTAACTGAGTCTTCTCATTTTTAGTAGAGCTATATTTTTTCTAATCATGGTACTTCCTATATTTACTTTTGAAATATTTTGTGACTTTTGTAAAATTGGTAGCTCAGTATTGTTTCACAGTGGCCCATCATCCTATTTAAGCATGTTTCAAACATTTTGACATTCTTGGACAACTTTTGATGTTTTGCTTTTCCCAAAAGAAATTCTCACGGAAATTTTGATCTCAGAATGATTTGAAAATCTCAGAGGACTTGTTCTTTCACCTTGTAAAGAGGTAGATATTAAAAATAATTAGGTTTATTTGATGTGTTGAATTGCATGAAAAGTGCTACGTTATATTTGTAGGGGTAAAATATGATTAATATTAATAGTTCAGAAATTATATGAACTTCCTAGTAATTTGTGAATGTACTTGCTGTACACGTCTTGGCCTTACTTTGCCTGATATTAGACAAGAACAGTATAATGTTCCTGGTCAGAATTTTTGTTATTATTGTTGTTTATTGGAGTAGACATTTTCTTTTTTGAGTTATAGTTGATTGATTGGTTGATTTTTTTTTTTTCTTTGCGGTACGCGGGCCTTTCACTGTTGTGGCCTCTCCCGTTGCGGAGCACAGGCTCCAGACACGCAGGCTCAGTGGCCATGGCTCACGGGCCCAGCCGCTCCGCGGCATGTGGGATCTTCCCAGACCGGGACACGAACCTGTGTCCCCTGCATAGGCAGGCGGACTCTCAACCACTGTGCCACCAGGGAAGCCCGATTGATTGATTTTTTAAATATAGATTTTATTCCTACAGTACAAATTTATTTCCTTTATGTTTTGCAATTACTTTATGTCAGTTTTTTTGCCGCATGACATGTGGGATCCTAGTTCCCCAACCAGGGATTGAACCTGAACCCCCTGCATTGGAAGCACGGAGTTTTAACCACTGGACCACCAGGGAAGTCCCTATAGTTGAGTTATAATACTAATAAGTTTCAGGTGTACAACATAGTGATTCACAATTTTTAAAGGTTATACTCCATTTATAGTTACTGTAAAATATAGGCTATATTCTCTGTGTTGTACAATATATCCTTGTAGCTTATTTATTTTATACATAGTAGTTTGTACCTCTTAATCCCTACCCCTATCTTGCTTCTCACTCCTTCCCTCTCCTGACTGGTAACCACTAGTTTGTTGTCTATATCTGTGAGTCTGTTTCCTTTTTGTTATATTCACTAGTATCTTTTAGTTTTAGATTCTACCCATAAGTGATAACATAGAGTATTTGTCTTAGTGTTTGACAGTTCACAAAGCATAATGCTCTCTAACTCCATCCATGTTGTTGCAAATGGCACAATTTCATCCATTTTTATGTCTAAGTAGTATTCCATTGTATATATACATATACCTCAGGGGGCCTTAAGGCAGCCTTTCTGCTGGTGGGTGGGGCTAGTAGGCACCCAGTTAGTTGCGTGGCCTGAAGCATCCCAGTACAGGCCTACAGGCTGGAGGGCAGGGGTGGGGCTGTGTCCTGAAGCTAAAAAGCTAGAGGGAGGATTCCACAATGGTAGCTGCCAGCAGCAGTGTCCAAGTGGTAGAATAAGCTCAACAAAATGGCTATCGCCTATATCTGTGTCCCCAGGGTGACCTTCTGTTTCCTCCTGCCTCTCTGGGATACTTTCCAAGATTAGCAGGTTGATCCTACCCAGGCTCCTTTCTGTCCTGGATCCTGGAGTGGGTGAGATTTTGTGTGCACCCTTTAAGAGTGGTGTCTCTTTTTCCCCCAACCCTCTGGGACTCCCTTAAGTAATCTCCACAGGCCTTTAAAGCCAAATGCTCTGGGGGTTTGTCTTCCTGGTGCAGGACTCTTGGGCTAGGGAGCCTGATTTGGGGCTCAGACCCCTCACTCCTTTGTGAGAACCTCTGCAATTTTAATCATTCTCCCTTTTATACGTTGCCCACCCAGGAGTATGGGGCTTGACTACACTGCAACTCCACCCCCTCCTACCTGACTTATGGTTACTTCTTTATATCTTTAGGTGTAGAAGATATTTTTTGGTAGGTTCATGTGTTTTTCATCAATGGTAGTCTGTAAATGGTTATAATTTTGGTGTGCATGCTAGAGGACATGAGCTCAAGGTCTTTCTACTTTACCATCTTGACCAATCTTCTCTGTTATTAAGTGTTGTATGCTACAGAAACAACCAGATTTTCTTTGTCAATTTTATTATTTTATAAGGAACACTTATCAGAGCCTTAACCACAGCCATTTTAAGACTTTTGTAATTCACAGATAGTTTTACTCTGATACTTCCTTGAGAGTTCTTATAATCAGCTATAGGTCAAAATGCATCATCTTCAATGAAAAGGGGCTGTCTCAGAGACTTATAGAAAGGACTGTTCCAGGTACTCGGGGGCACAGGCCTCTGATGGCGTTTCTTAAATAATTTTAAGACCACCCCACTGGATTGACTCAGAATTTTCAGAATTCTAGTGGGGAAGCTGATGGATTCATAAGACTACTAACCCAAATTCAAGGAGAACAATAATTAAATAAACTGATGAGTAATGATTATGTGTTTTGTTTGGAATAATGACACTTTAATTTTTTATTTTATGGATATAAGAAACTCTTTTTTCTTTTAAGATAAAGTAGTTTCTCTTAAGCTATCTATAATTCATAATAATTTAACAGAATATATTTTATAAACAGAAATTAAACATTTCTCTTTTTCTCCCTTCCTGATCCCTCAAGAAGTCTGAAACTCTTATTGAGTATTCTTATTTTCATGGCAAGATAATTATTTGCATAGATTCAATAATAATCTATCTTCCTTGAAAGAGGATATAATTGAGAAAATGATTAAATAACAAAAGCTTTGACTATGATATTTGAGAATAATGTGTCAAATCAGATATGATTCTATAGTTTTAAGGAACAAAGGTTAAATTTATGGAGCCAATACTTAAAAAGCCCTATTGGGAAAAACCAGTCTGACATCTGGATTACATAGTTCCCAGCTTTACAAGAGAGTAAGAAAGATCACTTCCTGGATTGTTGAGGATATTTTAGGGGACCTCAATAAGGGAGGACTTTACCCAAATCTGTAGGTAATGTAGATGAAGTGGCAAGTTCTTGGCTTGACTTCCTAGACTCAAGAGGCTTTTAAAAGTCCAGTCTTATATTCCTTATGAAAAGTTCCATCAAAGCTAACTTTAAAAGGCCTGTATGGCTAATTACTATCTTTGTTGCCCTTATGTAATAATCAAGCCAAATCTAATGAGAACAGACTTAATTTTAAAATAAGAATAATATGATTTATCTTTGATCAAAAGGGGGTTTGATATAGAGAGAAATTTTATATTTCAATAGAAGACACACCCTTGTGGGTTATCAGACTCTGGTACTACTTATCATCTTTGAGCTATTTTTTACTTCTTTGTTAACTACACAGTTTTATTATCTACCTGGAAGTTGGACTGGATCCTGCAATCTTGCACATTTGGTCATCCTTAACAGTTTAAAAATTTTTCTAGTTTCCTTCAATACCTGGATACAAATCTCCAAACTAACATTTCTAATATTTCTCCTACCCTCTTGATTTGGCATCACTGATAACTAAAACTTGACTTCCTAGATTCTTATTGGGCATCTAGGTTGTCTTTTAGCTCAATTTTCCCCTCGAATATAAAGACGCCTTGTGAGATGAAGTGGGCAACCTGATAAAAATTTCAAAGGACTCATCACCACAGCAGAATATGGGCAAACTTCATGCCTGGAACCACTGTTGTGTAGGCCACTCAGGAAGCTCACCAGAACTCTACATCTTCCATGTTCTACTCCAGGAAATAGCCATGAATCTGGACAATTTCACTAAAACCTCTCATATGTCTAAGCCATAACCATACATTCAAACTGCAAATTGGGAAATCTACCACTTTGCCACTGTCATACTCATTCCAATATCTAAAGAAGTTTTGGGTCCAACATTTAGGAATCTTCTTGACTTCTTGCCCTTCGGACACAGAAACTGGGTTTATAGTCTGCTCAAACCATTCATATTATTTTTATTTTCATAGAAATTCCCCTCATTAAGCGCTATCCAGTAAATATCCTCTACTACCAGTTCTTAAGAGATAGTTCAGCTGGACCTTAATGAAAAAAGGTGACTGAACAAGAAACAATGTTGTATTTCTTTGTATAATAGGAGAGGCTTACAAGAACTCCCTCCTTGATTAAACGTTAGTCAGGCTCCTCTGAGCCCTCTTCTCAACTAGGCCTTGTCATTAGCCTGCCATCCTTGGCCTGCTGAGCCCACTTTAGCAAGAATCTCACCAAGCCAGTTTAGCAAGAATCCCCCCACCCTTTATAACCTCGCCAACTTCCTCTTAGTAATTTTCCATCCACTGACTCTCACGCTGCCCATTGGCTATAAATCCCCAGCTTCCCCTATTACATTCAAAGTGAAGTGCGATCTTTCTCCCCTATTGCAATAGTCTTGAATAAAGTCTTCCTTCCCTGTTTAAATCTTCCTGGTGCAATTTTTCTTTGATACTTTGTCACTTAGAAGTTGTATAAACTTGTTCAAATTATTTCATTTCTGTGTGCCAGTTTCCTCATATGTAAAATGACAGTGATAATAGTATCTACAGCCTATGGGCTTTGTGTTTCCTTTGTCAGGACTATATGAAATATTTTTAAACTGCTTAAAACAAAAATTGTAGCAGTACATAATAAAAAGTCAATAAGTATTAGCTATTATTATTAGAACACATTTCCAGGGTCTTATCCTGCCCATATACAATATAAAATTAATATAATCAAAGAATGGTAAAGAAACACTTCAGCAGGCAATAATTCTTTAATGCTTACAGATAATAATACATTTTCTAAGCATTGTGCTAGATACAGAATAGAAGCACATTTTGGGGAAAAAATAACCAAAATGGACTCTTACAGAGCATGTGCTATTGCTATATGCCAAGCACTGTGCTAGTAACTAAAACTACAAAGATGAATAAGCTATGATCTTGGCCCTTGAGTAGCTCACAGTCAAGTGGGAGACGTACACATAAAAACAAATCATTGCAGTTGAGGAGGTTTAGATATAAGTGACAAATCAGAATTGCCGTTTTCAAGAAATTATGACAGCATTAATGTGGAGAATAGCTTGGAGGGCAATGAGACAAGGAGGGAGACCAATGAGTTTACTAATGTAATAATTCAGGTAAAGAACAATGAATGTCTGAACAAAGGCACTAGCAACAGGGAGGAAGGGAGAGGGTATAACAGTATTAAAATATGAAGGCCTGTCATGTGGAATTATTTAGATTTATTTTTTTCCTGGTAGTACATCAGAGATTTAGATTTAAGGAGAGCAGATTACTGGGAATCAGAGTTACAGAAAAGGAAAAACTAAGCAGCTCCTTCATGAAGCACTTCCTGTAATTGGAGGAATTTAGAATAGAGTATGAATGAACATTTTTAAAGTATCTGTATTTTGGCATGGAATTAACTTAGTCTACTTCCTCTCCTTTATCCTATGCCCCAGCCAAATGTCTTATTATTATTTCCTGAACAGGCCTTATATTTTTCTACCTCTATGCCTTTATATTAACCCATGCCATTCCCACTGATGTAAGTCCTTCCTCCTTACATATAATGTGACTGAAATATATGTTGAGTATATTTCTTTAAATTACTAAAAATCCTAATTTAAAGAGGAATGTGAAGTTTCAACAGTCTGACATTATGATTCCACTCTGTTGTTACTGATTTCTGGTGTCATTTCATAAATTTATTGCCAAACCAATTTCTTTTTATATGATTCTCTCTAATATACATGTACAATGTGAAAGGATTCCCCCCATCTAGTTAATTTTCTCTTTAAATAGTAAGTCTCTAATATTGAATATATTGCTTTATTATATGGTCTTGAAGAACAGAAAATTTAAGTATAGTGTTTCAAATAATGTTATTCAAGTTTCCTATTGGGTATTTGAGATTTTCCATGTGTTATGGACTGAATTGTGTCCTGTTAAAAATTCATATGTTGAACCCTAACCCACCCATATATAACTGCATTTGAAGATAGGAGTTTTAGGGAGGTACTTATGGTTAAATAAGTTAATAAGGTTGAGACCTTAATCCAACAGAATTAGAGTCCTTATAAGAAGAGATACCAGAGATCCCTCCCCCCACCACCCCTTTTGCTCAGAGAAATGGTCATGTGAAGACACAGCAAGAAGGTGGCCATCTGAAAATCCAGGAGAGAGCTCTCATGGGAAACAAAACCCTGCTGGGTATTGGTATGGAATTTTCAGCCTCCAGAATTGTGAGAAAGTAAATTTCTGTTGTTTAAGCTACATAGTCTCTCGCATTCAGTTATGGTGGTCTGAGAAGACTAAAACAGAACTTAATACTGTGAAATGGTGCTGCTGTAACAAATACCTAAGAATGTGTAAGTGACTTTGGAACTGGGTATTGGTAAAGATTTGAAGAGTTTACAGATAAATGATAGAAAAAGCCTACATTATCTTGAAGGGTCTGTTGGATGTTAAAGGCAATTCCACTGAGACTCAGATGGAAATGAAGAACATATTATTGGAAATTGAAGGAAAGAGGATCTTGTTATAAAATGATAAAAAATTTAGCTGAATTGTATTCTAGTGTCTCGTGGAAAGTATAACTTGTGAGCTATGAAATTGGATATTTAGCTGAGATTTCTAAGCAAAGAATTGAAGATGCAGCCTTGCTTCTCCTTACTGCTTATTGTAATAATGTGAGATGAGAGAGAGAAATTAAAGAAATGTTTAAGTAAAAAGGAACCTGAACTTGAAGAATTGGAAAATTCTCAGTTTATCCATACTACAAAAAATGTGAAAGTGTGTTCCAAATATAACACTAAAGATGTGGCTAAACAATCATTTGATAAGGAGGTTACAATGGATGTGAACCAGGCACTTCAGCCAAAGCCAGCAACAGAGATGGGATTATACCAGCAGACAATACTAGCTTGCACCAAAAGGAACAGAGACAGGATGAATAAAAGGGAGGCTTTTGGATTTCTGCAGGATGAGACAGTAGAGCTCTTTGGTTGTGAAGGAGCATTCGTCAAGAAGACAAGTATGACCGTGAGGTCATTTCAATTATCAAGGCTGCCTTCTTGGTTTCAAAGGGTGGGGTCACTGCCTCCATTTCAGCAGGGTGGACTGCTGCTGACTGGAGCCTTGCAGGCAGGACTGCTAACTAGGGCCCTTGATTTTGGTGACCCTATGGGCCTGGAGTGCAGAGCATTGAATCAAAGATGATTATTCGTAAGACTTAAGATCTAATGGACACATTGTTTGCAAATATTTTCTCCTATTCTGTGGGTTGTCTTTTCATTTGGCTTATGGTTTTCTTTGCTGTGCAAAAGCTTTTAAGTTTAAGTAGGTCCCAGTTGTTTATTTTTGTTCTTATTTTCATTACTCTAGGAGATGGATCCAAAAAGATACTGCTGCAATTTATGTCAAAAAGTGTCTTGCCTATGTTTTCCTCTAAGAGTTTTATAATATCTGGTCTTACATTTAGGTCTTTAATCCATTTTGAGTTTATTTTTGTTTAGGGTGTTAGGGAGTGTTCTAATTTCATTCTTTTACATGTAGCTATCCAGTTTTCCCAGCACCACATATTGAAGAGATTGTCTTTTCTCCATTGTATATTCTTGCCTCCTTTGTCATAGATTAATTGACCATAAGTGAGTGGGTTTATCTCTGGGCTTTCTGTCCTGTTCCATTGATATATATTTCTGTTTTTGTGCCAGTACCATACTGTTTTAATTACTGTAGCTTTGTAGTATAGTCTGAAGCCAGGGAGCCTCCTCCAGCTCCATTTTTCTTTATCAAGATTGCTTTTGCTATTCAGGGTCTTTTGTGTTTCTATAAAAACTTTAAAATGTTTTGTTCTAGTTCTGCAAATAATGCCATTGGTAATGATAGGAATTGCACTGAATTATAGATTGCCTTGGGTAGTATGATCATTTTGACAATATTGATTCTTCCAATCCAAGAACATGGTAAATCTTTCCATCTGTTTGTGTCATCTCACATTTCTTTCATCAGCATCTTATAGTGTTTGGAGTACAGTTCTTTTGCTTCCTTAGGTAGGTTTATTTCTAGGTATTTTATTCTTTTTGATACAGTGGTAAATAGGATTATTTCCTTAATTTCTCTTTCTGATCTTTTGTTGTTAGTGTATAGAAATGCAAGACATTTCCGTGTATTAATTTTGTATCCAACTTTACTGAAGTTGATTGATGAGCTCTAGTAGTTCTCTGGTAGTGTCTTTAGGAGATTCTATGTATAGTATCATGTCATCTGAAAACAGTGACAGACAAGTGATTAATTTCCAAAATATACAAACAGCTCATACAGCTCAATATAAAAAAAAAACAATCAAAAAAACGGGCAGAAGATCTAATTAGACATTTCTCCAAAGAAGATAGACAGATGGCCAAAAAGCACATGAAAAAATGCTCAACATCACTAATTATTAGAGAAATGTAAGTCAAAACTACAATGAAGTATCACCTCACACCAGTCAGAATGGCCATTATCAAAAAGTCTACAAATAATAAATGCTGGAGGGGGTGTGGAGAAAAAGGAACCCTCCTACACTGTTAGTGGGAATGTAAATTGGTACACCCACTATGGGGAACAGTATGGAGGTTCCTTAAAAAACTGAAAAGAGGGAATTCCCTGGAAGTCCAGGGGTTAGGACTCTCACTGTCAAGGGCCTGGGTACAATCCCTGGTCGGGGAACTAAGATACTACAAGCTGTGCAGCTTAGCAAAAAAAAAAAAAAAAAAAAAAACCTAAAAACAGAGTCACCATATGACCCTGCAATCCCACTCCTGGGCATATCCAGAGTAAACCATAATTCTAAAAGATACATGCACCCCAATGTTCATTGCAGCACTATGTACAATAACCAAGAAATTTAAGCAACCTAAATGTCCATCGACATGAATGGATAA
The DNA here is from genome assembly GCF_003031525.2 of Neophocaena asiaeorientalis asiaeorientalis. NCBI lineage: Eukaryota > Metazoa > Chordata > Mammalia > Artiodactyla > Phocoenidae > Neophocaena > Neophocaena asiaeorientalis. Next base: position 383,909 of record NW_020172628.1, read on the forward strand.
AGAAGATGTGGTGTACATATATACAATGGAATATTACTCAGCCATAAAAAGGAAAGAAATAATGCCATTTGTAGCAATATGGATGGACCCAGAGATTATCATACTAAGTGAAGTAAGCCAGACAAAGACAACTGTCATAAGATATTGTTTATATGTGGAATCTTAAAAAAAAAAAAGACACAAATGAACTTACTTCCAAACCAGAAACAGACTCACAAACACAGAAAACATACTTATGGTTACCAAAAGGGAAAGAGGGGTGGAGGGAGGGATAAATTAGGAGTCTGGAATTAACATATACACACTACTATGTGTAAAACCGATAACCATAAGGACCTACTGTATAGCACAGGGAACTATTCTCAATATTTTGTAATAACCTATAAGGGAAAAGAATCTGAGAAAGAACATACATCTACATATATCTATATACATATAGATATATAACTGAATTGTTGTGCTGTATACCTGAAATTTACACGATATTGTAAATCAACTAGACTTCGATAACAAAATTAAAAAAGAATCTAATGGAATTTGCCTTTGTAGATTTTGGACTCACTTGGGACCTGTCACACCTTTCTTCTTTCCTATTTCTCCCTTTTGGAATGAGAATGTCTGTCCTATGCCTGTCCCACCACTGTACTTTGGAAGCACATAACTTGTCTAGTTTCACAAATTCACAGCTGGAAAGGAATTTTGCCTCAGAATGAATTGTACCTCGAGTCTCACTCATACTTTATTTAGATGATATTTAGATGAGACTTTGAAGTTTAGACTTTAAAGATGATGCTGGAATGAGCTAAGACTTTTTGTGCTGTTGGGATAGAGTGAATGTATTTTGTATGCAATAAGGACAAGACATTTGGGGTACTAGAGAGCAGAATATTATGGACTGAATTGTGCTCCCCAAATTCATACATTGAAGACTTAATCCCCAATGTGACTGTATTTGGAGATAGGGGCTTTATAGGGGTAATTAATACTAAGTAAGATAATAAGAGTGGTGCTGTCATCCAATAGGGTTAGTGTCCATATAATAAGAGGAAGAGATAGTAGATCTCTCTCTCTCTCTCTCTCTCTCTCTCTCTCTCTCTCTCTCTCTCTCTGCACACAGAAAAATTCATGTGAGGAAACAGTGAGATGGTAGCTGTTTGCAAGCCATGAAGAGAGTCCTCACCTGAAACCAAACCCTGTCAGACCTTGATCTATGACTGCTAGCCTCCAAAACTGTGAGAAAATTAATTTCTGTTGTTTAAGATATGCAGTATAGGGCTTCCCTGGTGGCGTAGTTGTTGAGAGTCCTCCTGCCAATGCAGGGGACACAGGTTCATGCCCCGGTCCAGGAAGATCCCACATGCCGTGGAGCGGCTGGGCCCGTGAGCCATGGCCGCTGAGCCTGCACGTCCGAGTACTGCAAAAAAAAAAAAAAGAAAAAAAAAAAAGATATGCAGTATATGATATTTTGTTATGGCGCTCAGCTCAAGGAGACTAATACACCATGTCTTCTCTTTTTTTCCCCCCTTTTTTGCTTTACTTTGTAACAAATAGTCTCTGGCTCTCTTTCTTGTCTCTCTGTCTTCCAAAACCTTTTACATACATGGCTGAATAAATGAAGAGAGTTCCACTGTAATGACAGAATAATTTTTTTACACACTTTTCCTTTTATCTGCTACATGTTTATATTGGCTACGTCCCTTTGTATTATTATATTTTTTTAATCTTGGTCATTCATAAACAGAACAAAAATAAAATCAGAGAAGGCAGAGAGTGGTAATAGGTAGCCATCTGGGCTTTTGGTAGTGTTGCATTAGAGGGCATGTATTGCTGTCTTGGAAAAACCCACAGAAGAGATTAATATTGGAAGGTGTAGTGCCATCTGTTAGAAAGGCAGCAAAAATTATGAGGAAGCCCTGTGACCAACAGTTTAGGAAAACAGCTCCTATACAGTAGTTTGCTTACTAGCTTTGTAACTTTCTGGTTTTATAGAAGGAAAAGAGATTTTCTAATTTCATTCTGAAGGATATTTTTTCATCTTCTTAAAATGCCACCATCACCAATATAACCAGCAACATATTTCTTTCTGGTGTTATAGGTAAGGAGTTTAATATCTATGGACAATTCAATTTCAAGAAATTGAAACATCTGCTGTCAGAAGTTTCCCCTATTTTCAAAGATAGGCTAGACTCAGTGGGTACAGTATTCAGATCCTAAATTTACTAAATAATTGGTTAACTGCCTACTGCCTTTTTTTCACCTATAAATTAAGAAATTATCTTTGCTATCTCACTCATACACATGGGGTTCTAAGGGGATAGAGGCAAAGCAAGCAGCTTTTCCAAGAATGGAGTGGAGCTCCTATGAGGAGATTCAGAAACATAATTCTATGTTCTCAAACACCTGAACTATAGATCTAGGGTTTAATATCACTTTTTTTGGTCTGAAACCAAATAGAATCTTAGTTCCAATTGATAGTTAAGCCTTGCGTAAATCTCAAAAGTATACTGGAGCATATTAGTTTTCTATTGCTGTATAACAAATTACCACAAATTTAGCAACTTAAAACAATACCCATTTATTTGCTCATAGTTCTGTGGGTCAGAATTTCAGGTGGGCTCACCTGGCTTCTCCACTTAGGGTCTCACAAGGCTGAAATTGAGTTGTTAGCTGGATGGTCTCTTGGAGGCCCTGTGGAAGAATCCAAATACAATCTCATTTAGATTGTTGGCAAAATTCAGGCCCTTGTAGTACTGAAGTACTCATTTTCTTGCTGTCAGCTCTCATCTTATAGAGGCCATTCTCAGGTCCTTTTCCTATGATCCCCTCCATCTCAGCAATGGAGAACCTCCTTAATGTCAAATTCTCTCACACTTTCAATCTCTCTGAATTCTTCTTCTGCTACTGTCCGGATAAAACTCTCTGCTTTAAGGGCTCATATGATAGCTCAGGCCTACGTGGATAATCTCTTTATCTTAAGGTCAATGGATTGGTAAACTTAATTAAATATGCAAAAATCCCTTTTCTCTGGTAACATAATAGAAGGAAGGGAGGAAGGAAGGAAAACAATTAAAGCAGTAAAAGAGTAAAACAATGAAAATGAAATGAAAGTGAAAAACAAAAAAAAAATTCAGATTTCAGATTTTAGAGTATGATAATGTTTGGAAACAAGAAAAAAATGTATATTTTTGGAAATAACCCTATGGGCTAGGTTCAATGTTTAAAAGTTTTGAAGTTTACAAGTATAGTAGATCAGGGTTATTCTCTGTATGACATCTACTAGACAAATTGTTAAATTGTTTCTATAGCTTGGCTATTGTGATCTATATTGAAACAAACATAAGAGGGCATATATTGTTTTGGGATACTGATTTCATTTCCTTGGGTTACATACCCAGAAGTGGGGCTGCTGGATCATATGTCAGTTCTATTTTTAATTTTTTGAGAAACTAATATTGTTTTCCATAGTGCATACACCAACTTACATTCCCAACAGCAGGGCACCAGGGTTTCTTTTTCTCCATATCCTTGCCAGCATTTGCTATCTTTTGTTTTTTTGATAACAGCCATCCAAATAGGTGTTAGGTCATATTTCATTGTGTTTTAGATTTGGATTTCCCTGATGTTTAGTGATGTTGAGCACCTTTTCATGTAATTGTTGTCCATTTGTATGTCTTCTTTGGAGAAATGTCTAGTCGAGTCCTATGCCCATTTTTAAATAAGATTGTATTTTTGCTATTGAACATAAAAATTCCTTATATATTTTGGATATTAACCTCTTATCAGACATATGGTTTGCAAATATTTTCTCCCATTCTGTGAGTTGCCTTTTCATTTTGTTGATTGTTTCTTTTGCTGAGCAGAAAATTTTTAGTGTGATGTAGTCCCACTTGTTGGTTTTTGCATTTGTTGCTTGTGTTGTTGGTGTCATATTTTTTAAAAAAATCATTGCCAAGACCTATGTAAAGGAGGTTTTCCCTTTTCTTTTAGGAGCTTTATGGTTTCAGTTCTTATGTTTAAGTCCTTAATTAGATTCAAGGTGATTTTTATAAGTGGTGTGTGTAAGGTAGGGGTCCAATTTCATTCTTTTTCATGTGAATATCCAGTTTTCTCAACACCATTTATTGAAGAGAGACTATCCTTTCCCCACTGAGTATTGTTGGCTCCCTTGTCAAATAGTACTTGACCATATATGTGAAGATTTGTTTCTGGGCTCTCTATTCTGTTCCATTGGTTTACTGTGTCTGTTTTATGCCAGACTCAAACTGTTTTGATTACTGTAGCTTTGTAATATATTATGAAATCAGGATTGTGATGCCTCAATTTTGTTCTTTGTGACCATTATCATGTCTATTTGGTGTATTTTGTGGTTCCATATGAATTTTATGATTGTTTTGTCTATTTATGTGAGAAATCTGGCTTCCTTTTGTGGGGTATAGTTCCAATGGTGATTTAATTTTCAGAGGCATTAAGGTGTTATTTTGGTCCGATTTTTTATCTCCTGCTCCGGAGGTCCTGTTGGAATCTACTTGTGTTGCCTGCAGGAACAAAGAGGCTTTTCTGGACCAGGATGCTTGTCATTGAAGGGTCCACCCACTGGACCTCTCCAGCACAGAAATGTGAGTGTATAGGAGGGATTAGAGGAAGACCAGACTTGAGCAAGGAAGACCTGTTAGTTTAGTAGAGTGATGTGATAGAAATGGCCTGGTTAAGGTGATGATAGTGGAATTATAGAGAAGCATATGGGCTCAAAGGATATTTCAAGTGTGTAATGCTTAGTAATGAGTTAAATGTGACAGGTAAAGGAGAGATAGGACTCTAAGCAGACTCCTAGTTTGTTTGTTTGTTTGCTTTTAATTTAATGGAGGATTGTCATCCATTCGCCAAGATAGGAAGGCAGTTTATGCTTTCTCATTTCAGGGCCCTCTAGTTGCTGATTAGTCTTCTTGTGAGAAAGAACACTTTTCACTCATTTCTTCACTGCTGCTTCACCCTCCATAGAAGCCTTACTCATGCTTTGACACTTTTGACATGCTTTATAGTGTCTTTTCCTCCAAATGATTTTATATTTTCATTATTCATCTTTCATTATTATTATTATATTTATAATATCACATATTATATCCCCTATAGAATTTTTTGAACCTCCATATTGATTATCATAATTTTCTTATGTATTAATTGTGCTTTGTACTAATTTCCTGAAATAGACAAAACTTATTGAGAAAAGGGGCTGTGTACTCAACACAGCACTGTTAGAAAGTAATTATTCAATGCATGTTTACTGAATAAATGAACAGATGAATAAATAAATGGTATTAATTATACGGTATGTTCACCAGAGTATTAGTAATAGCATTGAGTTTTTCCTAGTATACTCTAGATGTATATCACATAGAAATGTTGAAAACTATTCTGCATATAGCATATGCACCACAGCATACACAGACACACACAAAATAAATAACACTATCCCTGCCTTAGCCCTAATCACAATAAAAATCACTCTCTCTATGAGCATAATTTCCTTTGCCAAGCCTATTACATTTCTAAGTTTCTGTGAGATATTTTAAGTCATATTTAAAAGTAACATTATTTTGTATTCAATACCTAAACCTGCCATAAATTTAAGACTAGCAAGGGACTGAAGACTTAAGAAAATCGAGGATCATTCAATGACAGGATTAATTAAAACTTATTTTTTCTCTGTTTCAACCCCTGCCTGAACTAAATTCTGTAGATAGTGCATATTCACTGAGATACCAGATAATTCAAGCGTTGACTGGTAAGAGCATCCTTAGAGATGAGGAGTTTTTATAAAATAGTCCAGAAACCAAGTACATTGAGCATAATATGGTTTGTTTACACCCATATCACTAATACTATTCTGACTCCCAAACTTGTCTGCCTTCAGGCATCTCAGATCAACTTTATGATACAAGATATACATCTTTGGCTAAAGCTAGATACACTGATTCATAAACATTTCACTGTCTTTAATATTGCTTTCTCACATATGGGGTCAGGTCTCTTGGCTCCCTTTCTAATAGATGACACATTCTGTCAGAAGTTAAAACTGCAGTCTGTGACAATGGAAGAAACAGAAGCTATCTTGTATCTACTTCAGAGACTAAATTTATATGTGATCTCAATTAGCACAGTGCCCTCAACTACTGAGCTACCAAGACACATGCAATAATGTCTGTTCTACTGAGAATCTATTCATTTTTTCTTAATCAAAAATATTTGTCACCAGATCAGTTCTTTGGTATACTTGATTTTGCAATACCCCCCTTAACTTTCTACCACATAAAGTTTACTTCCACTTGCAAGTACACTCTTCTTCTGGGTATCTCTCCTCTCTGCCTCTCTGTCTCTGCCTCTCTTAATGACATAATCTATCTTCCACCCAGTGACTCAAGAATGTCATATGGTGTTATGTTAGACTAATGAATCTCTTCCTTATTTTTGGCATATCAACTTTTCTTTTCAGCTTCATCATTCATAATTGTCCCAATTTATCATGCTCTCCATCCATACCAGATTACTTGACATTTTTTATATGATATATTCTTCATGCTTTCTTATTTTTGCCTATGCTTTCTTTCTACTGGAAACATACTTCTCTTCCCTTTACTTTGCCAACCTCTTTTATGACTTCTGTGAAGCCTTCCCCAGGCCTTTAGGTAAAAGCAATTACTACTTTTCTTTTTTTCCATTACTCTTTTATTTATATTACTCAATTTCTTGTTGAGGTATAACTGACAAAACTGTATATATTTAAGGTTTACAACTTGATGCATTAATATATATATATAAACACACAGAAATACCAAAATCAAGCTAATTAACATATTCATCACCTCACGTAGTTACCATTTTCTTTGTGTGTGTGTGGCAAGAACACTTAGGATATACCCTCAGCGAATTTTAAGTATACAATATTGTTAACAATAGTCACATTGTTTTACATTAGATAGCCACAGATTTTTCATCTTGCATAACTAAAGCTTTTTACCCCTTGTTTGATATATGCTCATTTCACCCTTCCTCCAGTCCCTGGAAACCACCATTCTACTCTCTGCCTTCATGATTTTGACTATTTTAGTTTCTACATATAAGTGAGATCATGTGGTATTTGTCTTTCTGTATCTGGCACCCTTGTCAAAGGTCAGTTAACCGTAGATGTGTGGATTTATTTCTGGGCTATCTATTCTGTTCCATTGGCCTGTATGTGTCTTTATGCCAGTACCATACTCTTTTGGTTACTGTGGCTTTGTAATATACTTTGAAACCAGGAAATGTAATGCCTCCAGATTTGTCCTTCTTGATCAATATTCCTTTGAGTCTTCAGGGTCTTTTGTGGTTTCATCTGAATTTTAAAAATGTTTTCCTATTTCTGTAAAGAATGCCATTAAGATTTTGGTAAGGAATTGCATTGAATCTTTAGATCACTTTGGGTGGTATGGACATTTTATCAATATTAAATCTTCCAGTCTGTAAACATGGGATGCCTTTCCATTTATCTGTGTCTTCTTTAATTTCTTTCATCAGTGTACAAGTCTTTCATCTCTTTGGTTAAGTTTATTCCTAAGTATTTTATTTCTTTTGTTGTTATTGTAAATGAGGTTTTTCCTTAATTACCTTTTCAGAAAGTTCATTGTTTGTATATAGATACATGACTGATTTTTTATGTTGATTTTGCATCTTGCAACTTTGCTGAGTTTATTAGTTCTAACAGTTTTGTTTTTTTGGTTACATCTTTAAGGTTTTCTACATATATGATCCTGTCATCTGCAAACAGATATAAATTTACTTCTTCCTTTCCAATTTGAATGACTTTTTCTTTTTCTTGTCTAATTGCTCTGGCTAGAACTTCCAGTACTATGCTGAAAAGAAGTGAAGAGTGTGGACATTCTGTCTTAAAGGGAAAGGTTTTGGTTTTTCCCCATTCTTTATGATTTTAGGTCGCGCTTTTCATATATGGCCTTTATTGTGTTATGGTAAGTTTCCAATATACTTGATGTATACTTGAATTAAGATCATCCACTATGTTGGTCACATTTATAAGATATACATATGAATCTCTGCCTGTCTCTTTCATAGTAAGTGATCAGTACATTATATCTCAGCATGTTATCACTTTTTACAATTGTATGAGAACAAAATAATTCCATATGTTTCCCTCTCACATTACAGGCATACCTCATTCTATTGTGCTTCACATTATGTGCTTTGCAGATATTGTGTTTTTTATAAACTGATGGTTTGTGGTAAACATGTGCAAGTCTGTTGGCACCACTTTTCCAACAATGTGACTCACTTCATGTCTCTGTATCACATTTTGGTAATTCTCACAGTATTTCAAACACTCCACCAGCTAAAAAATTATGACTTGCTGAAGGCTCAGATTATTGTTAGCATTTTTTAGCAATAAAGAATTTTTAAGTTAAGGTATATGCATTGTTTCTTCAGATATAAAGCTATTGCACACTTAATAGACTACAATATAGTATAAACATAACTTTATATGCATTGAAAAACCAAAAAAAATGTGTGACTCACTTTATTGCAGTGGTCTGGAACTGAATCTGCAATATCTGAGGTATGCCTGTGTATTCCAGGGTTCAAAGCTTAATTATTTTTTAAATTGACTTTGCAAGTTCACTCCATGTATCTAGTGTATTGTTCTTTTAATTATTTTATTTTCTATGCTTAAAAAGTATTATTATAGATGTGTTATGACATTATATGTAATTTCAAATACTGTCAAAAGTATGCAAGTATAAATTATAAACAACAAAAATGAAATGTCTAATATATTACATTTGCTAGTTCAGAAAATAATTTCCTGAGCTTCAACCCCTGCCTTTATGCTCACAATTTTCAGAACTAAGATTTTCTGACTCCAAAGACAAATAGATCATTATAGCAGGTGTAAATTGAACTTTTTTAAAAAATGTAGTAGCGTCAAGTATTTTATACTTAAAAAAGCAGCCATTGCAGCATACCTGGTTATTCTTGTCTGTTCAGTTTTTTTTTGTATAACATTTAACTTTATAATATACTATATACATTATTTATTTAGTATGTCTGTTGTCCATCTCTCATGATCATATTTAAGTTTTACAAGGGCAAAGATCTTTTCTTTTTAAAAATTATTCACTGATGTATATCAAGTGCCTAGAATAGCACCTGCCACACCATAGGAAATCAAGAAATTTTAGTTGAGTGAATGAGTGAACTACCCCTTACCTTAACCTTGTATCCCATCAATCTCTTCCCAATCCCTTCTCATTATTCTTTTTCTTCTCAATTTATATTCATGACTTAAATTATGATATTTAGGATTCTGGCCTAACTATTCTCTTGGAAAAAAAGTTATCTACCATTTCAATGACCTCCTAAATACTAGACAAAATGGCACATTTCAACACCTTATTCTATCTTAGGCTACATTTGACACTCTTGGTCAGAACCGACTTCTCGAAACCTGCCACTACCTTTTATTTCCATTATAATATACTCTCCTTTTTATTTCTTCTCTCTGATTTTTCCTTCTCTGATTTCTTCCTGGGCTCTTCTTCTGTGAGCCTCATAAATACTGATGTTTATCTCTAGAGAGCCTCTACTGACCCACTGCTCTCTTCAATCTGCATACTTCCCATGAGTAATCTAATCCATGATTATAGTATCAACTATCATGTCTAACTCACACAATCTATAGTTACAAAACAGATCACTATACCAAGTTTCAGAATTATGTATCTAACTACTTGCTGAATAACTCCTTTTGGGAAGGCCAATGTTATCTTAGACTCTACAACACAAATAACTAAACTCAGCTTAACAACTAAAATTGTTATGTTTATCCTGCCTTCCCTACTAAATGGTACCATCAGTCATTCACACACCCAAACTAGAAATCTGGACATGATCCTTGAATCTTTCTCCCTCTCACTCAGTCGATCAACAGATCTTACTGTCTTATCATATATATTTTTTTCCTTTAATGTGACTAATTACCATTTCTATCAATATCACCCTGGTTAGGCTCCCCATCATCTGTTATCTAGGTGATTGGTTGGCTATGACATTTGGGGAAACAAGAAGTATAACATGGCATCCAGATTTTTATGAGCTTATCTTAGGTGACTGGGAAGACAGTGGTGTTATAATAGAGATGAATGCATTCTTTCAGTCCTCAAGGCTGTTCTCTCTTAAATCAGTCTTTCATCTATCTTCCAAAGCAATAGTTTGGAGTTGTCAACATAGAGGTGGTAGTTGAAACCATCAAATTAGATGAAATCATTCAGAAAAAGAGTAAATAAAAGGTGAAAAAGTGGAAGACTACATTTGTTAGCAGGAGGTGGTGTATGTGTTAGGGAGAGGTGATAAGACATGGGATGAGGAGATAAGTAGAGACCAGATTATTAAGGGCCTTGTAAGGCCCTTATTCTGAAGAGTTTGAAATATATCATAAGTTCAGTGGTGGAGCATTGAAAGGTTTAATTCAGATAAATGAATGCCACATTAGTTTTGCTTTTTAAGCAGGTTACATTGACTGCAGTGTAAAGAATGGATTATTCTTGGGGAAAAGCAAGACTACAGGTAGAAAAAGCAGTTAGTAGCTGCAGTAATCCTGGTGAGGGATGATGGTAAAATGTACCAAGCCAGCAGAGAAAGATGCCAAATCCATCATTGTGAAGGATGTATATTGCTTCTGGGGGAGTACCTTGTGAAAATGGGGATGATCTGCTAAGTTTCAGGTTCAGATTAAATAGGATCATTAATTAGAACAGTAGGAAAGTTCATTGAGCCCTAGAACAAAATGTTGTTTAAGGAGAAGTACTTAATATCACAATCAGAGATGTGGAATAAGTCTTCATGTTGAAAGAGTGCTGAGGTAAAAACAAAGTATGCTTCAGAGTTCAAGTATCAAATGAATGGGGGAGCAAGTTAGAAACCACACTGAAAGGCCTGGAGGATGTTGGTGTTTGGGGTTAGCAGAGAACTTAATGAGGGACTTAATTTGGATCAGAGAAGGGGTGAAAAATCTTAAGGGAAGAGGCATTTAAAGAGAAACTTGAAAACTTAACTGAAATTAGAGGAAAAGAATGGGAGAACAGTATTCCAGCTTGAATGGAGCAGCATTGCAAAAACCCTGAAGTGGGAAGGATTTTGGTATTCTCAAGAAATTAAAAGAAGACCAGTATCTTGATTCAGAAGCCTGGGGAGAGAGTGATACAAGATAAAATTGAAGAGTTAAGCAGAGGCCAGAACATGTAAGCCTTACTGATAGTTCTTCCAAAAATAATTTCCTTTGGGCTTCCCTGGTGGCACAGTAGTTGAGAGTTCGCCTGCCGATGCAGGGGACGTGGGTTCGTACCCCGGTCCACGAAGATCCCACATGCCACGGAGCGGCTAGGCCCGTGAGCCATGGCCACTGAGCCTGCACGTCCGGAGCCTGTGCTCCGCAATGGGAGAGGCCACAACAGTGAGAGGCCCGTGTACCGCCAAAAAAGAAAAAAAATTTCTTACGAGTAATGGAAACTTAAGAGTGACTCAATCAGAATTACATTTAAAGATATCAACCTGTGGGAATGTAAATTGATTCAGCCACTATAGAGAACAGTATGGAGGTTCCTTAAAAAACTTAGAATTACCATATGATCCAGCAATCCCACTACTAGGCATATACCCAGAGAAAACCATAATTCAAAAAGACACATGTACCCCAATGTTCAATGCAGCACTATTTACAATAGCCAGGTCATGGAAGCAACCTAAATGCCCATCGACAGACGAATGGATAAAGAAGATGTGGTACATATATACAATGGAATATTACTCAGCCATAAAAAGGAACAAAATTGGGTCATTTGTAGAGAGGTGGATGGATCTAGAGACTGTCATACAGAGTGAAGTAAGTCAGAAAGAGAAAAACAAATATCGTATATTAACGCATATATGTGGAACATAGAAAAATGGTACAGATGAACCTGTTTGCAAGGCAGAAATTGAGACACAGACGTAGAGAACAAACGTATGGACACCAAGGGGGGAAAGCAGTGGGGGTTGGTGGTGGTGGTGTGCTAAATTGGGCAATTGCGATTGACATGTATACACTGATGTGTATAAAATTGATGACTAATAAGGACCTGTATAAAAAAATAAAATTAAATTAAAAAGTAAAAAAATATATATACACTAAAACTGAACTTGTACCTTAAATGTATCAAGTAGAGAATGCAAACTCCAGCTCTTTGGATATATGTCAATGTGGGGTTGTGTATCTATAATTGTGGTTTTGGTTTAAATATAGCAAACTGGATTAAAAAAAAAAAAAGATTTCTCTCTGGCTGCAGTTTAGAGAATGAACTATAGTGGGGCAAAGACAGAAGTCAGAATATTTGTCATAGTGTATTACAGTGGTGCAAAGGAGAGATGATGTTGTCTTTTTTTTTTTAATTGGAGTATAGTTGCTTTACAATGTTGTGTTAGTTGAGATGATGTCTTATGGAAGGATCATGGCAGTGTGAATGGAGAAAAATAGTTAAAATTGAAATATAAATATTTGAAAACAACCCACGATGAGCATTTGGGTCATGTGTAATAAAACCATTATGGTTCAGGAATACAATAGATATACAGATTAGAGCTATCTGAGGAGAAGCCTCTAATATCACTAGAATAGGAAAAGAGGAAGATGAATTTTATTTTTTAGAATTTTATCAGCTGAATTTTCAGATACGCTGATATTGAGGTGTCTGTAAGATGTTTAAATAGAGATGTCCAAAAATCCTTTGAATACTTTACCCTACATTTAATTCAGAGAACTAAAATAGCAATAAAAATTTGAGTTATTAACATTCGTAGTTGACACAATAGGAGTAGATGAGATCACACACATTTTTGGTAGGGTGAAACAGAAGGTCCAAGATAGAACTCGAGAGTTCAAATATTAGGTGGAGGAAAACAATTCATTAAAAAGTTAAAAGGAATGTTGGTGTCTTAACTAAATAAGGCCCCAGAGAGAAGACAGGCCAAAAATAAATTCCAAGTATTTGTTGATAAGTATCCTGTGACCCTCACTGCAGTTGGCTTTGTGCTATAGAAAGGTCTGTGTTTTTTTAACTACACCTACAAGGTTCAGAATTCCTATAGTGAGGAGACAGCTTATATTTTCATCTTTGTCAGTTCTTTTCAAAGTATATTGTAGGTGCTCGCTAAAACTACTATTAATTGACTTTAAATTATTAGCACAGCTAGAAAATAATAAAGATGTGTGTTATCTCATTTTGGAATTCTCCAACCATTATGAAAGGCAGAAAAAAAAAGGAAAATAGAATATAGTAAGATGTACACACAATAGCAACTTATGAATTCAGTTGGAAAAATCAGTTAAACTATTTGTTAGTGATACTTTAGGGCTTAAATTAATATAGGTATTTTTTTCCTCTCCCTCCCCACTGAAGATTATTCTGCTATCCACGTAAAACAGCCTCAGTGGGGAGGAAAGTAAGAGAGAAGGAAGAGATAGATGGACAGAAGAAGAGAGGAAAGGAGGGAGAGAGAAGGAAGGAAATTTTACAATTTGAAATTACATTTGGAGATTATCATCTTATTTATTTGTACTTTAAAACAAGTATACTTCTACTGTTGTGGGTATTAGCAACTAAAATATGTAAATTATATATTGTATAATTATATACTTATATATAAATTATATAATATATAAACACATATTATATGTAAATATAAATATATATCACAACGTGAAAGGAAAGCAGTACAGTCCTTGAAAACTTGAAAAAATATAGCCAATTCTTCTACAGTTGCACTTATGTAATCAATATTCTCAGTAGGTGGACAAACATAAAGCTTAGGTCACTGTGATTTGCCAGCATGATAAAGAGCAATACCTCCCATATTTTCTAGGACACAAGATATATATTTTGTTTATCAGTACACCAGTGTGGATCTAAAATGAAGGTATCCATGTTACAGATAAAACTGGTCCTGAAAATGAGACTAAAATTTGGGCTAGGAGAAAGATGCTGAATAAAATATTTGTATACTCATATCAGAAGGAGTAATTTAGGCAAATTAGAGTAGACAATTTGTAGTAGAGTTGTCCCCCTTGCCCAAAGGGACTCTCATAATTTTCTGCCTTAATATCATTTGACTCATTCCTTTAGACCCCTGAAACTATATGGGCAAAAACTCTTTGTAAGAATGCAAGTGGAAGGGAGATAGTAATAATAATACCATTGGCTCCGTTAGCTAGGGTTATCTCATTGAATTAGCTACTTGAAAATGAGCAGCTTTAAGTGGAGCATCAGTTTAACAGTACAGTCTGTAGGATGTATGTCATATGTTCTCACTCTAACCGAAAAGTTGATATATTTAATTGGATACCCATGGCATATTTCAGGTCACTGTATTAAAATTGTTATCCTATGTATAACATTAATTGGCATAACACATTTCCATTATCTTCTCTCAACTTTGTAGTAACTTCTAAAAGAAGGGGGGGGGTTTTATACTCTAGATGGTGGACTGAGGATACATTTTTGCCCACTCATTCTCTGCAAACTGACCAACAATGCCAACAATGATGGTAAAAGAAAAATTCTACAATGGTGAAGAGAATTGGAAAGGGGCCATCATGGAATGAAAGAAGGTGAAAGTCATTTGACAGAAAATAAAAAGAGTAAGAAGTGGCCGTCTAAATGTCTGAATACACAAGAGGCACTATAGAGGAGGAGAAACTCTAGACTCAGAGTTGGCAGGTATGAGAAAGGGAACCCCTACACACAGCCCCGCCACTAGGAGGACTTAATGACTACTCTACTTCTAGTAAATTCCTCTTCCTGGTATACTCAGGACCCAGGCAGCTGAGCATATTAGCCTTAGGCAAAAATAAAAGAACTCCTCTCTAAAAAAATTTAAGCCAACAATTTGAGGAAAATTTACTCTTAGGGTGAATATGTGTGCTCTTAGAAAAATTCTTCCCATTCTGGCATTTGGGAGAATCCTAGCTGAAGGTTGGCATCACTTCAAAATGAAACCTGTCAATGGATAAGCCTTGCCCACATACACAGATTTCCAAGTCAGGCTTCATAAACACAGGGAAATCTAACAAGAAAATGATCTGTATAGAAACAAAGCTACCTAGAAAAAATAGACAAACTGCCTATTCTCAAATGTAAACAAAAACCCAGAGGCGTGAAGAAAATCAGTAGCATGAAAGACAAAGAACAGAGAACAAACACAAGTATTAACCCCAGGGAAAAGTTTTTTAAAGACATAATTTAAGAAACAAGAAATCTAACAAACACAACTCTAGAGGCATCTAATTTGCATTTTCAGATGGACTTGTAAAGCAATTTCAATCATTAAAAATCAATAAAAGAGGAAAAGTCAAAGTGCAAAAAAATTGGAAAATGTTATAAAGTGTAATTTCCAAAATTTGTTTATTTTTGTTTTTATTTCCATTACTCTAGAAGGTGGATCAAAAAAGATCTTGCTATGATTTATGTCAAAGAGTGTTCTTCCTATGTTTTCCTCTAAGAGTTTTATAGTGTCCGGTCTTACATTTAGGTCTCTACTCCATTTTGAGTTTATTTTTGTGTATGGTGTTAGGGAGTGTTCTAATTTCATTCTTTTACATGTAGCTGTCAAGTTTTCCCAGCACCACTTATTGAAGAGACTGCCTTTTCTCCATTGTATATCCTTGCCTCCTTTGTCATAGATTAGTTGACCATAGGTACGTGGGTTTACCTCTGGGCTTTCTATCTTGTTCCATTGAACTGTTTCTGTTTTTGTGCCAGTACCATATTGTCTTGATTACTGTAGCTTTGCAGGATAGTCTGAAGTCAGGGGGTCTGATTCCTCCAGCTGCGTTTTTTTCCCTCAAGACTGCTTTGGCTATTTGGGGTCTTTTGTGTCTCCATACAAATTTTAAGATATTTGTTCTAGTTCCAAAAAAAATGCCATGGGTAATTTGATAGGGGTTCCCTTGAATCTGTAGATTGCTTTGGGTAGTACAGTCATTTTCACAACGTTGATTCTTCCAATCCAAGAACATGTTATATCTCTCCATCTATTTGTAACTCTCCCTCTTTTTCTTGATGAGTCTTGCTAATGGTTTATCAATTTTATTTTCTCAAAAAAACAGCTTTTAGTTTTATTGATCTTTGCTGTTGTTTTCCTTCTTTCTATTTCATTTATTTCTGCTCTGATCTTTATTTCTTTCCTTCTGCTAACTTTGGGTTGTTTTCTTCTTTTTTCTCTAGTTCCTTTAGGTG